>NC_072380.2:109353611-109666805 GCF_028885625.2 Pongo pygmaeus | reverse complement strand
ATGTCACTGTAGCTTTCAGTTGCTGGCTGGGGGCATGAGTGTGAGCAGTTCCCTCTGCAGCCATTCCTGATTCATCTAGGTGAATCATCTGCTTGGGTCTCTGGCTGGGAGGAAGCGGTGTCACTGCACGTCCCCCTCTTCCCAGGCCTCCTCTTTAATGCTCTGTATATTTACAACAGGCATGTTAAGCGGAGGCTGCCCAGGAACCTGGGAACTCACTAAGCCTCCCAAGTGCCTGGTGATCCTGGGCAGGGAGCTCTGGGGTTCTCATCCGCGCAGGGCTGAACTCCTTCACCCTGCTCACCGCGAAGCCATTTATAGATTCAAATAGCTAGGAGGGAACCACCCCTCCTAGCTACATCCAAAGCAATCAGACGTCCAGGATTCCAGCTGCTCGGTCCTGCTCAGCCTCTGCATTGAGGTCAATTATTATAAACTATCATTTTTATAGGAATGCTCTTAATTCAGCTGTTATATAAACCATGGTTCTGTTTCTTAGCGATTTTAATTCAGATCCTTCCAGACAACAGTAATTCCTAGTTTGATCTTTCCCCTCAACCTTTCTTCTCTCTTTTTCTACTACATCCTCCTCCCCACTTACTCCTGACTTAACTGTTTCCAGATGTGTATCCTTTGGCTCTGTTTCCACCCCAGCTTCTTTTGTAATATGCAGTTGGACCCCTTCCACATCCCAGATGTGTTATTTATTTATGCTGAGGCATCTGGGCCTCAACACAGTCCTGTCACTGCAACGTGGCAGACTTGTGAAAAATCCAACTGGTAGCCAGCTAACAGGCTGCCCCAACCTGGCAAGTAGGAGAGGACTTTCAAAGGTCCATAAGAGGAGGCCAAGAGAACAGATGTGACGAGACAGTGGGAACCTGGGTGAAGCCAGGTCACATTCTCCTATGCTGTGGCTCTTATGGGTACAGATGAGCCTAGTAACTCAGGAAGATGAGGGTTTGGTTGCTTTCAAAGCCGGGTGGTGCTGCTGCAGAATCCAAATAAATAACTCACCCTGCCTCCACAAGTTACCCAGGGAAAGCAAATGGTTGCCACCGCTCACTTAGGAGGCTGTGGGCACCAACAATGGGAACCCAGGAGCTGAGGGATATATGGCTGTAGGGGAGGGAGCGCTGGACTGGGAGCCCCAAGTCTTGGTTGTGGCTTTAACTTTCTACCTGTTTTTCTCCTGACCTTAGACTAGTCTTTAGTCTAGGCTCCCATTTCCTTTTTCATGAGATAAGAACACTGGATTAAATTGTGGCATTTCACTCTTTTGTTTTTAAACATTCAAACAAAATCTTAAGTGGAAGCCTTTTATGTTTGTGCACTCAATGCTTTTGTGACAGAAAAAAGTAAAAATATAATAAGTGTTTTTAAGCAGCCTTGCTGGTGGCCATTTCAGCTCACATGTCCATCCCAAGGAATTCAAAAGGAGGTAGGGGCATCAGAGGTGTGACTTTCCTCCATGCAACCTTCTGCACCCCAAGAGTTATGGAGCTCACCCACATAGCCCTTCTCGGAGTCACAGAGAACAAACCTCCCCTTTTGACCCTCTCTCTTCCTTGTTCCTCCCCTGGAACCAGCCCTTGAGCTTCCTTCACCACCCTGCCTCCCCGTCCCCGCCATCCCCCTGCCCTTTACGATCACCCTCTTCTTCTTTGCTTCCTGCTTGATATGGTTTGGCTGTGTCCTCACCCAAAACTCATCTTGAATTGTAGCTCCCATAATCCTCACGTGCCATGAGAGGGACCAAGTGGGAGGTTATTGAATTATGGGGGTGGGTTTTTCCCCATGCTGTTCTCATGATAGTGAATAAGTGTCATGAGATCTGATGTTTTTATAAAGGGCAGTTCCCCTGCACATGGTCTCTTGCCTGCCACCATGTAAGATGAGCCTTTGTTCCTCCTTCACCTTCTGCCATGATTGTGAGGCCTCCCCAGCCACATGGAACTGTGAGTCCATTAAACCGCTTTTTCTTTATAAACTACCCAGTCTGGGGTGTGTCTTTATTAGCAGCGGGAGGACAGACTAATACGCTGCCAGATGGTGATTCAGCTCCATCCTCTATGGATGGGCCATGCAGAGCCATTCAGAACCACAGGTATACCTGACAGACAGATCTTCTAGCCCCCTAAGGTGGAGCCACTCTTAGCAGACAGTCTTGTATTTTTATATCAAAAAGAACACTTTTCTCTGTTAATCTACTGTAAGTCTCAGTCCTGAAAGCTCCATTTCTTGTTTTAAAAAAATAAATATTATTGTGTATATTTGAGGTTTACAACATGATGATATGAGATACGTGTACATAGTAAAATGGTTACAATAGTGAAGCAGATTAATGTCTGTCCTCTCACATGTTACTTTTTTGGTGATAAGAGCAACTAAAATCTACTCGTTTAACAAAAATTGCTAATACAATACAATTTTATTAATTTCAGTCCTCATGTTGTACATCAGATCTCTAGACTTGTCCATCGTACATGTCTGCCATATTGTATCCTTTGACCTACATCACCCCATTTCCTCTCCCTACTCCCACCTGTGATAACTACTGTTTCATTTTCTCTGTGTATTTGAGCTTTTAAAAAAATAGATTCCACAATATGTAAAACCATGCAATATTTCTTTTTCTATGTCTGGCTAATTTCACTTAGCAAGCATAATGTCCTCCAAGTCCATCCATGTTGTGGCAAATGGCAGGGTCTCTTTTTTCAAGGCTGAATAATATTTCATTGTGTACATATACCACATTTTCTTTATCCATTTGTTTGCTGATGGACTGAAAGCCCCATTTCTTATCCTAGCGTTAGCTTCTGTGTATGTCAAGCCCCCAGGGCATAAGGGCATGTAGGGGTTATGTGTATCTCTCTTGCTATTTCTGAGACACCTTTATAGCACACCAAGGGCTCCTTGAAGCACAGTTTCAGAAATACTGGACGAGATGTAATCATCATTCCCAATCTTTGAGTCCTAAGAACTGTCCTCAGAGAAGAGTGTTCTTCATCTGGATTAGAATTCTACAAAGCCTTCAGACTAGGAGACCCTTACTCTTTCTCATTTGCTGCTTTGAGGGAGCTCCATACCAAGAGTCCTACCAGCTGGGAAAAAGCCTCCTTGAAGAACATGTCATAACTCCTAGTAGCACATAGCTATCCTCAGGCAGCACAACTTTATCTCTACTGGTGGAGTGTCAGACACTTTGGGCATCTGGATGAAGGAAAATTTCAGGTTCTCAGAATCTCCCTTTATACAAGTGGCCTCTTCTACATAGATCCAGGAGTCCATCTGGCCTGGAGGTGAGTGCTGTGCCACTAAGGAAAGTCCAAAGTCATCTTGACTCTCTGTGATAATAATAGTTTATTGTTTTTCCTCTCATCTCAGTGAGCACAGAAGCTAAGAGCCATAGCAGAGTGTACTATCATTTCCAAATATTTGCTGCCCTGCATGGTGACAGAATGATTCGTCCCAGCTACATGGATATCAGGCTTGGTCATTGAGTTTGTTTTGGCCAATGAGATGTGAACAGAAGTGGGGCACATCACTTCCAAATTAACACCCTAAAAGCCTCCAAGAAGTTCTCCCCCCATCCCTGTCTTTCCTCACTGCTAATGAAGAGCAACATCTGAGAAGGGCAATCTCCCAGGCAGGGGCTGCCTCTTCAGCCAGGGTCTCAGAATGATGATGATGTGCAGGCTGCAGCAGGCCACAGATGAACACATAGTGTCCAATATGGAGCATGAGGAAGAATACACCTTTGTTTGTTGTAAGTCTCAATATATTCTGTTTTTTTTTTTCTTATTGGTTAGGAGCCCTAGCTCAATTCAAACAGACGTAGGTTTGAATTTCAGCTGTAAAAGCTTAGACAAACGACTTACCTTCTGTAAGCCTCAGTTTTCCCATTCACAACACAGGGATGAGGATGGCACTTACCTCATTGGATTGTTGAGACAATTAAATATGAAAATGCAAGTAAGTTGCCTAGCACAGTAGCTGATACTTACAAACACCCAGCAAATTCTAGCCATTTCTAATATAAAATAGATATAGGGCACAGGAATAAAAAGGTTTGAGTGTGTATGAGAGGGAGACGAACAATTATAAAACATGGCAATTGATTATTCATTTTCTTCTGACACTTCTCTGTTAGAAATAAAGCTCAATAGTTTATGGCATTGTGTTAGGCAGAATAATGGCCTCCAAACATGTCCAAATCCGAATCCCCAGAAACCTGTCAATGTGTTACCTTATATAGAGAAAGGAACTTTCCAAATGTGAGTTAAAGTTCTTGCGATGGGGAGATGATACTGGGTTACCCGAGTGGGCCCAGTGTTATCATGAGTGTCCTTATTAGTGAAAATGGGAGGCAGGAGGGTCAGAGTGAAAGATGGGGTTGTGATGATGGAAGCAGACGTAGGAGCAATGTAACTGCTGACGGGAAGAGACAAGGAAGGCGGACAGCCTCTAGAAGAGAGAGGAGCCAAGGGAACGGATTCTCCTCTAGAGCCTCCATCAGGAACAGAGCTGCCAACAACTTGATTTTACTCCAGTGTGACCATTTTGGACTTCTTACCTCCAGAACTGTAAAATAATAAGTTTATGTTGTTTTAAGCTACAAAATTTGTAGTGATTTGTTAAACCAGCAATAGGAAACAAATTCAGGCCCCAATTCCCTTTTCTCTTATTTCAGCATTGCTGCTTCTTGTCAGCAGGTAACTGCGTTTTTCTGAGTTCAAAATCATAAAAACCTGGGTTAGATTTCTTTGGATCCTCATGCGTACTGACTCATAAATTAGCACCCTGCCTGTGGCCACTCTTTCCTGCCAACCCCCTCCTCCGTCCCACGTGGTCCCACCTATACTGTTTAGCAAACATCATCCCAAAAACATCAACAAATTTTCTATTTTAATTTTAAAATGACATTTTACTTTGTTAATTGTGTGTAATTTTGTGGGTGGTTTGTCATGCATGATATTTTCCAGTTACTCTTGAATAGTAAAATCGAGGCCAGAAGGCCAGACTGAATTATGCCTGCGGGATTCTTTTTTTTCATTTTTAATTTTTTTAAATTTCTAACTTTTATTTTAAGTTCAGGGGTACATGTGCCAGATGTGCAGGTTTGTTACATAGATAATCTTTGTGTGCCATGGTGGTTTGCTGCACAGATCAACACATTATCTAGGTATTGAGCCCAGCATCCATTAGCTATTCTCCACCTGCAGGATGCTTAACATGACTTTTTCCCGAATTCTCTTCTCATAAGTGAATTATTTCATCATCAAGAGAATATCATATAAGCTCTCTTGATGATGAATGAATTTATTTACTATAGAAATATGCAGGGCCTATGGTAATAATTTTTTTTTGCAACATTCTTGGTTGCTGAAATCTTGTTTGATTATAAACTGGGAAAATTGATTGTTGTCATTGGCTATGTTCGTTTTACTTTTTAATTGGTATGAGTGATGGAAGGCAAGAGACAGGAGGAATATTTGTCATTTCCTTCCCAGAGGCACTTCTGTTATTTTTCAGTTCTCCTCTGTGTGGCGGGTAGGGTGCCCAGGTACTTTGGAGTCGCTCTTATGTTTATAAATCTTCTGCAGGAGCCTGCTTGGTGTTCAGTGTCATTTCTAGGATGATCCCTGCTACAGTGGGGTCCCTCCACTACAGCTGAGTCCCTCTACTACTCTTGCAATGGAACACCGGGGCTTGGAGTTAAGAGAACATGTCACAGAGGGAAGCATGAATCCCCTGGCCTCTTGAAATACAAGTCCTATGTTTAGCTACAGAATGGTAAATATTCGTCTGGTTCTAAATAAAATAACCATTCCATGTTCAAACTGTGACTTGTTTTGCATATTTTCTCCCATTGAAATAGCATGTGGCATGGGAAGAGTACCCTCTGTAAGTCTAGGTTCCAGAAATAGATCTTTAATCTTTCCTTATAACTCGCCTTGTGTTTCTAGGTCTTTTTGTTCCCCCCAGTCATTTCAGAGCTCAGAGCTGTGAGGTTCCCCTGGTCTCAGAGCTCTTTGTCTCTCTGAGATTTGGTCCTAGAGAAGGGAGTCTAGTAGCTTTCTAGAACCAGCCTCTTTCTCTTAGAGTGTCGGTAAAATGTTGGTACACACAGTGTTCTCAGTATTCTATTAGGTTTTTACTATGATATTTCAATCCAGATTCTGTGGTGGGAGCTCTTACAAACTTACTGACACATAATTCCCTTTTATACCGCATTTTGTCTAAATATGGTTGTACCCATTTTTAGCTAGATAGCGTATGAATTAGTACTGATTCATGCCCAGGACCAGATGGAGCTTGCCTTTTTCCGAGGAAGATAAAGTGTTAGGTTTTTCTTGTCTTAGTTATGAAAAATGCCAGCTTGAACACCTGTCTGGTGTCCTAATTGTCTTAATCTGTGAAGCAGAAGGGCCATCTGGCTCACCTGATCAATTATGTAGGTATTGATTAAGATGGGGAGGAAAAAGATCATCCAAAGAGGCAGAGTTAGCCACTCAGTCTGCCGTTCCCATCAGGAGCGTGTTAGTTGCTCAATAAAGATCTGCAGATCCCACTGCTGAGGGCCACAAGCAGCATGAATGTGTCTGAGCTGGTCTGGAAAAGCCTTCGTATTGTAGGGAGAAGAACACGTTTGGAGAGTCTAAACTACATATTTAAGAAAACAGGCCGGGCATGGTGGCTCACGCCTGTAATCCCAGCACTTTGGGAGGCCAAGGCAGGTGGATCACCTGAGGTCAGGTGTTTAAGATCAGCCTGGCCAACGTGGTGAAACCCTGTCTCTACAAAAAAATACAAAAAATTAGCTGGGCGTGGTGGTGGGCACATGTAATCCCATTTACTCAGGAGGCTGAGACACAAAGATCGCTTGAACTTGGGAGGCGGAGGTTGCAGCGAGCCAAGATCGCACCACCACACTCCAGCCTGGGCGACAGCGAGACTCTGTCTCAAAAAAAAAAAAAAAAAAAAAAAAAAAGCAAGCAAGAAAAAGAAAACAGAGGTAGCACAGAACCCTACGTATGAAAAAATAAAACCAATTAAAAATAATCACGGGTAAGCATGGGCTCATTTCTGCAATCTCAGCAGTTTGGGAGGATGAGGCAGGAGGATCACTTGAACCTGGGAGTTAGAGACAAGCCTGGGCAACAAAGCAAGACTCTGTCTCTACAAAAGTAAAAAATAAGGCCAGACACGGTGGCTCACGCCTGTAATCCCAGCACTTTGAGAGGCCAAGGTAGGTGGATCACTTGAGGTCAGGTGTTCAAGACCAGCCTGGCCAACATAGTGAAACTCTATCTCTACTGAAAACACACACAAAATTAGCCAGGCGTGGTGGTGGGCGCCTGTAAACCCAGCTACTCGGGAGGCTGAGGCAGGAGAATCGCTTGAGCCTGGGAGGCAGAGGTTGCAGTGAACTGACATCATACCACTGCACTCCAGCCTGGGCCACAGAGCGAAACTTCATCTCAAAAACAAAAAAGGAAAAAATAAAAATAAAAAAACCCACACAGTCATCATCTTTGATGTTTAAAATGAAAAAGAATAAAAATCTTGCTTAACAAAAATATCCGTTACTTGTAAAAGCTGTCTTCCAGTTGCCATCAATTCCTTCCTCTTTAACAACACAAGGTGGAGTCCTACCTTGAATCATATTACTGCTATTTATTTTCAAAAGCGTCTCTGGAGTGACAGGAATAAAAATCTCTGTTCTTTAGGGGAATTCAAATAATTTCCAGACATTTGTTCATGCTTTCACTGAAAAACTTAGTTTTTAAAGAACATGGGCATGGAACAGGGGTTGCACCGTGGAGCCCACAAGCAGAATTGTTTCATTTGGCTCTCATGGGATTTTAAAAAGTAAGAAATTTCACATAAAAATGCAGAGTTCTTCACGGCAGCAATCAGTTGGAGCTGAGTGGCAACTGTCAGCCTGAGATGAGGCATAACCCGCACTCCCTCCCAGCCCCTGTGACTTCCTGAGGACTGCACTGGGTCACTATATTCATTCCACCACCTGCATGACCCTGTACCTGAACCCTGATCTGAACAACCATCTCTGACACTATGCAGAAACCAAGGTGCAGAGTCACTCTGAGAAGAAAAATGTTCAACTCCACTGGGACCTAACTTAATCTGAATGTGAGGTGGGGAGGACTTGAAGTGGGAAAACAATTTTAAAAGCAACGGAAGGCATGGCTCTCAGGAAAGCTCTGTACCCATTTGGTGCAGGAAACAGAATGAAATTCAACACAGTCCATTCCTCATGTGATGTTGTCTACCACAGACAATACCCAGGCTCCAGGCTCTTGTCAGGGAGAATAATGTCAATTGAAGAAGACAGTGTTTGCAGAGGCTGACTTTGAGATACATGTCCACTGTCTCCTCTAAATTCTACGAACTGTTTCCTTGGATTGAGTCATTCTAGTTTTGGACCTAAACCACTGTGGAACTGCTTTTATGAAGTGTCTCTCTGTTCTGCTCACCAGCCTAAAGCGAGTGCCACAGGACAGGCCCACAGTGCTGGATTCAGTGTCAGGATTCTACTGGGACTTTCAATCTTGACATTCCTCTCTGGGTTAAGTATTGTAAATAAATGTGTTTTCCCTGAGAATCTGTTTTTTTCTTTCTTTCTTAATATTACAAACATTATAAATGTTATACCACATCTGATTTCTCTTTTTGCACTGATGGATAAAAGGTCAGAGTCCAATCTGTGGCCTGCCTTTAGCAAGTATATCAAACACAATAGAATTGAATGCACTTGGGTACTTTACTCTGTTTTGTTCTTTTCTTCCCAGCCCTTAATTTTCCTTCGTCTTTCTTCTTGAATATTCATTTTTAAGTGCTTTTAAAAATGTCTTATTGCTACCAAGTGTTATACAAATACAAAATAAATAACTAAAGTGGGCATTCCAGAAGCCAAGGAGTATCTTCAATTAAATTAGCCCAGGTAAAATAAATTGGAACAATGAAACTCCATACTTATGGGCTCTAATTGATTACAACATATGATTGAATACAATGCTTCCCCATTCATTTAAAATTTAACTTAATTTTATCTTTGTTCATGTCTCTTATGTCCTAGGTACAAACTCCTAGCTCCATGAAAACGATGACTTGTTTGATAAAGTCGGGGAGGGTCTTCTAGTTGGTTTCTCTCACCACCAAAGCTGCTTGGCTGGTGTCTGAGGTGTGCCAAGTTATCTGAGATAACTCCCTCACCTTACCCCAGGACCCTAACTCCATGCCGGTCCTGGCCATTCTCTGAAGCAGTATGCCTTCTTTACTCTCAAAACCATCTAGGACCTTAAGAGTACATGAGGTGGATATGATTCCAGTTTCTGTTTTCCATCTTGCTGTTTCTCAACGACATCTGGTATATCCAGGTTCTATTGGGATCTTTTCCTCTCAATTAATCTTCCAAGTGAAAAATTTGCAACTTTACTTTTTTCTTTAGTATATTTCTACACCAGTAATTGATGTGTTGTATTTGGAGAAAAAAAAAGAGGGGTAAGGAAGTTAAGAGTGTGTCTGTATGTATGTATAACCGTAAAGATATAAACAAGTATGATATCAGCATTATTGAGTGGCATAAAAAGAGATGGTAGGGAAGAGAAAGACCTTGCATCCTTGCTGTTTTCTGCACTAGAAAACATGTGGTGGTGTTGACTGAGAACAACTTGTTTTTGGTTTGGAAATTGATGAGGTTTGTTTGGTGCAGGAATGGCTTTGGAGTAATTCAGGGAGAAGGCACTGTGCAGCTTACATAAACCAAGTTCAGTTTCTGCAACTTGAAGCTTCTGGTCTGATTGGAGGCAAAAGGCTTGCATATATAACCCAACTGGAGAAGAATTCAAGTGTATGATAAATGACTAAATTATGTATTAAAAGCAGTAACATAAACGGAGTGTACCCACGATTCTAAATTTAACTCATAAGCAATGAATGAAAGACTTTCTTGGAGAGCACTCAGTTTTGCTTTAGAAGTTACTCTTAACTGTAGTAAAAAATGCTCATATTTCAAGTTTCATGGATTTCTTGATTTTTGCGATCATAACATATTTTATGAAGTCTTCTTTTAATACCTTTTGCTATTTTCTAAAATTATTAATGGGACTTATATTCCAGGGAGTTTTAAAGTCACTTGTTTCTTGAGTTTCTTCCGCTTTAGTGTTACATGGCTACATCTGTTAGATACTGGGTCTGGTCCAGAAAATACTATTGTAGTGAATATAATTTTTTATAGTTATAACAATTTATAAAATCCAGATGAATTTAACCATGGCAGTTCAGGTAACTTGGTAATGTACTACTTGAAGTTCTAGTTTCTATGAGGTAAATATGTACTCATTTAGGGTGTTCCCTGTTTCTTTTCTCCATCTTCTCAGGGGCCAAGGGTTATCCATCCCATAACTGGTGAAAAGGTTTCTGGTGTGCATCTCATCTTCTGTCTTTGCTGGCCTCTGCTGAAGCTTAGCTGGCTCTGCCTAATCTTTGGGATCTGCCTCTACTTTTATTGCGTCCGTTGATGTGGCACGTCCCCATGGTATCTGATGACCAAGCCCTTTACTCTGTAACTTCTGTGCCTACCTTGCAAGACCCAGTTGAACTTCATCTGCTCTTAGCCAACCTCTGGACCTCTCTTAGCAAGCCTGAGGAACATATGGCTGTACTTCCACTTCATTCTAGGGCTGCAAGAGATTGGGCATGGGGGGCATACAGGGTGAGAGAGGCCATTCCAGAACTTTCTTTGTTGCCCTATACATACTTTTATACTGTCTTGGCTGCCCTTTGATGGTATGGAGCCCTCTGAGAAAAGCCCTTTCTTGTGTGAGTTTCAATTGTCAAGTTGGGAACTAATTCTCCCTATTCTTATACCTCTGTCTTATCCAGAGAAGGTGGTCTTTACCAGTGCTCCAAGGGTATTGACCCATGTGGTGGTCACTGTGTGGTCACTGTGAGAAGCATTTCTCAAGACCGTACACCAACTATTCACTCTCTGAATCTTTTCCAAGTTCCTCGACTCCAGACCAGAAAAGGTTCTTATCTCCTCTTTGTGTAGCAGAGAAATGGCTTGTATATCATCATGTTTTTCCTCTTCTACGGTTAATGTTATAAACTCTATGCTGTTAGTGCTCCAGGACTTATCTTTGGAGAGCTAAATACACACACACACACACACACACTCTCTCTCTGTCTCTCTCACACAGTGAGAGTAAAGGCAGTGTGTGTGTGTGTGTGTGTGTGCGTGCGTGCGCATTTAGCTCTTCAAATATATATCAAATACATATCTTTCTCTTTCCATGCTATTGTGTCTTACCCTCTCAAGAGCCAGTACTGAAATTCAAAGTGAAGAATCTGACTTGCTGAAATTCTGCTTGCTGGGTTCTTTGCTTTTTTTTTTCCCCTTTTCTAGAACAAAAGCCTTAGCCTAAGATCTTTTTTAATGGTTAAGACGTTGCAGGATAAAAAGGAAATGCCAAGAAGAAAGAATATATAAGGCAATATTTTAAAATATTTTATAGCTACTTATAGGATATGAACTGAAATAAGTTAGGTGGTCTACCATAAAATTTTCCTCTTTGGCGAGGAACTGGCAAGAAGCTAGGCAAATTTCTCAAGATGTTAAGCTCAAATAGTCTTGAAATTTATCATAAGAGGCAGATTTTTCTCTCCCTCCCTCCTTGACTATGAAAATATTTCTTAGGACACTGCCTTCTTTTCCACGCACTTTGGTAACCTGGGAGGGTTGGTTGGCAAAATTCCACACAGTAAGCAATACTCACTGCTATCTAACAGACTTAAACTTTCTCCTTTGGGAAGAATAGAAAAGTCCTGTGGCTAAAAATGTCAAGTCTGGGATCCTAAAGCTCTACGAGAGAAATGATGGGAAATGTTGTTCCCTTGGCTGAGGAATAGGCTGGATGACAAATGTCTTTTTCCCAGCTTGTAAATTTCTGTGATTCAAAAAAAACATATCAAAAGGAATGGGGAAAGCACAATATGCAGAAAACAAAAGTGAAGACTTTTTATTCTAATATTTTGAATTACATACACACAAGTACATATACATACACACAAGTACATATGCATATACATACATGTAGATATAATACAGATAAACATTTAAAAAATGTTTTATGAATTTCTAATAAATATTTGCCAATAAAGAAATATTACATTAGAAATAATCAATTAAATGCTTATATTACCATGAACTTAAGCCTGTAGATATTGCAAGAAGTTCACAACACTCCCGGATCTCTGAGTTCATGACAGTAAACTTGCATTTCTTTCATAATATTAACAGGATGCTTATGATAAATGCAGTGCAAATAGAGATGCTTCGTTCTCATCATGGGCTGTTGAAACTAAATTTACGTTGAGTATTGCTATGCCAGGTATATTGTATACCCCATAAATAAATGACTCATAACTAATTGATGTATGCATTATGTGTATATGTATGCATCTGCATATGTGTGTATATATATTTTTAATATATATAATTTTTTAACATTAAAAGGTATTTTTACCCACTAGATAGAGTTTTAATCTCTTAAGCCATAATTTTACATCATGTATTTTTAATTAAGAGCATGGTGCTGGAGTCAGATCACTTGGGCAAAAAACATTTATTAACTGTGTGACCTTGGGCAAGTTACGGAACCATTTTGTGTGGCAGTAACCTCCTTTCCAAGATGAGAACAATAATTGCACCTGCCCCATGGGGTGATTGCAGAGATTAAATGAGTTAAGGCATAGCACTATATAAAGTATGAAATAAATGTAAACTTTCATTATAATTACTGGTATGTGCAAGGCCCCATACTAGGTGCTCTGAGAGATAAAAGTAAAAAGAGACACAGTCTCCACACTTATATAGTTTACTATCCAATTAGGAACACAAACTACAGTTCCACATAAAGTTAAATATTAATACCCAAGAACAAAACACAGTCCAGTTCAGCAGCACAGACCAAACTCTTAAATACAAAAGCCATGGGGAACTGGGTGGCTTAGAGCAGAGGGGTATTTTTATAAATTATTTCCCTTCATCTGATGCTTATCTCTTTGACATGATGAAAAAAGGCTCAAGGCAGATTGTATAATAAACACATTGCAATGGCCCAGCCCTGTGTTAATCCTGCAGTGGTTTAGCCATTGGTGACTGCTACATGACGCAGATGCTGATGCTGGATTAAGACTCTTGACAACAGAGATGGGTTGATCTGTGAGTGTTCTAAGAAGTGGGCCAACCCATCAATGTCTAAAGTCTGTAGAGGGTTGGCAAATGCGTCAGATGATTTTTAAATTTTTTTTCTGAGGTTTACGGAGAGTTTCAGGCTGTGATTATCCAGCTTAAGAGGTAATTTTGTAAAAGAACTGGTACAAAACAGGGTGTGCCCCACTGCCAAATGAATACTATAGTTAACAAGTACTCTGTGAGATCAAGGACAAGGCTGCTTATTGTGGTCTGGGGTGATCACAGAAGGCCTTGGGAAGAAATTATTATGAAAGGGCCTTCAACAAGAATTTAAGATAATCCTTGCACTAATTAATCCCTTTTAAGTCAACTATTCATTCTCCCAACTTAATTTTTAAATTTGTCACTCTAAATTCTTACTTACAGACTGTCTCTGAATGGTGCGCTGTAACAAAAGATAATTTTTTGGCTAAATTATGAGTTTAGTAGGTTTCCATGAGTTGATCTGAGAATACAGCATCTATAGCATTGCTTCTGTGGGAAAAGGGGAGCTATTCTGAAAGTCAGACAATCATTTACAAACCCATTTTTGAAAACTCTGCTCTGATTGGTTCTTTCTTTCAACAAGTATTTATTAAGTGCTCTTGATATGTCAGACACTGTTGCAGGCACTGAGGATACATCAGTGAACAAAACAAAAATCTCTTCCCTCATGGAGCTGACATTCTAGAGAGAAGAGATAGTTAATAAGCATAATAAATAATTGGTATAGTGTGTTGGAATAAAGAAAAAGAGTGGGATAAAAGGGATGGGGTGGGTGGCAATTCTAAATAGGATGGTCATTGAGAAGGTGACATTTAAGCAAAGTGTGAAGGCAGCTGGCCAAGGCCACCAACCACATCGGGAAAGAGCATTTAAGGTAGAAGGAACGAGCCAGTGCAAAGGCTCTGAGGCAGGAGTTTACCTAGTGAGTTTAAGAACAGCAAGGAAACCAGTGTAGCTAGAGGTGGGAGAGAGGAGAGAGAAGATGAGGTCAGAGAGGTAACTCATGTAGTGGCAGGTAGAGGACTTGCCAGATCATACAGGGCCTTGCAGGCTATTCTAGAGCTTTTGAGAAAATGAGGGATCACTTGTATTAGACCGGCTTAAAATAGGGTCATCTGTATAAAAATAATTCCTCTTTAAATTGTTTCCTTAAACTTAGGGGTGTATACAGATCACCCAGGATCTTGTTAAAATTCAAATTCTGACTTAGTAGGTCTGGGGAAAGGCCTGAGATTCTGCATCTTTAACAAGCTTTCAGGTGATATCAGGCTGCTGGTCCACAGCCACACTTTGAGTAATGAGGTCCCGGGGCTTTTGGGCTTCTCTCTCCACTAGCTGGTTACAAGGGCCTTTTTGTTCCCTTTGAGCCTGAAAAGACCACCTCAAAAGGTTTTTCTTTATATTTTTACATTAGCCACGGGTCCCCTCACTATTCATGGTCCTATTACCTCGCTAGTAAGAGCGTGGTCCAGGGCTGCCTCCGGGACTATGAGGGAGGTTGTCCGGCTGTTTCCATGCACGGTGTAAGAAGTTTCTAGGGCTTCTGCAGTGCCACGTGGAGGCTCAGCTTCTGAACCTCAATCTGCTCCCTGAATAATAATTTCACCTCTGACCACATTCTTATCTTACTCCAATTACAGGAGCTCTAATACAGGTCTTCACTTCTGGTCCTATACCTAGAGTGATAGTCCAGTTCTGTAAACTGAGGCAGCTGGGGGACTTGGGTGATGTTCCCAGGCAGAAGAGGTGGTCAGGTGGTCCACGGAAGCCTGTTTGTTAAGGAGCGAGGCTGATTTCTTAAGAGCCAGCCCAGTAATTGACAGCGCAAGTCTGGAAGGACTTGCCATTTCCAAATATAAGGCATAGGATAATACGGAATCCCATGGGCTTGAGTTTGAATTGTGCTTCCATCCCTTACTGTGTAACCTGGGGAATGTGCCCAGGTGTCTCTGAGCTGCAGTTTTCTTATCTCGAAAATGGGAATGATATCAACACCTCCTTTGTAAATTGAGATAATGCATTTAAAGCACCTAGTAAAGTGCCTGGCACAAATGATACAAAATACTAGTTGCCATTATTTTTATAATTTCTACTATCTTCTCACTACGTACCAAATCACTTTGACGCCCGGCATTATAGCATCCACCTTTACGTTCTCAGGAGTTAAGGTACCAGAGCAAATCCCTCAGCAAAGGTGTTCAAAGAGAGACACACACGCCTGAGCACTTTCTTCATGGCAGATGCCACAAGAGATAACTGGAGGGGCTGAAGATGTTTAGTTTAGAAAACAGGTGATGGGGGACAGGTGGTGATGGCTCTTAGCGTTGCCTTGTTCAAGGAGACCCTGAGGGCACGATGAGCCCGCGAGGAAGAGATGAAAGGGCAACACCCACCCTGAGCGCATATCAGAGAAACTCTCCGAGACCTAAAGCGAGTCCGCGCGAGATGGGGGTGGGAGCGCCCGCGGGGGTGGTCTCCTGCGCAGCCGCAGCGGCGGCGCCAATCACTGGGCGCATCCCGTCCTCTCGCGACGGTACAGTTGCACGGTCGTGACGTCGGCGGTTGCCGTGGAGAGACTCGCTCGGTCCTGACCGAGAGCTGGCGTCAGGAGCCGCAGGGTCACAGCGTGGCTTTGAAGCTGCCTACGCCGCCACCATGAGCGGCCGAAGTCGGGGTCGAAAGTCCTCCCGCGCGAAAAACCGGGGCAAAGGCCGCGCCAAAGCCCGAGTCCGCCCTGCTCCGGACGACGCCCCGCGCGACCCGGACCCTTCACAGTACCAGAGTCTCGGGGAAGACACCCAGGCGGCACAGGTGCAGGCTGGCGCGGGGTGGGGTGGCCTGGAAACCGCTGCGTCCGCGCAGCTCCTCCGGCTCGGGGAGGAGGCCGCCTGCCGGCTCCCCCTGGACTGTGGCCTCGCGCTGCGGGCCCGAGCTGCGGGGGACCGGGGGCAGGCCGCGGCCAGGCCCGGCCCGGGGAAGGCCGCATCTCTCTCGGAGCGCCTGGCCGCAGACACTGTCTTCGTGGGAACAGCGGGAACCGTGGGAAGGCCGAAAAATGCCCCCCGCGTTGGAAACCGGCGTGGTCCTGCCGGGAAGAAGGCCCCAGAAACCTGTAGCACCGCGGGGAGGGGGCCTCAGGTCATAGCTGGTGGGAGGCAGAAGAAAGGGGCGGCAGGGGAGAATACCTCGGTCTCAGCTGGGGAGGAAGAGAGGGATGCAGGGTCGGGGCTCCCAGCGACGGAAGGCAGCATGGATACGCTGGAGAACGTGCAGCTGAAGCTGGAGAACATGAACGCCCAGGCGGACAGGGCCTACCTTCGGCTCTCCAGGAAGTTTGGGCAGTTGCGACTGCAGCACTTGGAGCGCAGGAACCACCTCATCCAAAATATCCCGGGCTTCTGGGGGCAAGCATTTCAGAACCACCCTCAGCTAGCATCCTTTCTGAATAGCCAAGAGAAAGAGGTACTGAGCTACTTAAACAGCTTGGAAGTGGAAGAGCTCGGCCTTGCCAGATTAGGCTACAAAATCAAGTTCTACTTCGATCGCAACCCATATTTCCAAAATAAGGTGCTCATCAAGGAATATGGGTGTGGTCCTTCTGGCCAGGTGGTGTCTCGTTCTACTCCAATCCAGTGGCTCCCAGGGCATGATCTCCAGTCCCTAAGCCAGGGAGACCCAGAAAACAACCGTAGCTTCTTTGGGTGGTTTTCAAACCACAGCTCCATTGAGTCTGACAAGATTGTGGAGATAATCAACGAAGAATTGTGGCCCAATCCCCTGCAGTTCTACCTTTTGAGTGAAGGGGCTCGTGTAGAGAAAGGAAAGGAAAAAGAAGGCAGGCAAGGTCCAGGAAAGCAGCCAGTGGAGACTACTCAGCCTGGGGTGAGCCAATCCAACTGATCCTGCACAAGTCTCCCTGCTGCCTCCTGCTGGGCTTCTCCTGGTTGACTACATATTTGGCTCTCTGCCTTCTCTTCATGTTGGCCTCTGTGTACTTTAGACCCTTTGGACTTTAGTTACAAGAATATGGCATTTATGATCATGTTCTTTTGCCTCCCATAGCCTCTTGCTTTTCTATGTTAGTGTCACATGTTATGTGATCGCACCCGGACTGTTCATATGTTAAGCACACATACTTTAGATGTGTGCTGCCTGTTATCTACATTGCCTGGACCTTGTTCTTGGCTCTGGCCTTTCCTACTTGTCTTTAACATGGACACTCATGAGTCATCCTCCAGGACGACCAGTGCATCCTCAAGCTCTGCTCCTTCAGGGCCAGTGACTTGCTGGGCTTCGTGTTCATGCTGGCCGTGCATGTCATCTATGCAAGCGTTTCCATTGCCACTGCAGAATGAAGCCAGTGCACATGGTATTAGTCATCAGCCAGAACTTCCTGTTCTGTGGGTCTGGGGTCACCAGCTAAAATGTCACCTGCTTTATTTCTGGCTTTGGCCTGTGGTCCGTGATACCCATCCTGCTTGATGTTCTGCAGAATGGCACTTGACTGCTGGGCATGCATGAAGTTAAGGGCAAGAAACAGTATGCCATGTGTTCTGTACCATCATGTGTCTCTTCTTGCTTCTGGGCCCTTCTACTGGTGAACTTTAATCAAGATCTGCGCCATGCCGTGTCACTGTCAAGCCATTAAGTTTTGTCTGGGTTGCTGTCAGCCCCAGTTGGCTTCGTGGTCAACAAGGACCTCAAGAACTGCCTGTGGACCGAGGCCCCCTACCAGTGCATGAGACAGACACCTACCCTCCCCAGCTTTCCAGGAACCCTACTGGCTGCCAGACTGATGGGCGGGCTGGTATGTGTGGACATGTGTTCACTCTCATTATGCTGTGGCTCCAGGTGAGGGTGAGGACTGGACCTATATAGAATCCAGATACCGTTGTCAACTTCCCTTATTCCCGTCTAAGATGTGAGCAGAGTGCCATAGTAGGGGTTCTGGGAAGAGGTATTTCTGATTTGTGGGCCTCTGCTTGCTTGACTTCAGGTCACTTATACTTCTTACTTTGCTTGCCTGCCTTCTTCCATCCCTCATTTCCTCCCTCTCATTCTTCTTTCCTCCCTCCCTTTCCTGGTAGCCTCCTTTCCTCCCCTTCCGCCTTCCCCTTCCTTCTTTCCTTATTCCTTTTTGTTTTGTATAAATAGTACCACAGAGAAAACAACTGAAAAACCACATTTTTCCGCATACAGCTGGGGAGGTAGCTGAGAACTTGGCACTGCGCACACATACTAAGTTGAGAGTTGAGGAAACCAGAAGGCCAAGTGGATCTGCTGGCAAACCCTGAACCTGTCTCCTGGGCTTGCTCTACAGTTCTGAAGTTGAAAATCCTTTTCATACCTAGCATCTGCTTGAGTTATAAACCCCAAGGCAGCCATGTCATAGACTAGTGTTTACTCTTGTTTTGACTTTGTTTTAATGCTCCCTAAGACCCAAGTGCCTCCTGCTGTTTCCTCCTTTGTGGTAGCCTCTGGCCATCTGGACCTCAATCCCCAGCTTTCCCACTTTCAGCAGTCCTTTGCTCTCTTTGCTTCTACCTCAAATAGCCCCAGGAGTGGGCTTTAGTCTCCAGTATGGAGCATCTCAAGCTTCTCCTGGGGGATGGGGATTGGGATGGGCAGAATCTGTTTTGGATCTCCGGGTTATTTCCAGTGGGTGTAAAAGCGGAGCTGGGCCTTTCCCTCTCTTGTCCCTGAGGGTGGGTAAGAAGGACTGTATCTACACCTGTTCTTCCCTACTTTCTCTTTTGTTAGGGAGGCCTCATTCTAAGTTCCTCAAGAGAGTCCTTGACTTAAAGTTGTAGCAAGGGTGTGCTAGGCGGGGGATTTGGAGCAAAACCGTGGAGTAGGCATGATACTGGTACGGAGTGGGCCTGGAAAATCAGACAGAAATGGCTTGAGAAGCCTCAGGGGGAGCATGCCTGTCTCTCAGTGATAGAGTATGGGAGGGACCTCCCTAGCTTGGAAAAGGAGAATTGAAGGAGTTGTGAACAAATAGGATGCCTAGTTGAGGATGTTCCCAAAGTTTTGTCCAATCTTATCGTTAGTAGATTTTATAAGCCACAGAGACAAACCAGAAACAGAATAATGTTACTTTGGATGCTTTATTTTTTTGTTCTAGGTGTGGCTTTGTACATGCAGAAGAATGCTATATGCTGCACATTTTGCTTTTAAAGTCTTACCACTTTCCCCATTTTAGTCTAATGGGAAGATAGAGCTGTGCAAGTCTGCTTTTTTGTTTTTTGTTATTTTTTTTTGCTCTTTATTATGGACATTTTCAGACATGCACAGAAGTGGAGAGGATGGTCCTTGGATCCCATGTGTCCATCACCTAGCTGCATCACTTATCAGTTATGGTCAACCTGGTTTCATCTGTATCTCCCTCTTTTCACCTGTATTGTTTCTTGAAAATCCAAGATACTATGCCAATGCAACTGTGACTACTTCGGGAGATTGGTAGTCTCTTTTGATGGTGATAGTGATGGGGTGCACTATCATAATCACATCAGGTCTGCTTTTTGCTTTTAATGTTAACTAATGAAGTTCCAGAGATGGGCCTTAGAAATGTGTTTTAAGAATTAACAAGGAGTCTCAAAAAGAAATGAGAGGGATGCTTCCTTTTCCTTGCATCCACAAAACAAGAGAGAGACTGTTCTGTTGTAAAACTCTTTCAAAAATTCTGATATGATAAGGTACTTGAGACCCTTCACCAGAATGTCAGTCTTTTTTTTTCTGTGTAACATGGAAACTTGTGTGACCATTAGCATTGTTACCAGCTTGTACTGGTCTCATAACTCTGGTTTTGGAAGAATAATTTGGAAATTGTTGCTGTGTTCTGTGAAAATAACCTCCCCAAAATAATTAGTAACTGGTTGTTGTACTTGGTAATTTGACACCCTGTTAATAACGCAATTATTTCTGTGTTCTTAAACGTATAAATAGTTGTAAGTTTGCATGCACGATGGAAAAATAAAAACCTGTATCTCTGTTATATTTCTGATTTTCAAAAAAGATTTAGAAGGTTTTAAACAGAGGCTGGGCAGTTGAGAGAATATATACATTGCCCTAGATAAGTGATTCCCAAGCCGCAGACCCTTGCGTGACTAGCTACACAAAAATACATAAAATTTTGATTTCTAGGCCTTTTTCCCAAAGATTGAGATTCTATGATTCTGAGAGGAAGCCAGGTAGCTTAGTTTTTAACATGCTTTCTAGTTGATTCAGAAGCAGTGAACTCCCATTAGAATAATCTAGATTCTATGAATCATCTAGATTCTAGTAGGAATACAGTGCTTCTTAAATTTTAGAGTGCATCTGAATTGTGTGGTGGATCCTGTTAAAATATGCATTCTGATTTAGTAGTTTGGGATGGAACCTGAGATTCCGCATTTCTAACGAGTTTCCAGATGATGACAGTGCTGGTGATCTGTGAACTGCACTTTGAGTCGAAAGGGGGGTGACCTTGAAGGCCCTTTTAAACTTAAGTAATGGTGCTCAACTTTTGTTGCACACTAGAAGTCTGGGAAGCTTACAGAAACACTGCCGGAGCTCCACACAAAGACCAACTAAATCAGAATGGGGTAAGGGGTAGGTCTGGGTGTAGATATTTTTAAAACTTCCCAGGTGATTCTAGTGTTTAGCCAGAGTTGAGAACTACATACTCTGATGCTGTTCATTTCAGATCCGTAACAAGGATCATTTCCCATTAATGAGGAGAAGCAGTGGCAGACAACCAAGTGCCACACTAAGCTGCCCAGCAGAAAATGGACAAAATTAGAAGTGGGTGGTTACTGACAAGAAAATAAAATTGGCTTATATGACGAAGGGTTTTAATAAACATGCAGTGTTCAGGGCATAATAGGTGCTCCAGTGTTGAATGAATGAATGAGTTTAAAGCACTGTTTATATTCAGATGCCTGAGGGCATTTGAATTTGGTAATTTGTGAAGTGGGCCACATTTGTTTCATAAGAAAATCTGTATCAGTTTTCTGGGGCTGCCATAACAAAGTACCACAGACTGAGTAGCTTAAACAACGGAAATTTATTTTCTCAGTTCTGGAGGCTAGAAATTCAAGATCAAGGTATCAGCAGGGTTGGTTTCTTCTGAAGGCCTCACTCAGCTTATAGATAGCTTTCTTCTCTCTCTGTCTTTACATGGTCTCTCTGTGTGTGTGTGTGTCTGTGTGTATATATATCCTAATCTCTTATAAGGATACTAGTCATCTTGAATTGGGGCCCCTCTAATGACCTCTTTTAACTTTAATTACCCTTTGAAGACCCTGTCTCTAAATTCAGCTACATTATGAAGTATTGGGGATTACGACTTCAACATATGAATTTGGTGTGAGGGCAGGAGCAATTTAACCCCTCACAACATCTTAACTTGTATTCTTTTGATACAGATGTGCCTCACATGTTATGGTAGTTAATTGTATTGAGGCATATCATGTGCCAGGCACTATTGCAGGCGTTATACAAGGATTAATATATTAAGTCCTTATAACAAGTGATAATTATCTCTTAATGAGGGGATGGGTTGAGGAAATGGGGGAAAAAGAGGTTGAGTAAATTGTTCAGGCTCATGCTGGTAATGAGCATTCAGGCAGTCTGGTTCAAGAATGCACCAGCTCACATATAGCTCTTGACTTGAGTAAGAATAATCTTCAGTTTATCAACAGTATCTTTATGTAGAATCTCCTAATTTTGCATGTTAAACAAAATTTAAACCCCTGGAGTTTTTCTGATATGTGGAATGCAGAAGGGATGAAGAGCAGCATCTCCAGGCCTGATGTTCCTCTCAGGATTCACTCAGAGTCTGCTTGGATTGTGAATTGGGAGGGGCTCTCTGCCCAGTTCAGTTCCGTTTATGCACTTGCTTCGCTGTGAGTGCAGAGTCTCTGTTGTCGAGGCCCTCTTTCAAATACCTCTCTTCAGTTCCTTGGACAACCCGTTCAATCTGGGATTTACTACTTCTCCATCAGCTCATTCATTCATTGCCTCTTATATGAACCCGTCCTTGGTGTAGACATTGGAGATATAGCTATGGACAAATACAACTTTGAATTTTTCTTCCCCCACCTGCACCCCACCCCGCCACCCACCCGCCATAGGTTTCAGTCTCTTCTTAGCTTTCACCTGGGATTGACAGTCAGTCTTTTTTTCCATTTTCCTGCATGGGGCTGGTGAATGCTTTAGGTCTATGTGGGTTGAAGAGGGGGCTAAAGGAAGCCTCCCTCACCTTTGGCCTTTAGGTTAGACTTCACAAGGGACTCAGGCCTTCCATAACCTGGAGAGGGAGGGCCTCTTGGGTCATTCTAGTTATCTTAAGAGTCCTTGGCCCCCCTTTTAACTTTGACTTTTATTATAAAAAGCCCACTTCTGATTTTTTCACTGTTACCTCCTGGGCTTTTTGGAAATGTGGTAGGTTTGTGCTAGGCCATAGGTGAGGGAGGAGAGAAAAATAAAATGGTCCTGCCACCCTGAGCTTACCAAAGATCTCTACCAGCTTTGGACTGTCTATTTCTTCTTGCACTTTGGGCTTCTTCGTTCTAGTCTACTATAGTGGTTTGCAACAGAGGGAAGAGGCACACTACCCTAGGGAGGCATGTTAGAACCACCTAGGGAGGGAAATTTGGCAAATTCGCTTGCCCCTCTGAAGATTCAGAAAAGTCCTCAGCCATGGGGAGCCACTGTAACTGATGGGTAGGGTCATATCCCTCAGGTATTGGAACAATAAAAAAGTAGAGTGTAGGCTATCGAGTCCATGATTTCTATCTTTATTTGCCCTTAGTGTCTTCACTCCTGCTTTTGGAATCTTATCCAACTATATTTCACTGTTCAGGGCCACAGCTCACTACTACTCATTCACTTTCACCTGAAACTCTGGCCTTAGAACCTCCTGTCAGGTGTCCAGCTACTGGCCATTCAGGGCTCGAGTCTTGAATTCCTCCTCTCCCTCCATCCTGTCAACCTGGTCCTCAGCTGAGGTTTGACAAATATAAGACAAAGTAGCTATCATCTGTGTGACACTTCATGGTTTACAAAGCACATTCACTTATATTATCTTGATTGTAACAACTATGCCATAAGAAGGCTCAAAGAGGTTAAATGGCCAAAATCACAAAAGTAGAGCCGGGACTCAAACTTGGGTCTTCTGATTCCAAGTTCCATCCATCCATGGGACGGTAAGCATGTGGCCTGGAGCATATGTCTGGCACTATGAATCTAGACACTTCTTTCCACAGAACCTGTATTTAACTTTCTGCACAGCAGATTATCCAGTTGCTGCCAATCAATCTGAGTTGGCATATGAATGTGAAACTTCTTTACCATCCCGAACTACAGCATGCATGTGGTCATAACAACTAGGAGCAGGACCGACTCGACTCATTGGTGCGTGAGGCTTCCTTCAACTGCATTGTTCAAAGGTTAGGATTGGCTCTAGACACAGTATGCTTGCAGATGAGGGCTGAGTGTGGTTTTGGGCCATATATATTAACAACTGCATATAAATTAGTTGGAAAGGGGGAAATTTTGCTTCTATAAGAAGAAGTCTGGTAATGGGAGATTGTCATTTTGTAGGCTTCAGTGGCTCAATGATATTAGGATCTGAGTCTGCCATCTTTTCTTTCTTTCCCTTGGCTTTCCCCTCACAGTTCCCCAGCTCCAAGCATCACAACCTCACGCAACTGCACTCAGAGGCAGGAAGAAAGGAGGAGGAGGGGGCCTTCTTACATGTCTCTGTTTTTATCAGGAAAGAAGATCTTTGTCAGTAGTCCCTGATGGATTTCAGGAGGCCTAAGTCAGGTCCCTTGGGCCAGAAATGAGTCACATTCCACACCCTACCTCAAGGAAATCTTGCATTTTCCAGTATCTCTTATGGGGTTAGGGTTCTGCCATCTAGAAATAAGGAGAGTTCAAGGGGCTAGAGCTGACAGGCGATTTTCAATCACCTGTAGTTTTATGCTTTCTGAGATAATTTTGTGGGCATTGAACACCAGATAACACCTAGAGGCACCGTGCATCTGCCTTTTCCCCCCAGGTCTCCCAGTTACCCCTCGTGACAAGAAAGCTTTACCTTGTGCTCAGTGTTTTGTGTCTCATCTCCTCTATTGCATGGTAAGTGCTTTTCTGGCCAGATGATGCCTTTTTGGTTTTCATATCTCCCACAGCACCTACCTCAGGGTTCACTCAACATTGGATGTGGGTGATCAATAAATGCTAGTTGAGTAAATGCGATACGTCAATGAGCTTTCTAAAATGTCAATTTGATCATGTCAAGCACTGGTTAAAACCTTCAGCCATAGGATCCAGAATCCCAAGGAGCTCATAACAAGCCCTCCATTGTGTGCCCTTTCCTTTTGTTTCTTCCAGACTTCCTTATTATGAAAACTTACAAATATTCAGAAAAGTACAATCCACCTGTATACCTACAACTTAAGTTCAGTGATTGTGAACTTTCAGACATATTTAGTTTGTCTATGTGTGTGTATATATGTTTATTTTGCTGAACCATTTGATTTAGTTGCATGATGCTTCATCCCTAAATACTCAGCGTGCATCTCATTAAAAATAAGGATACTAGCTGCGCGTGGTGGCGGACGCCTGTAATCCCAGCTACTTGGGAGGCTCAGGCAGGAGAATCACTTGAACCCGGGAGGCAGAGGTTGCAGTGAGCTGAGATCATGCCACTGCACTCCAGCCTGGGTGACAGAGTGAGACTCTGTCTCAAAAAAAAAAAAAAAGATACTTTCCCACATAATCACAAGATCATTATAAGACTAGAAATTGGTTTCCAAATACCATCTAGTATCCAGTCCCTATTTAAATGTCTTTAAATGTCTCTATTGTTTCCAAGTTTATCTTACCGTGTTAGTTTTACAATCAGGATTTAACAATATTCAGGCATTCCATTTGACTGTTATATCTCTTTAGTCTTTTTAAAATCAAATAATCCCCCCACTTTTTAAAATTTTCCCACTCGTGACATTGACTTTCTGAAGAAGTTAGGGCAGTTGTCTTGTAGGATGCCCCATACTCTAGATTTGTCCAATTGTTTCTTCTTGGTTTTAACTTTTTCCTCTATCTCCTTTTTTTTTTTAAATAACTAAAGATGCAGTTGAAACACTGAAGATACTACCTAAGTGAAGCTGTGTACTTCATATGTGTCACATCAGAAGGCACACAATGAGAGGTTGTCCCACGGTTGTGCCATTAGTTTAATCTTTTGGTTAAGATGGTGATCACTGTGTCTCTCTTTTGTAAAGATGCATTTTCCCTTTCCAGTTAGCAGGTAATTTCTAGATGGTACTCTGTTACTGGGAGAATATTATGTTCCCCAAAACTTCATCCCAAGGTTTTAGCAGCCATTGATGGTTTTTGCCCAAGTCGGGTATTTCACTGTTGGTTGCAAAATGGTGATTTTATAATCCTGTCATTCTTTTTATGTACTTTAGCTGGTATTCTGGTATAAGGGAGGTCTTTCTCTCATCTTCTGGCAAAGAACTACATTTTCTCCTAAAAGGCAGTGTAAAGACTTAATTCGTTCCCTTTAATCACCAATTTTTAGCATCAGAAGTCAGTATAATAACCTCCAGGGGTCTCAAATAAGGGCATGATTTCTTTACTGTCACTACAAGTGTGTGGATTTTTATTTATTTAATATTTACAGTCAGTTACAGTCAACTGTTCAGTTGAACTGTATTTGGGCCCTAACCCACGTTTACCAAACTCCTCTCATCTTTGTCTCTAACTGTCTCCCCTTGCCACCCTGTACTGTGCTCCAGCCAGTATGAACCATATCTGGTTCTCTGAACACTCATATTTACACAAGCTGTTTGCTCAGCAAGAAAGCCCTTTCACATACAGCTCAGATATACTTGTTCTGTGCTGTTACTTTTAATCTTTCAAGGCTGAATTAATCTTTCCCTTTTCTTTATTTCTGCAATATTTTGTCCACACTTCAATCTACAGTAACTAATGTAATGACTTGTACTTACCTGTTTACCTGCCTGCTCCCACCAGAGATTATGTGATCCTTAGATCACAGAAGAATAAAACAGTATGTGTTAATCATTTTCGTATTCCCACAGCCCAGTGGCTTACACATAGTAGGTGCTCATTAAGCACTGAATGAAAGCAAATGAATGGTCCTTAGAAACTGATGAACGTATCAGTGACAAACTACAGAGAGGTTAGAAGAGCCCAGGAGCAGAGATTGGGAATAACTTCAAGTGAAGGAGAAGCATGAACCTAATAGAAATGGATTAAAAGGGGTGGGAGAGGGAAGCTATTACCTGCACAAAACTTTGGGCAAAAAACAGTGGCACCAAATCACTCTCACATTGGAAATCAAGTAGGGAAATGGAAGAGAGCAGGAAAGCAAATGAAAAATATTGGAAATGTACCATGTACACTGTGCTTTAGTAATGTTCCACAGCACGTGAGTCTGTAATTGAAAACAAGGAAAAGCAAAGCCAGTGTGATTCTGGACAATGACTTTCCCAGGGATCTTTCTCTCTATATGTAGATATGTATATATAATCTGCGATCTCCTAAGAGGTCCCTTGAATTTAAATGACTCCAGACAATTGGGGTAGAACAAAAACAATCTCTAAAAGTGGTTTCGCTGAAAAGCAAACTGGACAGGAGGTTAAACCTGCAGAGTGGAACAGAGTGAGTAAATCTAGGGGAAAATTACTTTGAGCTTCAATACTAAATAGCCTGAATTCCAAGACTATGTGGAAAATATGGTCATCAAAGCCCGGGGCTGCTTTGCCAAATGCTGTGGGACTAGATGATTTATGAGATAATTCAGGGCACTTAGAGGGGGACGAGGGTGCAAGATGAGGCATTCGAACCCAGGCACATTCTGGAGGAGCTTATGATTACAGGGCAGATTGTCCCTAAGGAAGCAAGGTTGTGGGGCCCCACCATATCAGGAGATCTCTTCATCTTGTGCCTTGAGAACTTGTCTTGCTACTAGTGCCACCTCTGGCCTGAGGACAATTTATTATCCTTCTAGCATTTATATGAGGGACACAGTCCCTACAAGCTTACATGCCGTTCTCTCAGCAAGAGGTCTTATCTGACTTTCAGTAAAATGATACTCCCACTCCTGCTGCTCGCTTTGTACTCCTTCTCACAGCTCCCTCTTTTCCTTGATAGGATTTACGATTCATGACTATGATTTTGTCTCTGAGTTTGTTTCTTCCCTTAGACTGTAACCTCTGAAAAATCCTTGCTGCTGGATCCCAAATGCCCACACATAGGAGGTATCTGACAAATATTTTGGACTAGTGCAAATGTTGATCTTATGAGCCAATTAAGATGGCAGGTTGGGTGGGCCATGCCTTGGGGTTGTCCTCTGGCAGGAGGAGATGATCCCTTCCTAATACACAAGGGGACTGGGAGAGTCCATTTTATTGAGTGGGTACCATATGCTAAGGACAGTGCTAAGCACATTATACACATTATCACAACAAATCTATTTTCATACTCATTTTCCAGATGAGATAAAAGAGCCCAAGAGGGTTTAGGTGACTTGCCCAAGGTTACATAAGTTGTAATTCCTGGAACTAGGGGTAGAAGCTCTTAACCATTATTCTGCACTGCCTCTCTGGTGGGGGTTTGCGGTATGAGTTTGTGAGTTAGGCTAACATCATCCTCATGCCTTCAGGAAGGAGGAAGCACAGTGTGTGACTATAGATAGGTTCTCAGCTCTCCAGGGGGTGACGATCACTGTGCCTAATCACCAGGGAGGGAAGTGTGGAAAGGGTATGTGTGTGCATGCATGCACACGTGTGTGGGGGCTGTATCTAGGTGTGTGTCCAGGAAGGCCATGAGAGTGGCCAGCAAGCCAGCTTTAACTGCCTGCTGCTTGTCCTCAGGCCCACACCATCCTGAGGCTGCCAGGGTATGATGCACACTCACTTGGGGATCACTGCCCACTGAGGTAGTTGGGTCCACATTTTAAAGACTCCCAGCTGTGGGCAGCGTGTGGGAAAGAGACCCTCCTGGCCCAAAGCAGCCCAGCAGGTGGGGGCCTTTCTGAATAGAGGCATTAAGCAGATGGTTTCATCAGGCTGAGTCACAGATAGCATCAGGCTCAACAAAAGGCAAGAACAACTCCTAAATGAGGCCACGTAGGCAGGCCTGCTGATTCGAAGCTGTTCTTTGAACTCCAGCCTCCCACATGGACAGCAATCCCTATCATTTGTCTTGTCTTGGAATAAGAAAGATGAAAAATAAAATCAAGGTTTCTTGATATTACCATGGGAGTGTACTTTCCCCTTCACAAAAAATTGACCCTTCTACTCCACACAGGCATTATATGGAAAGTAAAAAAGTAAGGAGTTAACATTGAGCAGCTACTGCATGCCTAAGTGACTTATATACAGTTGTTATTTTATTTTTTTTTACAATAGCAAGCTTATGAAGTCTTCATTGTTACCTACATTCTAAAGTTAATTACACTGAAGCTTTGAAGATTAAGGAACTTGCTCAGGGTTACTCAGCCAGAATTCTGTCTGACTGGAGTCTGTTTAGCTCCCGAACCTCTGTTCTCTCAATTATAACATACCTAGAAGAGGGGAGACACAATTACTCCTGTTTTTAACAAGGGTGATATGAATCAGTTAGAATGCTTTCAGTTGCAAGTAACAGAAACCCTGACTTAGGCCCAGAAATAAGGACAGACACTATTTTTGTAATAAGGAATCTGGAGGTAGGTGATCCTATGCTTAGTTTTAGCTGCTCACTTATCAAGCTTCCAGATTCTTTCCATCCTTCTAGTCCCTCTCTCCAACATCTTTGGATTTGGCAAAGACTTTTTGTCCTCAAACTTGTCTCATGTCCCTGAGATGACTGCTTCTGTTCCAGGCATCATATCCCCAAATACAGTGTTTAAAACAGGAAAGTTAGGAAAGGGAGCAAACAAGGACTTCTCCCCTAGAACCCTATGTCTTTTACTGGGGAGGAAAATATTTCCTGAAGCCTCCCAATGGACTTTGCTTTATATCTTTTTGGCCAGAAATGAGTCTTCACCCTTAGACAAATTGCTGGCAAAGGGGACTGTTATTGCCATGACTGGCTTGGGCTGACCAGGACTATTTCCTGGGGAACTGCAAGGAAGAAGGAACATTGCTGTTAGATAGGCACTCACCACACAATTCTAAGGCCAGGGGCTCATCAGACTCCATGACCACCATTGCTAGAATACCTTGGAGAAGGGAGAATAGTCAACATTTATTCATCGATTCAGACAGCTTGCTTGTTTAGTACCTTCTGTGATCTCAGGCATGAGTTAGGCACCATAGGGTCAAAGGACCTGTAGAATACAGGCTTGCACTTACTATTTCATCTAAATGGGAAGAGTAGATAGATAGACTAGATAGATAGATAGATTAATATATAGATATGTGTATGTATATATATGTATATGTATATACATATATATATACGAACAGTTCAATGAAAACATGAAACAAAAATTTAACAAAAGCCAGCATATGACCAAGAGGTCATAGGGCAATACAGCAGATTTTTCTTGGAAGATTTTGTGAGTTTCTTTGTCCTACTCATGATTCAGTGGAAGCACTTTAAATTCTTTTTGATCAATGGGATTAATTTTATATTTTCTGTTATTTCTTTCCAAATAAAATACATATATTAATATTTCTCAATGACTTGGAGGCTGTTTTTGGCCAAGGAAATTATTTTTAGGTGTTAAATCTATATTGTTGGCTTCCTAGAAAAAGTATTTGGTGCTTCGGCAAGAGATGTGAACCAGCTATGAATTTAAGTATCAGCCCTGGTAGCTTTACCATGTATGGTTGACTTTTTTGATGGATTCCCTGTGGATCTAAGCAGCATGAAAATCAAGTGGTGTCACCTTGCACTCAAATTAAGTATGAACATTTATTTCAACAGTTACATTTGAGGCATCTGAATAATGCAAAATGCTACAGCAGCAGCCAAAACTTTAGTTTGGCCTCTGATTAAAGACAGTCTTCTCAATCTGGTCCCAGTTTCTAGAGTAATCCTGTGAGTGGATTAAACACAAGCACGTACTTTGCTGATAATTGTGTGTTGATTCTATAACCGTTTGGCTAGGAGTAGTTGTCCTCATTTGAAACCAAAAATCCCCCCAAATAGTGATTGCTCTAGACCTCCAGATGGAGAACTTTCCCCATAGCCCAGTAACTTTGCTAAAGATCACCATTTGGAAGGCTGTTCTTTTTGTTATTGGACTTCTGTTATATTATTCTCCCGGAAAAGCTTACCTTATTTATCTCAGCCTCTTCTTGGTTGCGGGCTAGGGGAAAACAGGGAGAGTCATTCCCAACATGGTATGGCCCGTGCATTTCTCAGGCTCTCTTTTCATGGGATTGTTCTAATTGGAGTTGGATGTAAGGGTTTTGATGTCTCACCTCACCTTATTCGGTATTTTTAAATACTCCTCGGCCCTAGTTGAGATGGAACCATGGTGACCCAAGCCAGCTTAAAAAGAGACAGTTCTGCCAAACAGTCATCCATAGGTAGTCCTCATTCCCTGAGTGCTCCAGTAGCTTCTGGGTCAACATACACTTGGTGGAAAATGATGTGGATCTCTTGGCTAAGGAAAAATGGTAAAATGCAGATTGCAGAACATGCTCACCTTGTAGCTGGCTTGAAGTCTGTGTTTGAAAGCCCTGGCCTTCACAACCCAAACTGAAACTCCAGTTGGAACCAAGAAAGCGCAGTGGATATGGACGGTGGTACAAGTAAGCCTGGCTGGAGTCACTGGCTTTGGGTACCTGATGGCGACACCACATGTTCCAGAATGGTTGTCTGTTAAATGTTTACTAGTGTTGGGTCTGGAGCATAGAGTGAAGGGAAGGAATATAATGGGAGGTTGTAGAGTATGATATGACAGCTAAGACTTGGAATCAGGCCGGGCGCGGTGGTTCACACCTGTAATCCCAGCACTTTGGGAAACCGAGGTGGGTGAATCATGAGGTCAGAAGTTTGAGACCAGCTTGGCTAACACGGTGAAACCCTTTCTGTACTAAAAATACAAAAATTTAGCTGGGTGTAGTGGCAGGTGCCTGTAATCCCAGCTACTTGGGAGGCTGAGTCAGGAGAATTGCTTGAACCCAGGAGGTGGAGGTTACAGTGAGCCGAGATTGCGCCACTGCACTCCAGCCCAGGCGACAGAGTGAGACTCCGTCTCAAAAAAAAAAAAAAAAGTTTGGACTGTGTTCATATCAAAACTCTGAGAGCTACTAGCTAGCGTGTGGAACCTGGAAGGTTACTTAGATTCTCTGGTTTTTTTTAATCTGTAAAACAGGAATAAAAGTTTGGAGTTAGATGGAAGTTATAAAAAAAAAAAAAAAAAAAAACAAGGCTCAAATTATGTATAGAATTGAAAAGTCCAGGGGCAGTCTGGGTTTCAGATACGACTTGATCCAGGGGCAGACCCTTTCCTCCCTGTGGCAAGATGGCGTCTCGATGCTCTAGGCCTGCAAATCTTACCCTTTCAGTAACCCTAATAAAGCATGAAAGTATTGCTTCCTTGCCAGTACCAGAGAAAAAAAAAAAAAAAAGTCCTGAGATTGATTCTTGGCTTATTAAGTCATTATAAACACTTGAGTCAATTGCTAAGAACTGGGTCACTGCCCAGCCCTGGAGCCAGGAAAGGGGTCAGCCCCACCCGAGCTACAAGAACGGACAATAGGGAAGGGATGATTTTTTTCCAAATGAAAATAAATCATGGTGCTAGTACCAGAGGAAGCGGGGGATGGATGCTGGGCAGGCCAAAATAATAGATGCCCACTGAAGAAGCGCTCCATTCCCAGGTCATCCTTGTTAATAAGGAAGTGGGAGGGACAGGAACCAAAAACACTTATTTATGAGGATCCGGGCCAGGGTCAGGCATCGAGCATCAGCAACTCCCTACCCTGCCTTTCTACACAGTAGCACAGTCTTTATATGATAGAAATTTGGTTGCAGCTTCAATGTGACATACACATGCTTTCAACTCTCAAGGCATCAAACCTTGTTTAATTACTATTATTCTTTTCTTAAGGTTTTGGTATTTTCCCTCTGTATTTCTGATGTGCCTCTTGGCTACAGATAATCCAGATAGTGGTTGCTGTCTGTGGGCATGTGAGGCTGGGAAGTCCAAAAAGTGAGGCTAATGGCCACTACTGACAGATGAAAGGGCTTCCTCAGGGGCAGAGGCACAGGGTCCGGTGATACAGGCTGGCACCTCAAGAATCAGGGATGAGATTTTCCTGGGAGCCACAGGGTTCATACTTGAGGGAGGCTTGGGAGTTTTTCACTCTCTGCATAATGGGTCTGTTCCTCTGGGGATAACCCACCGCAGGATATGCCTCGTGAATGTGGGTGGCAGAGGGACACACAGGTGCAGGGGTGTCTCCCAGCCCTGGATGGTGCCACATGAGGGATGGATGTAAGACTGGCCATATAGGTGAAGTGTCCGAGGCTCAGAGAGATGGCAGGGTTCACCTCTGGACAGAGCAGGACAGAACTAGAATGAATGTATAACACCGGGGGGGAAGATTGTTAGTGAGAAATGCTCCACACAAACACATTCCAAGAACATGAGTGAGAGAAAGAGATGGACTATGCTTGGTGGTGGTGGTTTGGTGCACTTCCCTCTGGGTTGAGCTGGGCTGTGGTGACAGAGGAGATGGGTACAAGGGAATTAAGAGAATTTTAGATGCATTGCTCAAAATTTAGGGGCTTGGGTGTCCAGACTTTGATGTGGGATAAGAGAAAAGGAGAGCCCTCACGGTGGGACATAAATGGGTTAATCAGGTTGGGAGAAGTGGGTGTACAGATAATTCCACCCACAAGTCCAAGTGGGGAGCCTGGGTCCAAGCAGAAAAGACAGTTTCCTCCTTTAGCAATCAAAGGAGTCCAGAGGGGGTGCCCAGCCTTGGGCCAGAGGGAGAAAGGAAGAGGGAATAGCTTTGCTCTGAGGATGAGGTTTAGGGCAGAAGGAAACAGAGACCACCCAGAAAAGGGAGACTTTTCCTGTGCCAAGGCAGAGACCCAGGGGACTGTGCACAGTTATCTCGGCCCTTTGAGCGCCTCCGTTTCCTCGTCTGTGGTCAAGCCTAGCTCTGTATTCCAGCCAGCTGTGGGAGGATGGCGAAGTGATGCTCAAAGAGAATGTGGGGCCAGCAGGGGCAGCCCAGGACTCTGGACTGAGGCCTTCAACAGGGAAGTCTCCTCCCCCTCGCCCTCCCCCTCCTCCTCCTCCTCCGCCTCCTGCTGGGAGTTAGCTGGAGAACCAACAGGCAGCATTACAGAAACCTCCTATAGGCCCCTTCAGCTGGTTGAGGGGGCTCAGCCGGCCCCATGGCTAGGGCATTTGTGTCCTGTTTCCTGCCGTGCAGGAGGGGCACTGTGAGGTCCTCCCGCCTCTCACCCCAACCACATACACACCTGTAAACAATGGAGCATTTCAGTCTCCAGCCCTACCTAGAGGAGTGATTTGTTCTCTGATTTCCACAATACAGAAAAGAAAAAGAAAAAGAAAAAAAATCCAAAACGAAAAGTAAAACCATTTTAAACAATTAGGAGTTTTGTTCGGTTATTTGGCGAAGGCTGTGTGCTGGGGTAGTGGGTAGTGAGGGAGTTCTTTATCCCTGGAGAATCTAAATGAAGAAAAAGTCAGTTTGAAACTGGCTCCCAAGATGACGCAGGGGTCTGAACCCAGAATAAACTCCAAAAGCTGTATTTTCAGCACAGAAAAGAGAGGCTTCCTAATGGAAGCTTTGGCAGCCCTTGTGCTGTGGCCCCGGCCCCGGGCAGTGCTGCGCTGCTGTTTATTTGAGAGGAAGTGGTGGAGAGTGGTCCCTCTTGTGGCGTGTGGTTTTGGCAGTGCCTGGGCTCTCTGTCTTCTGTTTGGGAGTCTGGCCCACCATGGAGCCCTTGCTCTTGGTTCCATTGTTAAAGGATTCCTGCTGCAGTGCATCCAGGTTGCCCACCATGAGCTCCCTTTGCCTGTGGAAGAAGGTGCCACCCTTTCCACCTGCCTCTTTTCCTGGGGAATTTTCTGCCTGCTTGCATGGGAGGCATGTGGCTGTAGGTGGGGAGGGCAAGGGGCTGAGTAGAAGTGGAGGTGAAGGGTGAAGCCACAGGAGGTGCCGTGGCACTTGTCTTCTTGGCCCTCCTGCTTCGGTACCCTAGTGATGGTCTCTTGCGGGCTGGTGGCTCCACCTTTTGGTCTGTGCTGGGACCTGGCAGGAAAACCATGCTTGGCTGTGTGAGAATGGCAGAGTATGGTGGGCCTGGGGCAGAGTGGTGGTGGTGGCAGAGGAACGAAAAGGATGGTGTTGGGGTAGCCATAGGAACGCCAGCTTTGTAACAAGACAGATACAGGTTTGAATCTTGGCCCCAGCACTGATCGCTGATGACTTTGGGTAGATAGCTTGACCTTTCTGAGGGCCAGTTTCTTGATCTTTAATATGGCCATAATCATACCTACCCCAGATAAAGGCTCAGGACCTCTTATGTCACACAAAATATCATGTGATTTTGAAAGCAATGCCTCAGACTCAGACCTACAGGCCATAGTTTAGGGAAACCCAAATCCTTCTCCAGAAATATTATGCTCATGTGGAGTCCTCTGTCCCAGCTACCAGTTGGTGCTGTAGCCTGTTTTGCCTCCATCTGCCCACACTCAAAACTCAGCTCCTGCCCCAGTTTCCGCAAAACCCACTCATAGCAAGCACTTTGCAAGCTTAGTATACCTTACGGACAATCTGGGGATACTGAACAAGCAGCTTATTATTTCATTCACAGTTCTTTTTTTCCTTCACTTAGCCTAATGTCTTCAATGTTCATCCATGTTGTAGCATATATTGCTACTTCATTTCTTTTTGCACTCAAATATGTGTATGCAATGTTCATAGAAGCACTATACACTATAGCCAAAAGGTGAAAACAATCTAAATGTCCATTAACTGATGAACAGATAAGCAAAATGTGTTGTACCCATATAATTAAATATTATTGAGTGATAAATTGCTGTTATTTTAAGCCATCAGGTTTTGGGCTGGTTTGTTAACTGTAGTAATAGATAACAGAGAATTTTTAAGGTGGTGGGGTAATAACAAGAGCTATCACATCTTATACTGCATGCAATGTACTATGTGAAGCACTTTGTGTGAATTCTGCTTTAATCCTCACAAGAACCCTGTGGTTTAGGTACTAATATTGACCCCAGTTCACAAATGGGAAAACTGAGAAATTAAATATTTGCCAAAATTTAACCCAAACAGTTCAATTCCAGAGCTCATGCCTTATTCACTCATTGTACTACAATACAGCCATAAATGAAAGGCCTACTTTGGAAGATCTAACTAAGGACATGAGTGTGTAGCTTTGCTGTGAAAGAGACACCATTCTCAGCTTTTTTATATGGTTCATAATGAATGTCACTGGTAGAAATGATCAACAGAATTTAAAGCCTTTAGTGGTTAAAATCTAATCTGTGCAGTCTGACTTGGGAATATTGAACTTTGTAGAACAATGTCTATATAGTAAGTTTTCAAGGGCAAAAGTTACAACCATAATATTTGATATAAATAAACCAATTGAGTAATGGGTCAAAGCTTTATATAAAATTGATACAGGAAAAAATTAATCCCAATCAAATAACTTCTGTGAAATAAAATATGAATGAAAATGGGAAAAATTAAAGAGGATTTAACTAAGTTATTTTAAGAAGGTTGATCAAGAGTCAAATGGACTTAATGGAGTTTTCTCCAGAAAATCCTTTCAGTACAAAAATGTATTCATGATGACATAATTTTGGTTTTAATGGTATTATTCTTAGGAGGCAAAATATCCTTAGGAGAGAACATCTTTCTGAGTCAAACATCTTTTATCTTGCATAAAGATTCTTTGGAGGGTGTGAAGTGTTATCAGAAGGTGAGTATGGGGTCACTCTGGGATGCCAAGACAGATTTGTAAGATTCCAGACTCTTTGGAGAATAAAGTGCATTGGTATTTAGAGTCAGACCACGAGATGTTGGGCTTGACTTATGATGCAAGATGAGGAGGTGAAGGCTGCCCTGAGGGGGTCAGGAATTCACCCCAATGTAGGGGAGAGTCAGGTTCTGGTGTCCCTTTTGAGACACATGTTCTATGGCAGGGGATAAAATGGCACATGGAGAAGCCACAAGAGTAATCTTGTGGCCTAATGGTTAGGAAACTTGATAGAAACTCCATAAGAGGGAGCCTTACTCCTTAAGAGAATAAAGAGCTCACTGGGGGTGTGGTCATCTCAGGTAACCACAGAACCCAGTGCAACAGAAATAGGAAACCAGGAGCAATATCTAGCTAGTTGCAAGGATATGGGAGCAGGAAGTTTTTGGGATCCATTACAAAGGGAATTTGGGATTGGCTGAGGTAGTGCTGGGAGTAGAGGGAGAAGAACAGAGTTGTTTATTCGTAGGTCAACATATCCGATGCCTATAAACTTTTCAGGTATTGTAAAAATATTTATTAACTATTAATACATAAAGAAAATTTCAAAGCCAAAATTAATAAATGAATAATTAGGTGTTTTCAAAATGTAACATTAGGACATTCATGTAATAATGGATTATGTATAGGTCTCATATAGTTATAGGTAAATATGAAATGTTTGGATCATAAAAATAAAATAATTCATTCTTAACAAACTCAAATGTATGAAAATTGAACATCCTTTCAAAAAATTTATAGCAAAACAGTGTAGAATAATATATAATATAGATAAGTATGTATAGAACTCTGTAACTCTCTCCATCTGCCTGTGTGTCTCTAAATGAAGGCTGTGGGCATATTTAAATATGGTTGACATGATATAGGAGTGGTTTAGGGCCTACAGAGGTGTCTGTGTGACACAAAGTAGATGTGGGGCATGTGACATGAATGTGAGGTAAGGGGTAGTTAGCCTGTTAACAAAATTGGGTGGAGTCCAGAGCCAGCAACCTTATTAATTAGTCCCAGAGCTTTATTTTTCTTGAGGCTTGTGTGGCCTAGGAAACAAGACTGTATAAGATATAAGAATTAGAGCAGAAAAAATGCTAAGGAGTACACAGAGATAAAAGAGATATAGGCTTTAAAATTAAGAATGCAGATTGTGGCTCCATGATATGCTAGGTGCCAAATTAGGTTAAAAATAAAATCCCCAAACTACACCCTGGGACATTTGTGTGAATGGATGTTGTTAGGGGCCCCATTGTCCCTAGGGTCCCACCACTCAAGGACAGGGACTGGTCACTGAGCCCTCTGTTTCCCAGACAAAATACAGCACCTGGTTCACAATAGGCACTCGGTATGCAAATTCAATGCAATTGGAACATCACATACAATTGGAACATCCATGGTGGCCAGGCCACATCCCTTGTAATCATAGAAACACGGAAAACAGGGCAGAATCATAGGGATGGTCCATCCAACATTCCATTCAGTGGGATCCAACTCAAGATAGAATAAGTGTGGTAAGAGAGACGTGGGAGAAAGGTGTAGAAATACACTGTGACTTGAAGCCGGAATTCTTTGATGCTCAAGTCAAGAGCCTTCTTGGCAAGAGTTCGAATCAAGTTTTCACTCTGCGAGGAAATGTCTTCCCAGCTTTCTGCCAGCACTTTTTCTGAAGGTGAGCTCAGGACTTCATATCCGTCCCTTTGGCTCCCACAATGCCAGTAACCATGACAGGTGGCACCTGGCCATGGCAACAGTCTAATTTTCTAGAAAAGCCAATCTGGAAAGCTTACCATGCTTAAAGGAGCACTGACAGATAAGCAGCCTTCAGGATGCCACTTCCTAAAATCCATCTCTAACGAGGCGTAGCTAACAAAATGTGTATGGTGATTATTTATTCCGCCAGAGTCCCAGGGTGATGGAATCAGTTGCATGTGAAATTTGCTTTGACAAACCATCCCTGGCTATGTAAGTCCTCTGCTGTGCTCCAGACTGGGAGATTCTGCTATCGACTGAAGCTTCTCATCAACTCTTCCTGCAAGTGGCTAGAAATAGATTGAAGTCCTCGTCAGGCTTTCAGTCATGCACTGTTTCCTGGGACTGCAGTTAGAAAAACAAGTCACTGAATAGTGGGACACTTAAAGGGCTACAAGATACAGGGCAAAATGCCATTGCTTCCCAGGTGAGAAGGCAGGCGCAGCTCCTATGAGAAATGTGTGGGGAGGCATGGATGTCAAAGTGCCAGTGGTAGTGATTCCCAGGGTCTCAGAGAACACTGTCAGATCAGGGCTTTGCCTCTCAGCATGTGTCCCAGTTTCTTCAGTTTCAAAATGTAAGAAATCATACCTGCCCTGGAAATTCCGACACCCCAGACCACTCATAGTTTATTATTGTTATTATCTGTTGATGTTTATAAAGCAACACGCTGGGACTTTATGGGTTCGATTTTGTAGCATGGAGATACATCAACATGTTTCCAGGACCGAGGGCCAGGGGCAAGTGGGTAATTTACTTTGATTCAAGATAGTAAAGTCCTTAAAGGAGATCATAAATATCATGTGATCTGTCTGTTAGGATTAGGTCCAGCTGCTAGAAACAGAAACCAGAAATAACAGGCTTAAGTAATAGTAATATAAAGGTTTGTTTTCTCTCATATAAATAAGTCTTAGATAAATTCAGAGCTCATCCATAGGTCTCTAGCTTCCACGGCCCATGATGGCTTTTGGTGCACCAGCCATCACGTCTGTCTTCTAAGCAGGAGAAAGATGGGGAAGAACAAAAAGAATGCCTCCTGATGGAATCCATTTTATTTAAAGGAGCCCCACCAGATGACTTTACTTTCTTTTATTGGCCATCCTTAATTGCAAGGGAAGCTGATGTATGTATTATTTAAGCTGGGCACATTGCTGTGCAGAATATGCTGGGCAGGCATCAGGCAGGCTCTGCCATATCATCTTTTAGGGGCAGCCTCTGAAGTTTATGCAGAAGGAATATTGCTTTAGAACCTAGACGTAACTGCAGTTGAATCCTGGCTCTATTGCTTTTTAGCTGTGTTTGGGCAATTTATTTTGATTTTCTGGATGAGTTTCTTTAGCTATAAAAATAATAATTCCATCTTATGGGGCTATAAGGATTAGATAAGACAGCTCTTGTAAAGTGCTCAGCACAGTGCCTGACATTTGAACAGTAAGTGTTCAATAAATGTTAGTGCCCCTTCTTTCCTGTGCATTAAAGTGTGCGATCTACCCACATGGAGGCTTTGACTGCTAGCTCCTTGGCTGTGGCCCATAGTACAGATTCCCTGATGCAGAGGGCCTAGAAGGATGACAATCATATTATTAATAATTCCAGCAGCAATAAGAGCTGGCATGGCACACATGCCATGCCTCCTCTGCACTAGGCACTGTGCTGAGTGGTTTACCATTATGTCATTTAACCAGCGCTGTAGCAGACACCATTCCTGCTCTGCCCAGATCCTTGGGTCTTTTTTACCATAATAATGCTCCTAATGGTTCACACCTGTGATTCTGTCTGAGCACTTCTTGGGCCTCTTTGCCCACCGTGCAGACAGCCAGCCAGAGTATCTGGGTCAACCTAGCCCTCAGCCAATAAATGACCAGTGCAGGAGTTTGGAAGCCAAGCTCGCTTGCATGAGTCAGGACAAAACTCTGAAGAATAACATTCTCCAGAGTGCCCTGTGTCCTCAGGCTGGGAAGCTGTATCGTGTGCTTGGTTTCACCTGGTCCCTGCCCACTTCCCCAACTCCCTTAGCGGGAGCATGTCCTAAATAAACCCCATGCATTTGAATCCTCATCTCAGGATCTTCTTCTGAGGAATCTGACCTAGGACACACCCCAAGCTCCATGAGGTAGACCTATAGGGAACCCTTTTCCATTTTACAAAAGAGAAAACAAGCTTAGACAGTTTGGGTAACTTACCTGAGGTTGCACAACAAGTAAGGTGGCAGAATTATGATTTGAACCCAGGTCTGCCTAGCAGCACCCTGCAATCTTATCTTATCTTCCAGCCACCCATTTTCTCAGAATGGTGGCCCAGGACCTGGAGGGACAGAGTACAAAGGACTTTCGCATGTTGAATTCCTCAAGCAACCTGCTGGTAAGGTGGCCTTGTTGTTTCTAAGGGCACTGACAACAGCATCTGTGTTCTCTGTGAAGGTTCTATCAAGGGCGTTCTGAAACTTCAACTCTTTTGATTAAGGTTTGGTCCCCCTCAGTTTTGGGGAGGGAGAAATGGAGCCATTGGAGAGGACGGGGATGTGCGTTGTGCCTGGCAAGTCGGAGTGGCCTAGTCCAGCCTGTGGTCGGTGAGGTACAGAGGCCCTGCAGTCCAGTCCCAACCACGCTCCTCTCCCAGAACACACTGCACCGGCCTGGCATGCCAACGTCAGACCTGCCTAGAAAATTGGGCTCATTTCTCACTGTATGGTTTCCAAGCCATGTTGGCTTTCTCTCTGAAAGAGCAGCTCTTGGACCTTCCCATTTCCAAAAGGCGTGGGAGTTCATTCCTTTCCCTCTCTTGGGCTTGAGGAGACTGTCAACATCATTTCCATTGAAGGGTACTGGGAAATAATAAAATCAGCAATAATAATTAAATAACTATAAAAGTTCCTCATTGTCTGAGACTGCTTCATATCAGAAGAAATAAAAGTCACTTGAAAGTGACTCCACCTAAAACATTGACCAAAAAGATTGTGGTAAATAGCAAAAACAACAACAACAAAACCCAAAAGCAAAAAATAAACAAAAAAGCGCAACAATGTTTTGTTTATGATTTTGCCTAGAAAATAAAACTAAAAACTATAAAATAAGCTTATTTTATGTTGAACAAAATTTAAGTTGTAATATCAACTATCAGCTAATTCTTAAAGAATGAATACAATAAACTTTATATGTGAAAATTTTCCAACAAAATTATGATTGTCTATACCAAGTTCTTCGCATTTAACTTTTGTAGCACAATCCCTGAAAGAATAATTTTTATAAAATTCAAGTATTTTTGAATTTTTATCATTTTCTGCAAGAGCTTCTTTTAAGTCTTTGACATTAAAATCATTTTTTTTTTGAAGCATCACTAACCTTACTTTTTTTCTTTCATTATTTGGGAATTGGCTACCTCTGCCCATACTTCTTGGTCAGTGGCTTAGCTGCCTGAATTAATGCGGCCTCCAGCGTCACTTTCACTGACCTCATGAAATCCCTCATTTATTACCAGATTTGCAATTTCATTTTGCCATATATTTGCACAGCATTTGCAAATAAGGTCAGATATTGTGGGTATCAGACCATCAGGAAGGGACAGACCTGTGCTTCTGGCAAGAAGGAGTGCTTGTGTTAATTGTAAGGAGGTTTGGAGTAGGGACCAATCTGTGAGTATTTTTGCGATATGAAACCTTTCGCCATCTTGTGCCATACGATATTTCAGGCCCTTGCATAATGAATGCTCCAGTGACAGGGCCTTCCTTTTATATTTGTACAGTGTTTCTAAGTTTACAAAGCACTTTGACATTTCATTTGATTCTTACCGCTGCCTATTGAGGAACCACCATTTTCCAAATGACTTTTCTGAGAGCCAGAAAGATAAGTGACTTGCCCAAGGTTCCAGAGCTGCTTGAGATGCAGAGCCAGGGTTGGAACTCAGGTGTGTTGGTTGTCGGTCCTGCCTCTTTCTCTGACTCATCACAGGTTACCCAAGAGGAGCCCTGAAATATGCTTAAGATGTGCCCCAGACCTTTAAAAGAAAGAATTAGATATTTCTAAAAGATACGTCAAAGTCTTCATGGTGGAAAAAAATCAGTACATCTTAGCATTCCTTGAATTTTAAGATTTGCTACTATATTTTAAATTACTTATTGTGGGCAGGTTTTTTTTTTATGCAAACTTTCTCTAAAAGTCTCCACCTGTTCACCCGGACACTCAGAAGAGCAACTGCAGACCCTGAGTGGAGGCCTGGGATGGGCAGGCACCTGGATTATATCTTGGTCCCTTCCTCTTAGCCAGGAGGGCTATATAAGGCAGAGTCTGGCACTTGGCACTCTTCAGATCTAGCTCCATATCCAGGTTAAAAAGCCCCCTTAACAAAGCTCGTTTCTTTTTTCTTTCTTTCTTTTTTTTTGAGACGAAGTCTTGCTCTGTTGCCCAGGCTGGAGTGCAGTGGCGCAATCTCGGCTCACCGCAAGCTCCGCCTCCCAGGTTCACGCCGTTCTCCTGCCTCAGCCTCCCGAGTAGCTAGGACTACAGGCATGCGCCACCACGCCCGGCTAATTTTTTTTGTATTTTTAATAGAGACGAGGTTTCACCATGTTAGCCAGGGTGGTCTGGAGCTCCTGACCTCGTGATCCGCAGCTCCTGACCTCGTGATCCGCCCGCCTCGGCCTCCCAAAGTGCTGGGATTATAGGTGTGAGCCACCGCGCCCGGCCCAAAGCTCGTTTCTTAACTTTACCAGAATCAAAGTTAGCTGCTCTGCTTGTAGAAGAGTCTGCCCTGGGTAGAAAACTCCCTCTCTGGTCCAGAAGTGCTATTTGGCTTACTTCGGCAAGATCATTTCAATTAGGGTCAACAATCCTCTTAATTATGCACTCTTCCTTAAGCAACAAGGTATTGCTTCATTCGTCAGAATTTTATCTCCTAGTTATACTGATGAGAGTCCCTTTGGCCTACTCCACTGAAATTATCAACAAGAATAAATCTGAGCGTTCACTATTACTGCAGTGCCATCCATTCGTTAGGGCTTGTTTTATTAGTCTCCTGCAGTTTGGAGCTGCCAGGAAGTGGGCAGTCAGCTGCCAGTGAGACTGAAATGTTACTACCAGCTAGGCAGGCTCAGTGGCTGGGCCTGCTCTGAGGCAGGCCGGGGATGGAGGAGGCAGGCCTTTGGGAGGGCTCTGGGAGAGGCCAGGGAGGAAATCTGTTGCTCTTCATCCAATCACTTCTAGCAGGTGAAGCATTATCTCCCCCATTTCTTTCCAAGGATGTAACCAGCGAGGCCAAGGACTCCTAAGAATCGCCTGGTTTATTCCTGTTCCCCTAACACGCTGGCTCCCACGTGCTGGCCTTGGACCCTGGGAGGGCTGAAGGGTTACTGCAGTAGGTCTAGGAAGCCACGAGCACATCCAGCACCTCAATTTTTCAAATGTTTCCAGATGCTTCTGGGATGAATAAAATAAAAATCCAAGAGCTATTGATTCACTCTCATTGTATCAATAGCCTTGTGGGAGGCTTCTCTTCGCTTTCAAAGACTTCTTTTCTGTGAGAACTAAGCTCCTCCCCCCAATAGAAACTGGCTCCTGGTTCCTGGCCCATGTTTGTGCCACATGAGCCCCTTCTCCCCAGTCTCAGTGAATTGGATCCAAGGCAGACGCCTTGCCTAATCTCAGCCAACTACAGCCTCCCTTTTAGAAACTTGAAATTGGAATTCAAAGATAGCTTTTGGGTGCAGGTGAGTGGCCCTGTGATAATATGTAACTGGGAACTGCGGGATGGCACCACCTCCTGCTCACCCCAGTTTCAGCATGGGAAGTGGGGATGCAGGGGGAAAAGAGTGTTGCAAGCACATGAAGTAGAAACTGAGGCAACGCACAGTCAGACCCTAACTGCTCTCCAGCTCTGGCTTTTTACCTCCCAGAATTGCCTCTGAGTATCCTAGAAGTCTTTCCAATGCATTAAAAATTGACCATGGTAGCTTATGCTGGTTTCCATAATTTCAACAAAAGAAAACTTTGACAAAAGTCACTTCTTGATATTATATATTTTCTCAATAATGGATATGTAAATAAAATGGTTATTGTGGGAGATTTTGATTATACATGATAAGGGTGTCAATGCTTAATAAGAATGTTTTAGAAGGTTGAGAGTCCCTGCTTTACCTAAAAATCCTCCAGAAAAGGAAATGCATCAGTTACAGAAGATAATTCATGCAAAGCACTCAGCTCAGCATCCTTCACAGATTAAGTACTCAATAAGGATTACCAGTCATTTTCTTCACCACTTACAGACTCAGACCAATACTCACAATGACCAAGTCTGAAAAGACCTTCCTAAAGTCTTTTTTAGACTGAACTGTCATGATTTGAGCGTGCCCCTCCTCATCCCAAAGATCTTTGCAGCCACAGTGTACCTGCCTGCTTTTAGGAGTAGAAAGAGCATGGACTGGAGTTGGTTGTGTATAGGACGTTGTCTCATAAGCATCACCTGGAGAATGTTTCCAATTAAAAATTCCCAGGCCCTATCCAAGACCCATCGAATAGAAGCTCCAAGGGAGGAACCTAAGAAGCTATGGCTTTAACAAATGCTCCAAGTGATTCTCATCATCAGAGAAGGGTGGGAAACACTGATATATGAGGATTATAAAACCCATCTCTTAAGTGGATAAGCCACAGGTCTGGGGAGATGTCTTATATGCAAAACAAATCATACCATGCTTTTTAACCTTAGGTGCATTTCTGTTTGCACAATTACCGAGTATTCAATTGTCCATCTTACCCATCCCCTTTGCAACAGTACCAAGATTTCAATTCCATTTTTGTCTTCTTTCCCACTAAGCCCAAGTGCTGCTGGAAAGCTGACCCCCTATCACCAGGTCCAGGGTGAGCCCTGATTAAATCAAACCAATCGGGTATATTACATTTCCTGGGTCAAGTGTGGGTACATAACCCAAGCAAGTCTCATCAGGGGAGTTTTAGCACCTGTTGCTTAGAAGGTGTCTTAGTCCATTTGTGTTGTGATAACAGAGTATTTGAGGCTAGGTAATTTATACAGAAAAAAAGATTTATTTGGCTTATGATTCTGATGGCTGGAAAATTAAAGATTGGGCATGGGCATATGATGAGGGCCTCAGGCAGCTTCTACTCATGGCGGAAGGTAAAGGGGACCTGGCTTGTGCAGAGATCTCATAATGAGAGAGGAAATGAGAGAGAATATGGGGAGGTGCTGGGTCCTTTTTAAACAACCAGCTCTTGAGGGAACTAATGGAGTAAGAATACACTTGCCCTTGAGGGAGGGCATTAATCTATTCATGAGGGATCTGCTCCCGTGATTGCAACACCTCCTATTAGCCCCCACCTCTAGCATTGTGGATCAAATTTCAACATGAGGCTTGGAGGGGACAAACATCCAAACTATCGCAGAAGGGATGGTGTGGTATAAGCCTGTGAGGTGTGGAACTGCTGCAGCTATTTTGCCACTATGAGGGAAATAGCTTCAGGATGACTCTGACACTATGGTAAGCAGAGCAGATAATAGGAAATAAGCCAGGCCCTTATTGACATTATTAAGATGCCAAGGCTCAGCTTACTTCTGTACTTTTAACTTATGGGTATCAAAGAGTTTCTTTTATGGTTTTAGTTACTGTGAGTTGGGTATTTATTTGCAACAAGGAGTGCTAATAGGTATACTTTACACATCTTAAAAAACCAATAAGTTTATTGCATGTTTTGATGCAAATTGATGAAGGCATTAAATCCTTGGCTGATCCCCAAACAAGAGGGAATGGATTTGAATTTCAGCAAGAAGGATTTGGGTTAGAAAGAAGGAAAACTTTTCTTCCTATAAAGTTTGTGAGGTATTTAAAAGGCTCATCCAGGAAAGTTTTAAGAAATTCCTATTCTAGAGATTTTTAAAATGAGTAAATTTTCTAGGATAATTTCAGTCTTGTCCTAAAGAGCAGGGGAGGGATAGAATAATTGTCCTCATGTAGGATCTCGTCTACTCCACAATTTTATAAAATTGTCCAAACTTTATTCTGGACCTGATTCCTGATTTCAGTTATGAAATTCATCATCCTTGCTCTGCTAGAGTTTCTCAAATGACACTTCACAAACATTCTCATGGGCAGACCCACCCAGATGCCTTCTCCTGAGCTGCTGAGGAATGAAAGAGTTTGTTCTCTTCCTTGTCCTTGACTAACTAGATGTGTCACTTGGCTAGCCAGGAATATTTTTACTGCAAACTATGCTGTTTCCACTGACCACAATTCCAAAGCCATTAAGACAAAAACAGAAAAAAGACCATATTCTGGTTTGTTTGATTTTCTGATGTGGACTTGATGAGGCAGATATTATTCCAGGGCATTAAATCTTTCCCACTAAAATGTCCCACAGCACCTAGAGCCTGCTCCTTTATTCAGTGAACACAGCAAGTGTGCAGTGGGGATTATGTGTCAAGAAAATGATTTTTTTTTTCTATACAGAATGCCACAAGGACTAGAGTACTCTCCTTATGCTCGTATGACAGCAGTAAGGGTCTAGCCCCGAGTTTATTCCTTCATTTGACATTTATGGTGGTAGGCATGTGGTAGTTGGAGTTGAATCAGACATTGTCCCTGCCATTGACAGACTCACAGCCTAGGAACAGAGTCACATCAACAGCCGCCTAGAACGTGAGAGGTGTGAGCAAAGCACTCGGGGAATGAAGGGAAGGGGACTGAGTATCTGTTAGCAGGAGGCTTCCGAGAGGAAGCCAGCCTGCTTGGCTCTCAGCAGACACATTCGCTGAAGAGAACTGAAAATAACTCTTGTCTTGGAGTGAGAGCTATGACCTCTGAGTCCCAGCTCTGCTTTCTCATTTTTTGTAAATCTTATACAAGCCACTAAATTTTCCTGAGCTTATTCCTCAGCAGGAATGCAGAGGTCATAAGCCTACCTCACAGAGCATGTGAAAGGGGTTTGTGAACCATAATGTCTGGAATCACTGCACATGATTTCCTTCTGTGAGGCCGGAGAGGACTGGATCAGGAGCCTCCTCCAAGAACAGACTGTGGGCAGAGGGGGAAACCCCACGTGTGACAGAGGGGAATGTCATGGAGGAGCCAAACAGATTCTTTAGGAATATGGGCCATTGCTGGTCTCTCTTTTCAGCTTGAAAGAGCAGAAAGCTCAGGCTATCCTAGATGATGGGGTCAACTGTTTCTAACAGTCGGGGTAGGGGGGCAGCAAGAAAATCAAAATTCCAATTCAGCCTCCCTGGTCTAGCAGAAAGGCTCAGATTTTCTGCTTGGCTGTTTTTTCCACCCTTTGAAAGCTCAGTAATATTTGACAGAACGGGCTGCATCACCATGGAGACATGCACCTGCCAGGTGCTTTGCTGGGCAGGACAAGCAGGCATATGGATGCTGACTGCACGGCCACTTCAGAGACACCAGGAAGGCCCCAGCTTCTTACTGTCTCCAAGGCCCTCAGGTCTTGCTTTTCACCCTCCCTCCCCATTCTTTTTTTTGTTTTTTGTTTGAGATGAAGTCTCACTGTGTAGCTCAGGCTGGAGTGCAATGGTGCGATCTCAGCTCACTGCAACCTCTGCCTCCTGGGTTCAAGCAATTCTCCTACCTCAGCCTCCCGAGTAGCTGAGACTACAGGCACCTGCCACCATGCCAGGCTAATTTTTTGTATTTTTAGTAGAGATGGGGTTTCGCCATGTTGGCCAGGATGGTCTCGATCTCTTGACCTTGTGATCTGCCCATCTCAGCCTCCCAAAGTGCTGGGATTACAGGTGTGAGCCACTGCGCCTGGCCCCTCCTGCTTCTTAAAACCTATTCAACAGCGTATACATTTCCTCTAATGGGGATGAAGCCCTTCATTTCCTAATTTGCTATAAGGGCGAAGATGCCATTCCCCCTGGGGGAGAAAAGAGTGACATCCACACAAAGCTATAATGATGTCTGTGGTGTCCTTTGAGAAGAGGGTTGGTAGCTAGAAGTGGGTGAAAAGAGGGCCCAGAATTACTCAGTGTTTGGGAACCCAGAGCAAAGCCCCAATTTCAAAAGAGATGGCAGCAGAAATGCTGCTGTCAAAACGCTACTCCCTCCACAGTTTTCTCTAGGTTTGGTCCTATTAATGTTACCTGAAATTTGTGACTGCTATATGCTTTCTGTCAGAAGGCTGGAATGGTGGGGCTAATATTTTGGTTTTTAAAACAAAGGAAAGAATGTAAATTTTGGAAAATACTGGGTTTACTGTTGATCTTCATCTAATTCTGGAATAAGTTATTTGGTAGAGATTTGTAGGGCCATTTCAAAAGAAAATAGTATTCATGAGTTACAAGCAAAGGCTCAGTTAGGAATTTATAGCTTGCAGCTTACCTTCTTTCAGGCAAGTATGGTATGCAAAGGAGGCAATGAATAAGCATTTGTGAAATAAATGAAGGCAGATTTGAGGTAGTCAATAATAATAAAAATGTATCCTAAAATGGAAACATAGAGACAAGAAAAAGAAAAAAACTGTTGGAGAAAAAGAAAAAATGGATTTTAAAAAAGAAAAAATCAGAAATAAATATTTTAGTATCTGGAATGATTGAATGACCACAAATAAACACGAGATTTAACTCCAAGATTCCTAGAAACCAAAGCAAAAAAGTAACTGTTAAGCTCTCCTATTCTCTTGATATTTGACAAAAATAAAAACAAACAAACAGACATAGAATTATGCCTGAATAGATATTGAAAACATTTTTTTCTGGCATTAAATTCAGTGTGAAATTTATTGCATGAAAATTCTATTTTACAAGGAACAACAAACAACCCAGTAAGTTTCAAAAGATATAGACAAATAGACCTTTTAATACTGCTTCTCTATAAAAGCGAGCACTTCATATTGAATCATAACTCAAGACATTTTTGCAGGGAACTATTGTAATACAGACTAGAAACATTTCTTTAGCAACCCCAAAGGAAACAAGTAAATAAATAATGTGTTGTTTGGTGCAGATCTCTCAAATATCAGATCTAGGGATGGAGTTTTAGATCCTATAACATTGACAGCAGAAATGTCTCGTTCTGTATTTTTGGTGAGGGAGAAAGCTAAATGCTTTAGATAGCAGACATGCAGAAGCAAATTTAATATTATACTACAAAACCTTAGGAATTTGGTAAAAATTATTACCCAGAGAAGGGATGTATTGTAGAAAAATAAGAGCCCAGGATACCATTCGCATAGACTGGGTTTCAAAATCTGGCTCAACGATTACTATATGACCACCTTGGCCAAGTTACTTCTCTCAGCCTCAGGATTCTATTTGCCAAAATGTGAATAATGTGCCTTTCAAGGTTAACTGAGAATTAGAAAACATAGTGTAGTAGGTGCTATTAGCTTCAGCTGCAAGTAGCAGAAAAAAACAAAATAACAGTGACTTCAATAAGGTAGAAGTTTATTTTTCACTCATCTTCTAGACCAGGGACCAGACTCCTTCTAGCTTGTTGTTGTATCACGAATGGCTTCCATTCCCAAGATCACTTCGTGGTCCAAAATGGCTGCTGGAGTTCCCGGATTACCTTCACATCCCAGCACACAGGCAGGAAGAAGAAAGAGAGAGGGCACGTTATTTTCTTTTAAGAACACTTTTATTTACATCCCTTTGGCCAGAATTTTGTCACAAGGTCTCACTTAGCCTCAGAGAAAGGTGAGAAACATCATCTTTGTTCAGTACAACCCAGTTAAGTATGAGACACCCAGTTAAATCAGAATTTTAAGATAAACAATGAATAATTTTTTGAGCATAAGTATGTCTCATGCAATATTTGAAACATACTCTTTTTTTCATTGTTCATTTGGGATTCAAATTTAACTGGATGTCCTGTATTTTATGTGGCAACACTAACTAGTTAACAATCAAGGATCCTATTACTAATCAAGGGTGAAGGGGCACGGGGAGGAAAGGTGAACGCTGAAGGACAATCAGAAGTCTCTGCCACAAAATGAGAACTCTCAAACTGGGTGGCAATAAATGTTGGTCCTCTCTTCCCTTTCCCTGTGAGGCAAGGCAAAACCAGAGGGTGGCTGCAGGGATAACTGCTGGTAGAGCCAACATCTGTTTTTGAAATAGAACCAATGTTCTATTTCAATGGCTAGTTTAATCACACGAGACACATGTATTTGGTTAAGACCTCAGAGATCTCTGCTCTATGCATGAAAGAGACAACTGTGGCCTGAAAAGCAACATTAATAAAAGCACTGCTTCTTTTTAATCACAAAAATGCTTAGTCTCATCTCTGCAGAAAGTCTATTTCTGAACAAATCCGTAAGCTAATGGACCCATCAACTGAGTTGGTTGTAAGGAAACCTTCATGTCATGAAAGAAAGGCCTGTGGGGCATGGCCGGGGTGCAATGGACTGACTATTTGTGTTCCCCCAAAATTCATATATTGAAACCCCTAATCCCAATACGATTATATTAGGAGGTGGAACCTTTGGGAGGTAATTAAGTCTTGAGGATGGAGCCCTCAGGAATGAGATTAATGCCCTTATAAGAAGAGTCCAGGGAAGTAGCTTGCTGTCTTTCCTCCATGTGAGAATACAAAAAGAAGACAGCCATCTGCAACCCAGAAGAGGGCCCTCATCAGAGCCCAACCGTGTTGACACCCTGATCTATCTCAGACCTCCAGCCTCTAAAACTGTAAAAAATACATTTATGTTGTTGATAAGTCACCCAATCTACAGTACTTTGTTATGGCACCTGATCAGCCTAAGACAGGAAGTATTCAGTCTATTACTTACCCACTTGCTCCCCACTGCAAATATTTTCACTTTTGTATGGCTGACCTGAGATTGTTCTTTCTGATTGTTGTTACCAAATGTTTTAGTTTCTTCTCAAGGCTGCTCTGAGTTCCTGACTCTAAAACCATGTCATCGGTATAATGGAGGAAGTCCCCAAATGCTGTGGAAAACAGAGCATGAGTTCATTTTAGTTAATAGCAGAAGTAAATTATTTGGGTTAAAGGTAAAATAAAGTGGGGCCAGGACATAGTCCTATTTTGTAGGATTTAGAATGAGAAGTTGCCTTAACAAAAAAATTGTTCTTATGAGCAGTATTGTGTTACAGGCTTTGATGAAGGATTATTTGCCTGTAATCTACATGGATAATATCAGATCTGCCCCCTACTCAAGTTTTCAGATTGGCAATGGCCTCTGAACTGGTCTTTCTACTTCTACTCTCCCTCCAAATCCATTCTTCACAAAGCAGCAAGAGTGATCAGTGATCATCATAAGACATATCTCAGTATAGGCTGGGCACAGTGGTTCACGCCTGTAATCCCAGGACTTTGAGACACCAAGGCAGGAGGATCACTTGAGGTCAGCAGTTTGAGACCAGCCTGGACAACATATCAAGACCCCGACTCTATTAAAAATGTAAAAATTAGCTATCAGTGGTGTGTGCTTGTAGTTCCAGGTACAGGAGGATTGCTTGAACCCAGGGGTTCAAGGTTACAGTGAGCTAGGATTGCACCACTGCACTCCAGCCTGGGTTACAGAGCAAGATACTGCCTCTAAAAAAAAAAAACCACACACACAAACACAAACACACACACACACATCTCAGTGTAAACTCTGCCTGAGATCTCTAATGGCTTCTCATTGCTAGTAATACTAAACCCCTTACTAGACTGAAAAGGCCCCATCCAGTCTGATTTTCTTTTTATTTTTTGACCACACTGCAGCAGGTTGAATGGTGGCCCCCAAAATATATGTCCACCTACAAATCCCTGGAACCTGTGACTATTACCCTACATAGCAAAAATATGTGATTAAAATAAGAATCTTGACAAGAGGCACTTATCCTGCATTATTCAGGTAGCTCTAAATGCAATCACAAGCATCCTTGTAGGACAGACACACAGAGAAGAAGACACACAGCGAAGAGGAGGAGGCAATGTGACCACAGAGGTAGAGACTGGAGAGATGTGGTCACAGTCAAAGAATTTCTGAGCCACCAGAAGAGGCAAGGAACAGATTCTCCCCTGGAGCCTTTGGAGGGAGGGCAGCCTTGTCACCTTGATTTCAGATTTCTGGCTTCCAGATCTACGAGAGAATACATTTCTGTTGTTTTAAGCTGCCCAATTTGTGGTAATTTGTTATAGCAGCTGCAGGAAACTAATACACCTGCCATGACTGTTACAAGCCTGCTGGGTTCTTCTTGTCATTCAAGGCTCAGGTTAAATGCCACCTCCTCAGATGTGCTCACCTGATTGCCCAGTGTTAAGTCAGCTCTCCCTGACCCTTCAGTCACTCTGGGTGTTTTCAAAAGGAGGGAGTGATCAGGTAATTACATGCGACTAACAGGAGAAGCAGGACGAGTATTGAGAACTGAGGAAATAAGGCACGAAGAGGGTTAATAACTTGTCCATTGTTGCACATTAAATGGAAGGGCCAGGAACCAGATACGAGCTCCCTGACTCCAGAGCTTGTGCCCATTCTCTCCAAGCTATACTGGCTCTCAGCAAGGTGAGAGATACTGCCAAATGGTCATTTGAGCAGGAGAGCGTATATTCTTTGTCATAGTTATAAAATCTCAGAGGCCCTTACTGCATTCCATTCCTCCTCCCCTCTTCCCTAACAGCCTCCTCCCCTTGTCATGCTTGTTGACAGAGGTAGAGGAAGCACAAGTGGAGAATGACCACTCACTTTCACCCACATCAGATAGCCATTCTGAAGGATGAAGATAGCAAAAGGGGGCTGAAGTCTTATTACACCAACAAAAGCAATGGCCCGTAAGGTGCGTAATTGGACATAGACTTACACTTTGGTCTGCCACTTAGCAGTGGTAATTAATTGAAGTTTATAAGCATGTTTGATCCGGGTGTTTTCTTCTTTGTTTCAGGCAGCTAATTGCTCATGAATAAATTGCCTAAAGAGAGGCAATATTTCTTTTTTTTTGTTTTGGTTTTCAGCCAAGCTTTTAATGAAAAGATTATAAAATAACAGTTTCTCATCATTGTACGTGAAGACTGCTTCCTTCTGAATGGAGAGATCAGTCATCCATGAATTGCTTTTCTATGACACTGGATGGCTGTGTAGCTGCAGCAGTGACCTGAATTTATACAAACTCTTGAGGGACATAAACTCAAAGTGATGAGTGACAGTGGTGGTGGCCAGTGCATAAGTGAGATCCTGATATCCTTCCCCCTTTCTGTCCTAAAATAGGACATGATCCCTGTTCTAGTTCCAGTTAAACAAAACAGCTATGACCCCCTCCCTTTCCACTCCCCCATATTTGTGAGAATGAGCCAGTGCGCAGTTTAGGGCCCCCCCAGGGCACAGGGGGAAGCTAGTGATGGGTGGGATACAGAGAGGGGAGTCCCCTCAGTACCTGGCCCCGTGGGGCCCCCTCAAGTGGAGTGAGAGAGCTCTGGGGATTGAGAGGCAATATTCTTGATCTAGGTTCTCTGTGGATGGCTGTTTGACAGAGCCATTGTCAATTTTAGCTTTCATATGTCCTAAAGTTACTAAAAGTTAACATATTTTACAAATATAAAGCTCAGAAGAATGTCAAATTGAGTCTATATATTTGTAGGATATGTGTATTTTTTTAAGGTAAGAGACAAGATGGCCTTGGGAGCAGGATCAGCATCAATATTTAAAGGAATGAGTTACCAGATATGCAGAGCTGACCCATAATTTGTATAGAATAGTATGAAAGGAGAGGACACAGACTTGCTTCTCATTAAGAGATGGATTCTTAATGAGAGGCAAGTCTCTATGTCTTCTCCTTTCCTTAATTCCTCCCTTTTTGAATCTAAGCTGGCCATAGTGACTTGCTTGACTAATAAAATACAGTGAAAATGATATTCTGGAACTTCTGTGGTTAGGTCAGAGGAAGTGTTGTAGTTTCTGCCTGGGTCTTCTGGAACATTCACTCTCAGAGTGGTCCGTCTTGGAACCAGGTGGCATACTGTAAGAAGCCCAGGCCACATGGAGAGGCCATAAGTAGGTGCTCCAACTGAGCTTCCCTCCCACAGCCAGTATCAGCTGCCAGCTATCTGAGTGTGCCATGTAGACATGGATCCCAATCAAGCCTTCAGCTGAGAGTAGCCCCAGCTAACATCTGACTGCAACTGTAAGAGAAAGCCTAGATAAGAATCACCCAGCTGAACAAAGTCAACTCATAAAACCATGATAAATAATAAATTGCAGTTTTAAACAATTATGTTTTGGGTGGCATTCTATGGAACTGTGGATACTTAGAACAGAATTTGGTACCTGGAGTGCTGCCATAATGAAAACTTAAAATGCGGGACATTGGCTTGGGGGACCAAGCAGCAGGAAGAAGCTGTGAGGTCCCTGAGGAAACTATTAATGAGAACTAGGGGGAAAATGAGGACATTGTTATTGGAAGCTGGAAAAAGGCATCCTTTGTTTTGTAATGATGGATAATTTGGTATACTATTGCTTTTGGTAATGTGAAAAACAGAAAATATATCTAGGAAATGGCAGATTTGGCTAAGGAGACTTCCAGGCAGAATGCTAAACATGCCTAATGGTTTCTCTTAGGCAATTATGGTAAAGTATGAATATAGGGAAGTGAACTCCCCTCTTCCATAATGAACTGTTCAGTTTCAAGCAAAACTTAGATGGAATATAAGAAGCCAGACTTGCTGGATTTAGAAATAAAGCTGTTTTCCATTCCAAACCTCTTCAGTTGGAAAAAAAGTTCTCAAAGTAAGACATGATATAAGGTAATGATCATCTCAGAGATATGGCTCTAAGACGCTTGCTAAGATTTTAGAAACCTTTAAGGTGACATACTGTAAGAAGCCCAGGCCACACGGAGAGGTGAAAGTCTACTTCACAGACTTTGAAGGATTCTGAAGGGCATTGTTCCATAGCACCTAACTGTCAGCCCAAGGCAGAAAGTGGCATACCTTAAAGAGATTTGTAGGTATGTATTTTGACTAATGGAGTGAACCTGAAAGACTCTTTAGGAAACTTACAAAAAATTTAAGAGAATTGTACATGCGAAAGCACCATCAGCCTGAACTAAATAGGAAAGAGACCGTTCAAACTGTAGAGAGCCTTATATGGGTAGGAAGTAGGACAAGAAGGCTACTAAGCTGCAAACATGGCCATTTCTTATGGAAAAGGAAGAATGATTCAGAGAGCAGAATCAAAATCCCAGTAGGAGTGGGGAGCCAAGAGCTACAATCATTCCCAGGGAGGCACAACGGGGAACTCACTAATCAAGGATCTGGTAACATGCACCTGGCAGCAGTTTAAAATTGCTACAGATCAGTGACTATGATGTGCCTCCCATTTCTTTCCCTTTTGAATGAAAGCTTTAGTGAAGTTATCCTGTCTCTGTATCACCACTGTATTTATGTGTGTGGGACAGATAACTTGTCTCTTCATCTAACAGGTCTTCAGATTGACAGAGCTATACTCAGGGAACTGCACCCCAAGGAGGCTCATCTGCATCAAGATCTGACTTAGATGATAAAATCCTGGACCTCAAGCTTGAGTGGATGCCATAATGGGATGAGACTTTTGGGTCTTAGGAGGAGACACGTGTATTTACCATGTGGGAGGAATGTAAATAATATGCAATCAGAGAGCAGACTGTGACAAAGATGACTGCAAATTCTTTGACCCTCTTTCTATTAAGAGTTATTGTCTTATCTCCCTCCTCTTGAATCCAAGCTGGCCCTGGGGAATTGCTTGATCAACAGAGTACACAGGATTGAAGTTTGGGACTTGTGAGATTAGGGCATTAGAAGCCTAGCAGTTCCTGCCTGGATCTCTTGAAAAGTTTTCTCTTCGAATACTCCTTTTTAGAATCCCACTATTCTCTGGATTCTAAATTCTGTGAGAAGCCCAAACCACACAGACTACATATAGATGCTCAATCAGTAGCCCCAGAAGAACTCCCAGTCCTCAGCAAACATTGACTGGTGGCCAGATGAGTTGTTATCTTGGACAACCAGCCCAGTTCAGCTTTCAGATGACTGCAGCCCCAGCTGCCATCTGACTGCATCTGCGTGAGAGACTATAGGTGAAAACTCCCCACCTCACCTAGTCAATCCACAGAACCATGAGAGATCATGGTAAATTGTTTTAAGCCATTAAATTTTGATGATGGTTTGTTATGTAACAGGAGATAACCAGATAAGGTTAAATCTTAGAGGTCAACAGTCATGGTTTCAAATCTCAAGTTCATCATTTATCAACTATGTGATTGTGGGCAAGTCACCTAAAATATCTGAGCTTCATTTTCCTCATCTATAAAATGGGAATCAAAACAGAACCCACCTAATGGGTTTGTTATGGGAATTAAAAGAGAGAATGTATGAAAAGTGACAATATAGTGACAGAGAGAAAGTGGGTCAGTAGGTAGTTAATATGGTTAGTAAATCAGTGTGAGTCATCTGCTTTTGTTGAAAGGTAGGTGAGATGCTTGTGGCCATGTGGGAAGAATTAATTTAAGAATCTGGTCTTTTTACTAAGGACCTGAGAGTAAGGTTAGGTCATTAGCATCTTTGTATTTGCTGTCCATTTTTCTATAATGGACTATAGGGGATTTTGATTCATGGGGGAAATGTTCTGAAAAAATCCTGGGCTCAAAAGAAATAGAAACACTTGGCCTTTTAAAATGGGGCTGTTATGGTTCCATAGATGGCACTTACCACCTCCACATGCACCGAGCAGGCCTAGCTCACTAAGGTCATAGTGAGCAGTTGAGCAGACCCAGTCCTTGTTACAGTGAGACCAGAGGCACTAGCCTAGAGAGAAGGATCAGGGGCTCTGAAGTCCCCTGGAGGCCTAGGATGCTGCTGCTGTCCACTGTATGTGCATGTGGATGGGTGAGTGGGTGCTGGAATTCCACATGGGATGAGGGCAAACTTAAAGAGTCTGGACCCCAGCCGAGAGGTTTAAAGGAATGTCTTGATGTTCAGCACATCACCATACTGATGTGCTCAGTGAGCTTTGTCACCCATTCATTTATTTATATGGCATTCATTCATTCAACAACCATTTATTGCATTCCTCTATGCACCAGGCCCTGTGCTATGCTCTGGGGACTCACGACACATAAGAGACGGTTCCTCCCCTGTGATCATGAGGGGCTCATGAACCAGCAGGGGAGACAGACAGGTAAACAGGAAGTATGGCTAGGGGGTAAGTACCACAGTAGAGGGCGACATGGGAGTGCAGAGAAGGGGCTCCAACTCTGGCATCAACCTACTCCACCTTGGGATAAAGTTCTAAACAGGGAAGCGAGTGAGGCATGAGCTGCGTCTGGAAAAGGGGACAGGCTTGGGATTGACCTAGTGAGCTATAGGCAGAAGCCACCAACCAGAGGCACCGAAGGACAGGGCCACACTGGCCTCTAGGGGCCATAGACTGGCGCACTCTGAGGCAGCCCTGGAATCTGTTGAGTCTGTTCCCCAACTCCCATGGGGCCTATAGAGAGCAAGTGTCTCTCACAGGCACAGATTAAAGCAAAGCATCTCAACTATGTCTTGGTTTTGGCTCCATAGATGACTTCTGTGTGGGCGAATCTTCTTAATGCGTTCTCTTACTTTTTATTGTCCATGCTGTAAAACGTTAAAAAAAAAAAAAAAAGCTAAAATAAACTTCCAGAGTTCAAAATGGCAGACTGTGACTAGAGCCAATGTCCTTTTCCTTCCAATGTTGGTTTGTCTGCCAAGTGATCTCATACTTGCTTGGTGAGGCTCTGCCTCCTCGACTCCTATCTTCTCTTTCCTCCACCTCCCCATTCCCGGCCACATGAGGTTCTCATCAGCATCATTGTGGTCAAAGGACTAGGCCCTGGGGTGCAGTCTGCCCTGACTCTCTTTGGGGCTTGGCTGAGGGAATTTACTTGTATCCCGATTTAGAAGCTGAATTGCCTACAGAGGATTGGGACCCAACATGACATTTTCTGTCAGTGACAGTATAGAGAGCTCTCTATTTCCTTACCCAACTGATTGTTTAGGACTAAGTTAGGAACTGCTTTCTCCCCGGAGTAATCGCACAACATGGGCCAGCCATGGACAAGTACAATCTGAGTGTAATGTTCATCAACATCAGTTGGTGAGGGTCCTAGTTCTAGACTGAGAGCTCCTTCAGGGCAGGAAGCAGACCTTTGCCAATTTCCCAGCACTAGCCAGCTCTATGACATCTGGAAGGGGCTCAGTAGTAGTTGTTGAATTTAATCTGGACACCACCCAGGCAGGAAACAACCCTCTGGTTCACCTTATTATGAGAGAGGCAGTCTCTTCTACAACCAAATACTAAAAATGATAATGGTAACAAAACACTATTACTATTTATTGAGCCCTGATGCTTTGTCAGATACTAGGATAAGCACTTTATATCCTTTACCTGATTTGAGAGCCAGAATCTCTGGGTGTATAGGTTTCACCGTCCTCATTTTACTGATGAAGAAATGAAATCTCAGAGAGGGTAGGCAGTTTGCAACAGCCTGGTTGTTGGGGCTCAGAATCTTGGACAGTCCATTATGAAGACCCTGACTCTTTTTCATTTTTGTTTTTTTGAGACGGAGTTTTACTCTTGTGGCCCAGGCTGGAGTGCAATGGCACGATCTCAGCTCACTGTAACCTCCGCCTCCCGGATTCAAGCAATTCTCCTGCCTCAGCCTTCCGAGTAGCTGGGATTACAGGCATGCGCCACCACACCTGGCTAATTTTGTATTTTTACTAGAGATGGGGTTTCTCCAGGTTGGTCAGGCTGGTCTCGAACTCCCGACCTCAGGTGATCTGCCCGCCTTAGCCTCCCAAAGTGCTGGGATTACAGGACCTTGACTGTTACACATGATGTTTGGTTGTGAATGACTGTACTAACACTGGTGGAAAGACCTAACCCTGCAGAATTCCCCAGGTACCAGGCAGCTGGGGGACAAATTATACTCAAGGTTCCTCTCAGGCATCGCCTTTGTCTAGAGAAGACATCTAACTCTGTCTCCTTATGGAGGACTGAGGAAGAAGCAGGAATCAGGCTTATGCAGTCGAAGGCTCAGTTTTAGTGCCCAAGCAGCAAAGAGATAAATGCCATCCTAATTCCCACTTAAAGTAAGCAAACAAGCCCTGGGGCTCACATGGACAGGAGGAAGCTGAGGGATTCAGTAAGTCTGTTTATTTTGGTTTGTATTTGACCTTGTATTACATTCACCAAGCAACTCCCAGTGAATGCAGAAACCTTTCCTCTGCCTCGGGAATATTTCCATACAAACAGGAACACAGCACAGATGACAAAAATTAAGATGTACTCTCCAGCTTGCCTTGCTGTATTATTTAAAGCAATTACTGTATGATTTTCCTTTCACATAGCCATGGAAACCCTGCTGAAAGGATTTAATACAATTTATTGCGTGAAGCTTAAGAAGAAATCTGTTTCCCCAGTGCTGGAAAACAAAGCAAGCCAATTTCTCCTCACTTCCTACAAGGTGTGATGGACGCAAATTGTGGACCGGTGACCTCACCCAGCAGGGACTGAGCTTTCTGGGAAAGCATTCTGGAGATAAGTGGACCTGTTTCTTTTAGAGGCAGCGAAAAACAAAGCCGGTGCCAGAGGAATGATAATCTCCTTTGATGTGCCTGGAACTTCTTGACTGTTTCAGAAAGGGAAGCACAGCTCTGAGTGGCAGTACTACAATGCCTTTCAGTAAACACAATAGACAAATTTCCCTGCCAGGTTACCCCAGGAGCCTCTCCACTCACAGGATCCTCTTATAGGTATCTTGGTGTCAGCGATGGGATCTTAGGAAGGATTGTCGCTTAACACCATGCTCTGATGAGAGGGTGGGCTCACTTTGGAGCCTGTTAGTACCAATGGCACAGCTCAACCCTATCTGCCTGTTAGAAACTCCTAAGGAGCTTCAGAAAACATGGAAGCCTAATTCCCAGAACTAATTGATTATATTAGAACCTGTATTTTAAACAGCTCTCCAGATGATGATTATGTGCAGCTAGGGTTGAGATCCACTGCTCTGGGACTTGGAACTTCTTTAGGCTGAACTCTTTGTTTACTTTCTGATTCTCAGCTAGAGACCCAGGGCCTGATGATCCGTAAACCTAAAAAGGCTGCTGTAGCACAAAACTCGTCTTTGCAGCTCAGCTCTTCATCCCTAAATTCAGTGGGTGAAGGGAAGAATATTAAATTGCAGAAGAATTCCCCAAAATTGGGGAAGCTGGGTAAAGGGTTCACTGGACCTCTCTGCACTGTTTTTGCAACTTGCTGTAAGTCTATAAAAATTTCTAAACAAAACATTTTTAGAAATTGCAGCTGAAGACTTGAATTCAAATTCTGGATTTGTTACTTATCAGGTATGAGACTTGGGGAAATAAAAGACCCTCTGGGCCTTTTCCTTTGGAAGATAGGACAATTATTTCTATTTATTACATGATCAAATGAGAAAATAAAATTCTAGACCTAGATTTAGCTGGGGTCTCTTTGCCCCTTAAGGGGTAAAAGGAGATTGTTCAAACTCTCTAAGTCCATTTTCTGCTGCTATAACAGAATTCCTGAAAATGGGTAATTTGTAAAGAAAAGAAATTCAGTTCTCACAGTTCTGGAAGCTGAGAAGTCCAAAATCAAGGGACCAGTAGGGTTAGTATCTGCTAAGGACCTGGTCTCCATTTCCAACATGGTACCTTGAATTCTGCATCCTTCAGGAGGGACAAACACTGTTCCTCACCTGGTGGAAGAGTGGAAGAGAGCCAATCCACTTTCTCAACTCCCTCAAGACCCCCCAGCCACTGTCGTTTTAAAATGGTAGCTATGATTTATTGAGTGCTGATTACATGGCAGCAGCTGTGTTAGGTTCCTTACATATATCATATTAATCTTGCAAGGAAGAAAGGGTTAGATCCGTGATGGAAACTGAGGCTCAGAGAGGTTGAGGAATTTGCCCAAATTAACACAGCAAGTGTCAGAGGTAGGCTCCAAAACCTATGTTCTTTCCGTACTTCGGGCTACAGACGGCAGAACTAATAAACAGGTTTTGCTATCAAAAGAACAGACTACACAAAAGGTAAGTTTATGAGAATTGTTGAGTGATCTCTATATATGGTTATGTTTGCTCTCTAAGCACCCCTGTGCTCATGTAAGAATAACTACCTCAAAGTAGTGGATACCTGCATATTTCCTGGAATGGTGCCAGGTACACAACACAGTTGGTGCTTGACGAATGGAGGTGTTGGTTGTAGTGCTGGCAGTCTTTGTTTGGTATGGTGGGGGGGTAAGCTAGTCCCATTACGTGATGTGGATATATTGTGGAAACCCTTTTTATGGTGGGATTAATCCATTCACAAAGACAGAGCTTTCATGGCCTAAACATCTCCCAAAAGGCCCAACCTCCCAACACTGTTCCGCTGGGGATTAAGTTTCAACATGAGTTTTGGAGGGGACAAAAACATTCAAACTATTGCACCCTTGAACTACAGGTTTTGGAACTTCCAATTACTTCCTCCAGAGTTGCAGGAATTTTGGGGTAAATTACATGCTTGTGGTCGTTCACCTTGGGTTTTGAGCTCCTTCTTCCACTAAATTAATCAATTTATGCATTGTTTCACCCAAATACGGTGCCCAAGCAGCAAAGAGATAAATGCCACATGGACAGAGGAGGAGGCTGAGGGATTCGATAGGTCTGTTTATTTCAGTCTATGTTTGACCTTGCACCACATTCACCAGGTAACTCAGTTGCTAACTTTCCCCAAACAAACCTCTCCCACAGGCATTTTTTGTGTGTAGGTGACCTTACTGAAGGCTTGGAAAGATGAAAGGAATTATACCATAGCATCAGAAACTGTCTCAAACACAGTGTCATCCAATTCTGCTTCCAAAAGTTCCTTGGGCCCCTTCATGTTGCTTGGTCCTCACCTCTTCTGTTCCCATCTTCCCTCCTGTCTTTTTATTTCACTCTCCCACCCCCAGGTTTCTGCCCATTTCTTTCTTTCTTTTTTTTTAATGTTGGCTTTTATTTTAGATACAGGGGGTACATGTGCAGGTTTGTTATATAGGTATAATGCACCCAGGTAGGGAGCATAGTACTCAATAAGTAGTTTTTCAACCCATACCCCCCTCCCTCTCTCCCATCTCTAATAGTCTGCAGTGTCTATTGTTCCCACGTTTGTGCCCATGTGTGCTCAATGTTTAGCTCCCACTTATAAGTGAGAACGTGCAGTATTTTGTTTTCTGCTCCTGCATTAATTAGCTTAGGATTATGGCCTCCAGTTTAGGATTATGGCCTCCATCCATGTTGCTGAAAGGACATGATTTCATCCTTTTTTATGGCTGCATAGTATTTCATGGTATATATGTACTACATTTTCTTTATCTAATCCACCACTGATGGGCACCTAGGTTGATTCCATGTCTTTGCTATTGTGAATAGCTAGGTGATAGACATAGGAGTGCATGTGTCTTTTGGTAGAATTATCCATTTCGGGGGGGATGTATACCCAGAAATGTGATTGCTGAATCAAATGGTAGCTCTGTTTTAAGTTTTTTGAGCAATCTCTAAACTGCTTTCCATAGTGACTGAACTAGTTTACATTTCCACCAACAGTGTGTAAGTGTTCCTTCTTCTCCATAGCTTTGCCAGCATCTGTTGTTTTTTGACTTTCTAGTAATAGCCATTCTAACTGGTATGAGATGGTATCTCATTGTGGTTTTGATTTGCATTTCTCTGATTAGTGATGATAAGCATTTTTAAATATGTTTGTTGGTCACTTATGTTTCTAATGTGGACCACTTTAGCTATTTCTTTTGTTTCCTTGGCTCTCGTCTTTCCTCCAGGAAACTTATCAAAATATTTTCTGATCTATCCAGCCCTTCTAAAGCTCCATGGAACTTTAGCTGGTCAACAAAAGCCAGCCCCCAACTCCAATCTAGATGCGATGGTCACAGCCAGCTCAAGCTCGCTGTCCATTGCACAGCCTTATACCATGTCACCACCAGCCCTGTGGAAGTCCCAGAGAGTCAGAGATGAGAGCACTTGTAACTCAAACTTTCACTGATTTTCCAGGCTTAAATCTGGAGACTACATTCTGGACTTTGGGAATTTAAAAATCTAACATTTTTGGAAAGAAAGGGTGTATAGAGGCTTCTTATACCTTGAACAAAAAATGGCATTTTGGAATGTAAGCAAGTGAGACTCCTAAGAATTAAATTTCATCAGAAATACACAAATTTACAAAAAAAAAAGAAGAAGAAGAAGAAGAAAAATGCACTAGGCAGAGTGCCCCCTGCCAAACCTCACTCTTTCAAGAGGAATTTGGAGTGATGTTGCTGCCCATAAACCTCCTGCCTACCTGGAGAGGGCCTGGACTGGTATTCTGCAAACAGTTCCTTATTTGTTCTCCTTCCTGTGGGTCTGTGTGCACTCACATGATGGGAATCAGATTTAAATGGATAACTAGAAGTTGGAAGGAATCTGATTGGTTCTCACTGCCCAGGAGTAGCTCCATGATATGGTTTGGCTGTGCCCCCACCCAAATCTCATTTTGAATTATAGCTCCCATAATTCCCACATGTTCTGGGAAAGACCTGGTGGGAGATAATTGAATCATGGGGGTGATTTCCCCCATACTATTCTCAGGGTAGTGAATAAGTTTCAGGAGATATGATAGTTTTATAAGGGGTTTCGCCTTTCAGTTGGCTCTCATTCTCTCTTGACTGCTGCCATGTAAGACATGCCTCTTGCCTTCTGCCATGATTGTGAGGCCTCCCTAGCCACATGGAACTGTGAATTCATTAAACCTCTTTTTCTTTATAAACTATCCAGTCTCAGGTATGTCTTTATTAGCAGCCTGAAAACGGACTAATACACTCCAGAAAGCCTTCCCACCTTCTTCTCCCTTGAGTATCTCCATGAGACGCAGAGCAGCTTTGTCTAAGATGGTATCCCTGAGAATTGTCTTCTCACTCAGGTAGAGCTGATTGGCTTCCCCGCTGTGCTGCCGTGGGATGCTGTGCATACCTCCATCAGAACAGACTTGACCTTCTGCTTGCAATTGTTTGCTTGCACGTTGGTTCGCTCTTTCCCCCCACCCCCTGCACTAGCTGGTGAGGTTCTTAAAGGCAGGAAAGACATCTTTCCCAACACATAACACAATCCCTGGTACAGAAAAGACATTTGATAAATGTTTGCTCTAAGAATCAATGAATGAGGTCTCACCAAAAAAGAGCACTTAGTTTGCTAGGGTTATTTATTTTAATATTATGCAAAACACAGAGCAGACATCACCTTCTGTTTCTAAATCCTTCGTGATTGATTAATCAACAAGTTATTACTGAAGCTAGCTACAGCTAAGACCCAGGTGAGAGGGAAGCAATGGCAACCACATACTTTGAGAGGTTTATTAATTGACTGTATAATAACAATGCTGCATCACATTATTAGAGTCATTCTGCCTTAGAACTCAGGGTTCTACTTATAAAGTGACTTGTTTAATTAAAAAATATCCTAGCAAGGATAAAGGATAGAACATTTTATAATTACTTGCCAGTAATCATCAGCTCACCCATTATAGGGCAAGATTAAAATTCAGTTCTTCAGAACTTGAGAGTCTGCTCTCATATACTTTTCCTTGGAATAGTTCATTTCTGGAGAGAGACACTAAATACTTCTAGTGGGCAGCGATGTGTCTCTTAGCAGCAGAAGGCAGGACTCAGTTCCCAGTGACGCCTTGTCCTTCTTCCTCTGAGGTCCTCTACACCTGGCCTGTGGTATATGAGGACTTCTTAGCTTCCAGGTCAATGCTGGCCCTGGGGATGGAGATGGATGATGCGAAGCTGCTGAGATACTTGCCAAGCCTCAATGCTAATGCCTGTTTAGTGACATTCTGTTGAGACAGTATGATAGGTACTCATCTGTACTTCATGGAAAGTCAGTCCATACACATTTACTGAGTACCTTCTGTTGTAGGTGCTGAGGATTCTAGGTGAACAGGGAAGTCATGGTCCCTACCCTGATGGACTAGTGGAGAAGATCGACATTTAACAAATAAATGATTCTGAATGTGTAAATTGCTGTGAAGGAGAAGTGTAGTGCAAGTCAAGGGTATAACAGGAGTGGTGCTGGAGGCTGAGAACAGGGCCACCATGTGCTGTTGTGCAGACTGTAGTCTATGTGAATGGCACCCCCTGGAGATGTATATTACATAACAGGTCTGGTCAATATGGCAGTTCTAGCTGAGAGGGAGCAAATGACATGCAACTTGCAAAGGAGGAAGAGGATTGGCGAGGTTAAGGCATGTGCAAAGGCCCCAAAACAGAAAGAAGCTGAACATGGCCCAATAATGGGAAGAACCAGTATGACCAAGTAGAGAAGTAGGCACTGGGGAGAGAGGAGGCCGTCAGGTAGAGCCTCATAAAGCCATGGCAAGGAGCTTGGATACTATTATAATTGCAATGGGAGACAGGAGGATTTTGGAGCTGGAAATGACATGATCTGATTTCTGTCATTTTGGATGTCATTAGGGGATGGGTTGGGGCGAGCATGGTAAGATTGGAGATGTAGAGAGGGCTTAGGAGGCTATTGCGAGAGTCAGTTTGCAAAAGACTTGGTACACACTGGGTGCACAATAAACCATGACTCCCTTTTCCTTCCCTCTCTTCTAATTGTGACATGCTTTGTACTTCCCAAAGCACTTTCAATTTGTTATTTTATTTGACCTGCATTATAGCACTTTCAATTCATTATTTCATTTGATCTTCATAATAGCTGAAGGGGGTGAGGTGGGTATTATTACCCCCCTTCATGCCTGTGGTAACTGAGGCTTTGAAGGGAAAAATGGCTTTCAGGAGATCCATCAGCCAGTAACTCCTGGAACTGGTTCTCAAATCAAATCAAGGAACTTGACCAATCCCTAATTCTACCATATTATGCAATGTCCAAATGAAATCATCTAATTAGTTAATTTGTTGAGCACGAAGAAGTAATTTAAAATTTCCAGGGGTTATGATTTGCAGGCAGAAAAAGAAAAAAAGAAAAAGAAAAATACCGGTGAAGGAGCTGATATTTCCCTAGGAACAGCCTGGATCCAAACTTCAGAATAATTGCGTTAAGAACACTGTATTTCACTGGAGTCACAATAACGCTTTTCTTTTCATCTTTATTTACCCCAGTGTGGCCCACTAAAAAGGATCCAGTGTGCTCCATGTCTGAGAAGATATATTTTTGCTCATTAAACACCAAACAGAGGTTAAGACATCGACAAATCAGTATTATTTATACTGAAGGAGGCAAACATTCCTTTCAAAGACTTTCATTTCCTTTGGAAACATGTGCTACCTGAGCCATAGCCACCAAAATATGTATTTTCTTTTCCTTTTAAGGAAATGCCACTTCATTGCCAAACCTCAAACACAGCACCCCAAATGGAAGGAGAGGTTTCTCAGGTACAGCAGGGAGAAAACTCAGATTCAAAAGCTGCTCTGTTCCCATCAACTAGGGACTGCATCTGAAACCGTCTGTGGATTTAATGTTTTGCAAATCTTCTACTGAAAAGAGATTTTCATCACAATTGCATTATAATGTTTTTCCCCAAGATCACTCCTTGTTTAGGAGCCAACAGCTCAAACCTTGAACAAATTGTTCCCAGACCTTCCTGATTTCCAGTGTCCTCGTGAAGAAAGAGGCAGGCATGAGGGAGGATCGACGGTCTTATCTCGCCTTTGTCCTTGACACTGGGGAACACCAGATAAATTGCCGTAACCCCTCATTTTGACTTTGAGGACTATAATAAGCAACTGGCCCTTTTTCCTTTTTTTTTTTTTTTTCTTTGCCAGAGTTTTGTCAGAATTAATTCACTTGGATTTGCTGTTTTGCTTGAATCTCTGTGGAAATGACTAATGCAGAGCATTATAAGCATAGTCTCCATGCTTATGGAGCATGGGCCAATATGGCCCAGTGGGAAATGGAGAATTGTAAACATGAAGAGGGAACTTTTCCAGTAAGCTCAGGGAGGGAGTGGCAGAGAGGGGGAGAAGTTACTAGAACCCAATGCTGCAATGGCCCCCAGGTATGCTCAGAGGAAGCTCTGGGCTTGGGCATTCAGGAAAGACGCTTACGAGGATGCAAGGTTGCCACATATGCCTCCTTGGCTTGGCTTTGTTGTCATCACTGAGAAACCCCAGCCCCTTTCCCCTTGGCCCCTGCCCAGAGGTGGAAGGAAGGGGTGGGTGCCAGCGTTTGTGTGGCTGCATTTGCATCTCAGTTCTGGGGAGAAGGTGCAGTGGGGGGACCCAGCTGTGGCTGTCCTGCAGAAGCAGCAGCAGAGGGGGCACCTGGGACACACTCTGCTTTCTCCCCTCCCTGCAGCTGCTCCACCTGTGCACAAGCGTCCCTGTCTGCACTTGCTTAAGTGTTTAGGCCACTTCCTGACCCTGTAGGGGATCTTTCCAATCCCTAGACATCTCCTCCTTTTCAAAGACTTCCTGGATTTCTTCCCCTGCCATTCCCACTTCTCCCCAAACATTTTCCTCTTTCTGGCACTTGGTGAGAGTTTAAGTATTTACTACATCTGCTGAGGATTATTGGTGCACAAATTTGTATCCTTGGGGGTCTTTGATTGCAGGCAACATAAAGTGGCTCTGGTTGGCCAGGGGAATGGGGTTATGGGGAGGTAGATCAGGTGCTTATAGAATCAGAGGGAATGTTGGAAAACTAGGCTAGGAGGCAAGCAAAAGGTGAGAAAGCCCTAGAGGATGAGGAAGCAAAGCCCCAGGAGTAGAATTCTAGCAGGACTGCATGCCCAGGGTGCCACCACAGGGGAGTAGGACTCTGGACATATCACCATTCCTAGGGACACCCACTCAAGATGCAGAGATGGGAAAGCCCCTGCTACTGAGTGTGGTCCCATGCTTGTCTCCTGTGACACTGGGATACTGAGGGAGGCTCTGGGGGAAGGAGATTTTGATTGCTTTATTTGGAGGGCAGGTGCCTGGGTTTACCATCCCACTACAAATCAAACCAGGAGGAAATCAGGGATCAGGGTGCTCTTAGAGAAGGTGAATGGATGCTGAGTGGGGTGTGAAGGGGACAACAAAGCCACCACACTTTCTCCCTTCCCCTTCTGTCCCTGATGCAGAGTCCCCTGGAGGGTCAGGGGGTGTGGGAGGTGCTCAGCTGGGCTTGCTGCTGCAGGTTTAACACAGGGAAGAGGGATGCCCTTAGAGAGGAGGCCGGGTGCCTCTTTCTCCTTGGAATTGTTAGCCATGAATGCTCAGAAAACTGGGGCAGAATCTCCTGGGGAACCTGAGGAGGATTCCTTTGCAGATCCCCCGTGGTTGCCTGGGAGTGAGCAAAAGGTGCGAATAAGTGCAGCTGAGAACTGGAGGAGAAAAATCACACCTGCATCACCTCTACTTAGGAATCCCTTGCTATCCTAATGGCTAATGATGGCTGCCTTTGTCTTCTGGCCTTCCTACTACACCCATGCTAGGACCCCAGACTGCATATATTTATTTCTGAAGCAAGTTTTAAAAATACAGCACCTTATAATGGTTGGTGGTTGAGTTACAGTTTTAACAAGGTTGAGAGTTACATTTGACGAGACAAGCATTGGCTCTGTAATGCTGTGGAAGCCATGTCACTTCTCTGGGCTCCACTTTCTTCCTCTTAACATAGTGGAGGCTCAAAGTGTTTCCATTCTCAACAGTCTCCCATGCTCAAGGAGCGATCTGCTCAGCTAGCACACATCAGAGCCTCATTTATTTGGGGCTGCACTCAGAATTGAGAGGCACAGCTGGTCTCCTAGGTGACTGCCACGCAACACTGCGGTCATCTATTTCCTCTGCCTATTTTCCCCTGTAAAGCACTCTGGCAAAAGAGCCCAGAGGCACTGTGGAGTGGGGAGAAGCCAAAGATTTTAATATACATGTGGTGACATTTAGGGCCATGTCAGCATCTTCAAACTGAGCGAGCAGACTTACAGCTCACAAGAGGATGCCTTTGGCTCATGTTCCGCCTTTGGCTCATGTTCCTCTTAAAAACAAAACAGAAATTCACTAGAAATTCAAATATTCTTCAGCAGAAAAGAAGGGATGCCTGGTGCAAGTCAGGTGTTGTGCGGAGGAAGAGTGATTCCTATTGATACTTATCTTGGAGAGTGGCATATTAGCATATTCAAGATCCCTCCAGGTCCTATAGTAAAGATAGAGGTTTAACTCTTTATGACATAGCCCTCCCCAAACTTATTTGCACATGCAATATTCTTTTTTTGTGGAATACTTGTTAACTGCTGGTAACTCTGCCTGATCTCTTTGCACATACTCTTTTTCATGGGGTGGGAACTTCCCATGTGAACTGACCCTGGGGCCCCTCCAATCTCTCTCCATAGGGCTGAGGCATGTTAGACAGCTTGTAAAGAAATGACTCAATTAATAACATCATTCAGTATTCTTGAGAGCTCACCATGGATCAGGTATTGTGCTGGGTATAAAAAAGAAAGATTTGTAAAAGTAAGTGGTCTCTTTCCTCAAGGAGCTTATAATCTAGTGGGAAAGAGACTCATGAAAATGATGTGGCCTTGCCTTTAGTGTAATAAATGTTTGGGTCTAGGAGCTGGAGAGATCCCTCAGGGTCAGCTCACGAGATGACTTGGAGATCCCAGTGGCTGCACTTGGCAGCGGGGACGGGTCAGGCTCAGACAGGTGTTGAGTCAGATCCCCAGAGCTGACTCCAGCTAGGTCCTGGGTGGGCAGACAGTTTGCAAACTGGATGATCAGGAAGAGGACTGAGGGAGGCTTGGGTAGGGGATGAGAAGAAGGGTCTGGTTAGGCAAAGAGCTGAGGGTCTGAAGTCAAATGCGGGCAGCCAAGGAAGTGTCAGAAACTACAACCAGGGTAAACAGTCCCTGTTTCCCCAAGTATACCTTCCTTATCTACGGGACTTGCCATGAATCCTCTGGGGACTTCGGGAATCCACGTCACATCTCTGGGCCTGAACTTTCTTATCTGATGATGGAGATGGTTCTAATGTTCTGTAATTATTCGGCCCTGTGTTTGTTTCCTAGGGATGCTATAATAAATTACCACAAACTAGGTGACTTAAAAAAAAAACAGTAATGTTCTCATCATTCTGGAAATCAAAGTAGCAGCAGGGCCACACTGCCTCTGAGACTCTAGACAGAATCCTTCCTTGTCTTTCCTGGCTTTTGGTGGTTGCCAGCAATCTTTGGAATTCTTTGACTTACAGCTGCATCTTTCCAGTGTCTGCTTCTCTCCTCACACAGCCTTCTTCATTGTGTGTCTTCAAACCTCCCCTGTCCTTAAAAGGACACCAGTCACTGGATTTAGAGCCCACCCTAATCCATCATGACTTTAATTTCATTATATCTGCAAATACCTTATTTTCAACTATGGTCACAGGCACAGGTACCAGGGGTTAGGATTTCAGTATACCTTTGAGGGGGATGTAATTCAACCCACTACAGCCTTCCATAGACAGAAAGGACCGACTCACCCAAGGCATGTTGAATCACCTTCTAGATTACATCACAAGCAAAAAGAGTGATCAAGATTGGCCATGTTTGCAGACAATATGCAAGTGGAAAAGCATGGCATTTGGCTCTATTAGTCTCCCTGCTGCTAGTCTCACACTCTCCTGTCCATTCTCTACTGTGTTCTAAGAAGGATTGTTATAAATCTAATCATATCACTCCCCTGTTCAAAATTCTTTGGTGGCTCCACCTGGCCTAAAGCATAAACGCTTTACTCCACTACCAGCCCTTCATGGCCTGGTCCCTGCCCAATCCAGCTGGGGCTCATGATTTGCTCCTCCAACTCATCAGAGGACTGGGAAGAGAAGTCAGAGGGCAAAGTCATGTCGAAAGGGAAACCCCAGTCATCCTGCAGAGGATTGATGGGATGAGGCTGCAGCACTGTGGAGGCTGCTCCAGAATGGGACAAAAAGTTTCATGCACCAGAGGAAGGCAGTGAGAGTTCTGCCAAAAAAACCCAAAACAAAACAGAAAAAGGAAAGTGACCATTGATGCCTAAGGAGTCGCATGAGATGAAGGCCTGTCAGTAGAGTGTGTGAGACAACCATCATTACTTCCCAAGGCTGGAGACCATGAGCTGGATTGGAGTTGGATGAACATTAAAATAGGACAACAGCCTCAGCATGGGCACTCACATAAGGAGGTGCCTTGCCCCTTTCTTCTTCCTGCCCAACACCAGAAGGTGAATCCCTGAAAGAGACAGCAGAGGGGAGGTGGTAAAAATGCAGATCCTAACCCACCCCTGCCCATGATCCGGGACTAGAGGAGCTATAAATCCAGTCAGTGTGGGATGATCAGGGGGAGAACCTTGAAACAAATAGAAGCTTGCAGTTTTAAAATAGATGGCACAGAGTCCTGAGTGAGAAGACAAACACTCTCTAATAGCTAAAATGACAGAGTATAGCTGCTTGCAGGTCCTAAAAAAATAAAATTATGTTAGGTTCGTGCCTGTCAACTTGAGACTCTTCCACAATCTTTGAGAAGAGAAACTAAGGCAAAAGGATGTTAAATAGCTATTCCATTCAGTTGAGGAAAAATAAATTGTACATGGTTCTTGACATATTACTAAGTGCTCTTTAGATCTTAGCTATTATTATTTCAAACAAGGAGAAAAACATGTACAAAAACACTGGCATGAAAGAGAAGATACTCTACTTAACCTTGTATTGCCTCCATTTCAGCAGTTTTTCAGTTGCTTTACATCTCTGCTTCCCTGTTTGACCATGTGTACTGAGCTTAGTACAGAAATGAATGAGTGAATGAATAATGAAGAATGGAGTTAATACATTGAATGGTATCTCTTTTTTTCAAATTGCAGAATTTAAGAGAAGGCTTGGTGGGTAGCTTTAGCTAAAATTGTTGGGAGGCTGAATAAAGATAGTGATAAACTCAAGATATGGAATATTTCCTCTGAGATGTGGGCTGTAATAAATTCAGGCTTGTGAGAGAATGAATGAGAATGGTCTGACAGCATGAACTCAAGTTTTGACCAGTGATGGGGGGTGCGATGGGGTGATGTCTCTCTGGTTTCCAAGGAGGCTTAGGCAGCCTGGGTGAGATGACCAGTGACAGCAGGAATGCAAAGCTCTCCATTTGCTTTCTGTGCTTCTCCTGTGGTCATTATGTCAAGTGGTTGCACATTAGATCCGGTCTTTAAGAGATCAATGTTACATGGAAGAAAGTGCTCCATGTGAACCAGTTCTGCTGCAATAATGAAAAAGAACCAGCAGGAATCCAGCTTAGTAAGGCAAAATCCTCACTAAAAAGGCAGTACAGGCTCCATTTGCTGAAATTCAGCAAAGCATCGTGCTTACTTGGAATTTTAGAGAGACATTCTCCCAATCCCAAAACAACAACATATTCCCAAGAAATTATTCTTGGGAGAAAAACACTGTTCTTACTGCTAGACTGCTGGAGACTGCTGACCCCTTGACCTGGCCAAGAGCATTTAAAGCACTGACACTGACTGAAATTATCCAGGGGGTGACTATAGTATAGAGAAGAGTTCTGAGAACTAAATCGTAACAGAATTCAGGGAGACAAAGAGGAACCAGCAAAGGACACCAAGAATAAGTAGCTCATGAAGGAAGGAAAACCTGAGAGTGGGACATTCTGGAAGTCCCACTCTTGGGAAGTCCCACTCTTGGGTTTTCCTTCCCAAGAAAGGGAAGAAAACGAAAGTGCTTCAGAGGAGACCATGATCAACTGGGTGAGGTCCTGTTGAAAGAGTCAAGCAGGATGAGGACTTAAATTGACCTTGGATTTAGTGACTTGGGTGTCATTGGGAAACAGTTTCAATGGGATGGTGGGAGAGAAATTATGACTGCAATGGGTTCAGGAATGGATGAGAATAGAGGAATTGGAGAGAGCTAGTAAAGACAACTCTTTTAAAGAGAGAATATGCTTTAAAATATGCATATTTTAAAGGAGAGAATATGCTTTAAAAGAGAGAATACAGACTTGGGGCAATAGAGAGGGATGTGGGGTAAAGATTTTTTTTTTTTAGTGGGAGAAATATTGTATTATTTTGCCAATAGGAAATTTCTGGTAAAGAGTGAAACATGAATGATGCAGGAGAGACTGAAGGGGCAAGTGGAGAACGTAGGAGCCAGTGGGATGCCCAGCAGGGCGGGTGGCAGGAGCAGGAGAGTTCATTCCTGGTAACAGAGTGGTGGGGGAGGGAAGCCAGAGTGTCTGAGAGTAGATGCACTAGGGTAGACGGGGTGAGGAGTGAAGGTGCTGGTTCTTCTTGGATTGTTTCCATTTTCCCCATGGATTAGGAAGCTGTGAGTGAGGACAGGGAAGAGGTGTTTGAGGAGGAGAGTGTGAAGAATTCATCTATGAGATGAATGGTGTGAGTATATCAGGGGAATCATTTTGAGCTCTGGCTCTGGGACGCTTCTAACAACATATCAATGCCTGAGCAGGAAAGAGGAAGAGGGACTGGAAAAGGCAGTGGGAACATGAAGAACCCTTTCCCCAACGCCAGGGCTGGTTGTGCTGTGAGGGGCATGGGAGGGAAACTGCCGTCATGTGAGAGGCCCTCTGATATGGTTTGGATTTGTGTCCCCGTCCAAATCTCATGTCAACTTGTAGTCCCCAGTGTTGCAGGAGGGGCTCGGTGGGAGGTGATTTGATCACGAGGGTGGACTTCCCCCTTGCTTCTTGTGATAGTGAGTTTTCATGAGTTCTCTTTGCTTAGAAGTGTGTGGCATCTCCCCCTTGGCTCTTCCTCCTTCTCCAGCCGTGTAGGACATGCCTGCTTCCTCTTCACCTTCCACCATGATTGTAAGTCTCCTGAGGCCTCCCCAGCCATGCTTCCTGTACAGCCTGTGGAACTGTGAGCCAATTAAACCTCTTTTTAAAATAAATTACCCAGTCTAAGGTAGTTCTTTATAGCAGTGTGAAAATGGACTAATATGCCTTCAGAGGATGGATGCCGTCGGGGACTGTGGCATTCAGTGAGAGCAAGAGAAGAGGGTGGGACCAGGGCTTTGCTGCCCACAAACAAAGACAGCAAGGCGAGCCTGGCTCACTGCTCTTCACCCATTCCCAGCTCTTTGCTGTTCACTGTTTATTTATGGACCTCCACTAACTAGAATGACAGCCCCCACAGGGCAGGAACTGACTGAGGCCTGTTCACTGCTTTACTCCTAGTGTCCTGGACAGTACCCAGTATGTACTATACCCGTGGCTCTCAAACATTTTGTTTCAGAAACCCTTTTTACACTCTTAAAATTTTTTTTTGGTGGATTATATCTATCAAGATTTTCATGTTAGAAATTAAAGCATAACATCTAAAAATACTTATTTAAAAATATATAAATATTTATTATACTCTTAAATAGTTCATTAAAAAACACACCCATTACATGCTAACATAAAAAACCTATTTTTATGAAAAAATCACTATATTTTTGAAAACCAAAAACATGTATTAAGAAGAGTGGCCTTGTTTTACATTTTTGCAAATCTCTTTAACTGTTTGATTTAATAAAAGACTAGGGATTCTTTTATCTTGCTCCTGCCTTCAATATGTTCTTTTATCTGTGGTTGTGCAGCCTCTGGGAATCTCCACAGGACACTTGTGAGAGAATGAGAGTAAAAGAGACGGATAATGTCTTAGTAGTATTAGAACATAGTTTTGACCTCTTTGATACCTCTGAAAGGGTCTTCAGGACTCCCAAGGGTTCCCATATCATGATTTGAGAATTGCTGTAAGACAATCTTCAAATATTTGCCTATTACCTGGCTAATAGACTAAATGAATGAATGAAGCTCTCATTGAATTATGTCAATACTTCTTTAACTGGGCTTCCAGCTGCCACCCAGGTCTCCCCCTGTGATCACCTTCCACCTTGTTGCACGTTGTTGCAGAGTGATCTTTCCACTGCCCCGCTGTCACCTTTGGTCAGGTGTAACCTGGTAGCACAACATCCATGGTCTCCTGGTCTGTGGCCTGTCCGCCTCTTTGGCCTCTTCTATTTATACCCCCAGCCCAGCCCTGAGATAGGCTCCAGCCATATCTAATTGCTTCTACTCATGTCATTTCCATGCCTAGAGTATACTTTCTTGTGTCCTCTCTTCTCTGTTCCCCACAACACATTGTTTGGCAAACTCGTACAGCTCCTTCAAAATCCTGTTTAAGGTCACCTCCCTGATGCTTTCCTTGCCTGTCTGCCTATCACCAGAACTACAGCTAGATGAAGAGGCATGTAGTCCAGACCTCTGTAGAAGACACAAAGACCTTCAAGTTCATGGCTAGATGACTAGAGTGGGTGACAATACCTCACATGCATTTTGCCTTTAGTCCTCACTGCAACCTGTGTTATGGCTGCTAAGTGACCAGGCTAGGATCAAACCCAGGCCCCTTTAGATCATAGCTCTGGAGCCAAACAGCTCTAAACCAAAGCCTGAGGAGCTTGGTTTTAAATGCCCCAGTTATAGATGCCAGGCAAGTTATTTAATATTGCTAAGGCTTGATACCCTCATCTGTAAAATGGGATGCTAATTGGATCTATCCTAAAGGGTTTGTAAATTTTCAACACATTAGTACATGGCAATGGTTTAGTAAGCCTCTGATGTATAGTAGGTGCTCAATTACTACTGGCTTTTGTTATTTATTGCCATGTAACCATTAGTTCTTATATTCCTCATTCTAAGTGTAGACAGATATTTATGTCTTTTTTTATTTGACTTTGAAATCATAAAAGGCATATCTATCTATGTATCCACAGCATCTACCATAGTGCATGGCATCTACCTAGCAGGTGCTCAATAAATATCCCATGGGTGAAAGAATGAATGAAGGGCAAGATACAGTCTAAATCAAGGAGGCATAGTCCCTGTTTACTGCAATCTATTTTGGCTAACTTGCATTTTTCATGTTGTCAGCTGAGCTACACATTCAAGTCAGCATTTTGTGAAGGGCCTTTATGGAACTTCCCTTTTCAGGGCGACCAGAGGCTTTTTCTCCGACATTATCTCCTCAGAGGGAACCTGCAAGGAAATATAATTTGAAGAAAAATGTTTGGTGATGGCAGGCACTGAAACCTCCTTTGAGGTGTGCTCTTTGAAAGCATACACATTTTCAGATGCAAAATCAAACCCATGGAAACTGGTAGCTTCCAGGTGTAGACACTTCTAGACCACATCTGTGTGTAGCCCTCCCATCGTGGATTCCCTTGCCAGCCCCCTCTGTCAGTGCCCTGTAGGAAGAGAGGCTGGGGTGTGGGGGACTTTTACAAGCCTCCTCCCATGTCTCTTGAATAGCATCTCACACTGAACCTCTCACACCTTCCCTGTAAAGAATGGTGGAGAACTGAGTTCTACTCCTTCCACATACTCACTTAAGTGGCCTTGCACATACCATTGTTTGTTATTGCTGTTATAATTGTTCCTTTGAGGAGGAGGAGTGTTATTAAAAGTCCATCCTCAACTGGAGAAGAAAATAGCCTCTGGTCTAGGATTGTGCATCTCATACCAGAAGACTGCCAATCACAGTGATTAAAGGTGCCAGTTTGGGGTTCAAACCTAGACACAAATCCCAGCTCTGCTTCTTTCTGGCTGGGTGAGATTTCACATAATCTCCCCAAGCCTCCGCTCCCTCATTGGCAAAATACAGATAATGCTATTTTCCTCATAGTGCAATCGTGAGAGTTAAGTGAGCTAGGACAGGTAAAGCTCTTAGGATGTTCCCAAGTGTTTAATAAGTGCTCCAGAAATTCTAGCTATTATTAGTACATAAGACCACAGGATAAATAGGGTACATTTTGGGAAATCAGTTTGAGTTGGGAAGAGTTTTGAATTTTGATTATCTTAATAGAGCAAGAACATTATGCATTTTAAAAAATACATTTAAAAATAAAACAAGAGCTTTCAGAGAAAATAAAATTGTGCTTTTAATGTCTGCTTTGCCGTTTCTGAACATAGCTGGAAGCCCACTCTCCTCTAATGTGGGGGGGGGGCTTTACGTCTGCACACCAGGCCCCAGTGCCATGGAGCTTTAACACATACAGATTCCTAGGCCCCTAATCTCAAGTTACCAGAGGAAGGTAGGCACTCAGAAAGCTGTCCTCAAGGAAGGCTTAGAAAAAGGAGGGGGCAGGGGCTTGTCCTCCCTGGAACTCCTAAACCTGTACAGATGAGTCAGCAGTTAATCTGCTGCCTCAGGCCAGGCCAGGGTTGATAGGGCAGGGGAGGATGTGGGCAGTTATAGACATTTCTCTACTCTGAAGTCTGTTAGTGCTCTGAAGTATTTCCACCCCAGAGTCCATGCTCTTACCAGTTCCTGCACACTTGAACTACTCACTTCAAGGTTCTGCCCTGGCTGTCGGAAGGGTGGACAGAACCCCTGAGAATGTGGCCGTGACCTCACCTGCCCCATGGCTTTTTTGCTTGCATTTGTGGCAAGGCCTGAACATACGGTTTTTGATAGATTTTTTGGGGTAATTAGGTACTAAAAGGCAGGTAAAATATGGGGTGCTGGCTGGATAGCTGCTCCATCACACCCTCTGCAGGGCCTTGTGGGCAGCATGTCGCTTTAATATGTAGGGCACATGATGGCTGGTGGTCTCTAGTCACCTGGGTCATCATAGGTCTATTTAAGGTCAATTAGGACAAGGTCTGAACAAAGGATTAATATAAATCTGACAAATCAGGTTAGAAAACTTATTTATTTTGTCAGATTTCTTGATTAGTAGCCTTTCTCAGTTCAGGCTGAATGATGGCATTCAACATGCATACTTACTCATTTTGACAGCTAACAAGATAAATGTGTCAGCATGTGATTTGCTAAATACTTTCCCATGAATTTCAGTTAGAAGTTGCCAATGAGGTGCACACTTTGGAAAAGGGATGTGTGTCGGATTCAAGGTAGTGGCTGTAAAGCAATTTGTTTCTGCCTGCTCTGCCCAGGCACTTGCCTCTGATGGCCGGGGGATCATGTCTGTGCCCGTTGGTGAACTCATGATGAAGCATTGTGGTGTTAGAGGGCCACTGGCAGGGTCTGGGCCTGGTCAAAGGTGCTCTGTGGGTACAGGCACAAGGCACAGCTTATCTGCAACTTGGGCTTTGCTTTGGGTATGGCATTTATGCAGCCACAGAAGCGCCAGGAGCCATAGCACCGGCAGGGGACTGGCACTGTCAGACTGCCTGAAGAGTGTCAGAATCTGGCCCTGGAGAGAACCTCATGCACCTCAGAGGAACCTAGAGAATGGCTAGGGGCTGGCAATATGGTAGATGGGGTCCCATGGTGGGTGGCTCCCTGTGATTCCTTGCCTTGTCTGCCACACATTGGCTTATCGAGGGCCCCTGCATGAACCTTCTCCATGTCTTTGGGGGCCACGTTGGTAATAGAGGACACTTCAGGGTTAATTTTCTCCTTTTGCCTGGGCTGTAGCCCCTGTTGACAAGTATCTAAGGACATGGGATGCTTCCACGTTCAAGACAGAGTGGACCTGCATTTGGGGAACGTGCTTTCACAAATGGGTCATGCCAGTTCTACAGCGGATTCCCCCTCCCCACCCCACACTGTGTCCTGTTCTCTGATCCTTTCCTATGACTGTGTCCTGTCTCCCCAGTGAGAGGGAAAACTCTTGGACAGGGAGGCCTCTGTTTTCCCTTTTGTAGCCCCCATAATACTCAGGTAGGCACTCAACACATTCTTGTTGGTTGACCAAGTGACTGAAGAGACTTCTCATCTTGCCCAAATAGAAGACAAGCTAGAAGTTAAGACAGTCTTCATTTCCTCAATAAGATTTTTCCCAAAGTGTTTTTTTTTCCTTGTCAATCTGATTGTACAAAGTCTAGGATATGCAAGTGGCTTTCAAAAAGTTCATGGAAAATGTATCTTATGAAAAAACTAGGCATGGATTTCAAAAATTTTTTTGCACCGAGATAAACTTGTACTACCATGTTATAACATGTCTGAGGAGGATCTAGTTTGAGGCACTAAGAAGGATAAGACATCAGTTTAAAAAGAGATCCTATCAAAGCAACATGAATTCTACTAAAATTGAAACAAGAACAAACATTAAATTTATGGTGAAGTTTGGTGGAATCACTGATGCTTTATGAAAAGTTTATGGGGACAAGGGCCCCAAATAAATCAGCAGTTTACGAGCGGATAACTTGTTTTAAGAGAGGAGAAGATGATGTTGAAGATAAAGCCTGCAGCAGATCATCCTGTTCGTGTCCTAATTGAAGAGGACTGACAATTAACAGTAGGAACAATAGCCAACACTACAGACACCTCAACTGGTTCAGCTTACACAATTCTGACTGAAAAGTTAAAGTTGAGCAAACTTTCCACTTGATGGGTGCCAAACCACTGCACACAGATCAGCTACAGACCAGAGAAAAGATTTCAATGGAAATTTTAAACAAGTGGGATCAAGAGTCTGAAGCATTTCTTTGAAGAATTGTAATAGGAGATAAAACATGGCTTTACCAATACAATCCTGAAGACAAAGTACAATCAAAGCAATGACTACCAAGAGGTTGAAGGAGTCCAGTCAATGCAAAAGCAGACTGGTCAAGAGCAAAGTCATGGCAATAGTTTTGTGGGATGCTCAAGGCATTTTGCTTATTGACCTTCTGGAAGGCCAAAGAACAATAACATCTACTTATTATAAGAGTGTCTTAAGAAAGCTAGGCAAAGCTTTAACAGAAAAACACCCAGGAAATCTTCAACAGAAGGTTCTTCTTCACCTGACAATGTCTGTGCTCATTACTCTCATCAAACAAGGGCAACTTTGTGAGAGTTTAGATGAGAAGTCATTGGGCATCCACTTTACAGTCCTCAGTTGGTTCCTCTGACTTCTTTTTGTTTCCTAATTTTAAAAACATCTGTAAAGGGCATCCATTTTTCTTCAGTTAAAAATGTAAGAAAGTCTGCATGGACATGGTTAAATTCCAGGACCCTAAGTTCTTTAGGGATGGAATAAATAACAGGTATCACTGCTTACAAAAGTGTCTTAAACTTGATGGAGCTTATGTTGAGAAATAAAGTTTACGTTTTTTATTTTTATCTTTTAATTCCATTTTCCCATGAACTTTTTGAAGTCTCTTCGTAGGTTGACTAGTCAAATGTCTACTTAAGTACTTAATCTATTAATTTAGGAATACACATGTATTTAAAAATCACATAGTACATAAAGCATTTTATTTTGGAGTACATTTTACTAAAATAATTCATTACACTGCAGGTGTCCTTGACATCACTGGCTTTTTCTTACCAGAGCTGCATTTGCAGTGGTTTTTCAGAGCACTGTTGAGCTAGAGCCTTTTTTGAATCCATATATGACACTGATAGCAAACTACCATTGCATATGCTACGGTCTGAATGTTTGTGTTCACCCTCAAATTCACAGGTTGAAATTGTAGCCCCCAAGGTTGTTGAGCTAGAGCCCTTTTTGAATCCATATATGACATTGATAGCAAACTACCATTGCATTTGCATATGTTATAGTCTGAATGTTTGTGTTCATCCTCAAATTCACAGGTTGAAATTGTAGCCCCCAAGGTGATGGTATTAGGAGGTGGGGTCTTTGGGAGGTGATTAGGTCATGAGGATGGAGCCCGCATGAGTGGGATTAGTGCCCTTATAAAAGAGGACTGAAAGAGCTTGTTTGCTTCTTCCACCATGTGAGGACAAGCAAGAAGGTACCATTTATGAACCAGAAAGCCCTTAACAGACACTGAATCTGCCAGCACCTTGATTTTGGACTTCCAAGCCTTTAAAACTATGAGGAACAAATTTCTGCTCTCTATAAGCTATTCAGCCTGTGATATTTTGTTATAGCAGCCCCAGAAGACTAAGACAGCATACATGGAAATATTTCAAGGAAATCACTTATCACTGTATCATAAGCGTCTTTGGCATGCTTGCTCACAATGTCTAACACAACAGTGAGGACACAGCTGCAGGAATAATCACTACATTTGTGTTATGCTCTTTTGCCTTCTTTATTTGTAGCCAAATTTATATGGTCATCTGTTTAAACATCCCAAACTAGTATCGACTGAGGTCATGTAGCCTAACATACTTCCTCCTACTAGAACTTTGTTACTCTAGGTAAAATCTTAGAGAGAGATTCTTTGCTATGAAAAATGTGACTATAAAAACTCAGAAAAAGGCAACTCCTCTTTCCTTTTTCTTTAAAAAGATAATTTTTTGGGAAAAAGAGCTTACTTTATTTGGAGGTATATATAGTATTTCATATTTAAGAATGAGGGAATATTATTAATAATCACTAACCATAATGGACATGCCTCTTCCTCCAGGAAGCCTCTCTGGCTCAGCCTAGGTAAGCTGCCCTGCTATGTTCCCATGGCACCTGCTTTTGCTCCATTACAGCATTAATCATGCTTTACTGTAATTGTTCATTTAGTTGGGCCTCTCCTAACAGATTGTAAATTCCAAGGGGCTTTTTATTTTCACTGTCTCTGGTACAGGAGCTGGAATAGGTAGTAATTTAGTAATTATTTTTGAATGGACAGATAAAGGCGTGAGTAAGAAATAAGTGACTTAGATGGTCTGACAATTTTCCCTGCTTCCATCCCTCAGCAGATGGGAATGACTGATTCCTTCAGCCATGTGATCAGGGCTGTGGCAAAAGTCCCCAGAACCCCCTGGGGTCAGGACTCCAGAGTGGCCCAGAATCTCAGCTAAAGCAGCAATGTCTCCCATGTCAGCTTAGTCTAGTTCACTTCCTGAGCCAGCCTGACCCATCGTGTGTGTAGGGCCCTGCTGAGCCTCACGGTGCACGGTGCACCAGCAGGGGTCTGGAATGAGTCTGGTGTTGAGGAATGAGGACCAGGAGGCACATCCCCCACAACAAGTTTCCCTGTTTCCCCATTCAGACTGAAGCCCTGCCATGCATATCAAAGGACAGGGCCTGGCTCATTAACTTTCATCCCCTCACTGAGAGGGAGTTGGGGGCAACTGGATCTTCTCCTGCTCACTAGACCATAACCTAGGCACCTAACAGGAATGGACTAATGGCCCAGAACTATAGCAGGCCACTTCTGAGTCTCACCCACCATTCGAATTCATGCCCTTTGACCCCTTATATGATTCAGATCTCCAGGGTCAGGGACAAGTCACACCTTTGGACAGTATAATGGTTATCTATTGAGTACTTACTAGGAGCCAAACACTGCCTATATATATATATATCACATATAAATCACACACACACACACACACACACACACACATATCCTCCACAACAATCCTATGAAGAATATGAAGAAGGTCATTTTATTATTGCCATTTGTCCATCAATTTATATAGTGCCTTCTATGTGCTGGCCCCTCTCCACAGACAAGGAAGCTGAAGCTCAGAGCAGTTAATTAATGTGTGCAGGGTGAACGAGCTAGTTAATGGCAGAGCATGCTATGAACTGGGCTGCCTGACTCAGGCATCTGATGCTTAGCCACTGTGCCTAGTGATTTTTTATGCTGAGCCTAGGAATCAGCTCCAGGACCCCTGAAGTGGATATAACTCAAAGGCCTATGGCCAGGGGGGCTCTGGTCTGCACCCCCCGGAATCGCTGGGTATAGCTGGATTATTCATAGAGTCTCAAGAACCATATGGAGGAGAGGAAAGAAAGCACAGATAGCCCTCTGGCCTGGATTTATGTATGTATTTATTTATTTTGAGATGGAGTTTTGCTCTTGTTGCCCAGGCTGAAGTGCAATGGCGCGATCTCGGCTCACCTCAACCTCTGCCTTCCGGGTTCAAGAGATTCTTCTGCTTCAGCCTCTGGAGTAGCTGGAATTACAGGCATGTGCCACCATGCCTGGCTAATTTTTTAAATATTTTTACTAAAGACAGGGTTTCTCCATGTTGGTCAGGCTGGTCTCGAACTCCTGACCTCAGGTGATCTGCCCACCTCGACCTCCCAAAGTGCTGGGATTACAGGCGTGAGCCACTGTGCCTGGCCCAAGGCCTGGATTATTTTAGACACAGCTTGGAGGTCCCCTTCTCTAGGCCATACTGGCTACTTTTCAGAACCATCACAATTCATTATTTGTAAGTTTTGAAGGCATGAGTAACCCTGGGTGAGGTGGGCAGCAGTCATCATCAACCTCGATTGGTTGAGTTGATGTGTTTCATTCATCAATGTTCTTTGTTTCAGATGGAAGCTAAGGCAGAAACATGAAGAGCATGTGGATTGGACAATAAAAGTGGGAAGAAGACAATGGGGAATACACGTGTTTGGGCAAGGGGGTCACCCAACAAAGAGAGGTGCTCTGTTAATTTTGGGGGAGAAACACTGAATGCCAAGCAGGAGACAACCAAAAATAAACTTCACTGCCTTCTCAGTTTTACCAAAGACTAATAAGGCTTCTGGGGATCTTCAGAGATAGCGTGTATAAGACCCCTCTGGGTTATATTCGACACCCCAGGTATTAATCCCCACTCATACTTCCTTGCTGGGCTGCTTTGTGCTAGTTACTTAACTTCTCTGAGCTTTAATTCTCATTTGTAGATGGAGATTGTCTTATCTCACAGGATCCCCATGTGGATGAAGGGGTGTGGTCCTGGATAAGCTCTCAGTGAACAGCAGTTCTTATTTCACATGGTGGGAGAAGAGGGTCTGTATGCTGCACCCTCCTGAAGTGACCCTGGGCTTGACTGCTGCTTTTGAAGGACACGAATGGTTACTTGTCATTTGATAGCCAAAAGGTGCTCCCCGCAACTGTGCTTAAACACTGTCTTATGTTAGTTAGGACACAAGGCTGGCCTGCTAGGTCTTGAAAATGGGTGTGTCAGTGAGTTTATGCCACCTTCCCATAGTGGCAGAGGTGGGAAGGGAGTTGGCAGGTGAAGGGTTACATAAGCAAAAGTGAGCAGTGCCCACCTACGTGTGTTGGCACCAGCATCGGTTCCCTTGGAGGTGGTTCCCTCTGCCCTAGAATGACCCTGTTGGAGTTAGATCGACTGATAATCAAAGCCCTTTACAAAAACAAGGTCAGCCCCCTGCAAAGAAAGCTCCATTTCCAGTGGGGCCAAGGTCCTGTTTATTTCATCTGTGCCTTTCTCAGTTTAGTAGGACGCCTTTGATAAAATGCAGGCAGCACCCCCAGTGACCCTTAATGACAGCCTGACTCAGCCAAATGCTTCTGGTCTCAGGTTATGGATGAATACCCACTGAGCTCTGGACACAGATCTCTGAGGCTGTGCAGATTTCACATCACTCTTGAAAAATGAAGTGACAAAGTCCCTGTTTAATTCAGGCCCTTCCCGCTTCCCTATGTCATACATTCTAGCCTTCAATTATGGCTTTTGGAGAAATGCTTCCACAATGATGGTTCTGGTGCTTGCTAATAAATTTCCATGATCTGTTCATCTTCTTAAGGAGGCTCAGTTGAGTCAGGCTTAGCTAACCAGGGGAGCTGGGATAAGCCCTCTCTACATTCTCAGACATAGAGGAAAGCTGTGCCCTCCAAGAAGGTTGTTAATTGATGGTCATCCTCTTAGCTTCTTTCAGACTTCTTTCGTTACATCTGGTCCATATGAAAAGTATTATTTCTGTATCTCAAACCGGAGGGAGGAGAATAGCTTTGGCTAATGTTTGAGTGTTTGTTCAAAGTCAGGTGCTGGTCTAAGTGCTTCTCATGAATGAACTCACTAATCCTCATCTGCCCAGAGGTAGCTGATATAATTATATTTGCTTTGCAGATGGAGGAATGGGGCACAGAGCAGCTGAGTGACATGACTTGTAAATGGTGCTACCAGGTCCCAAAGCCAGGTGCCCAAACACCAGAACTCATGCTTTTACCTAAAGCACTGAGCTTCCACTCATTATTGCTTGGGATTTAACAATGACCAAGCAATATAAAGCCCCTCCCTGTCAGGAGTAGGGCTAGAATTTCCACTTAGGCAGAGCTAGAGGCAACTGTGGGGTAAAGGGGATGACTAAGAGGCTTGCCCTAAAGCTGCTTTTTCACAATTTACATAAAACTGAGAACATGTTCATGACCCACATTGCTATGGTTTGAATGTGTTCCCCAAAGTTCATGTGTTGGAAACTTAATCCCTAGTGCAGAAGTGTTGAGAGGTGGGACCTTTAAAAGGAAGGTGGTTAGGTCATAAGGGTTCTGCCTCCATGAATGAATTAATGCTGTTGTTACATGAGTGGGTTAGCTATTGTGAGAGTGGGTTCCTGATAAAAGGATGAGATTGACCTCATTTTCTCTCATGTGGACACATGCTCTCTAGCCCTTCTGCCTTTGCTGTGGGCTGACACAGCAAGGAGGCCCTCACCAAATGGCAGCCCCTCTATCTTGGACTTCCCAGCCTCCAGAACCATGAGCCAGATAAATTTCTTTTCTTTAACATATTATCCAGTCTCAGGTATTCTGTTATAGCAGCAGAAAACAGACGAAGATTCATGTCAATGAATGGGGGTACGTGTCTGATGTGCCAAAGCCCTTCCAATCCATGTTTTTATAATACCAACATTTTCCCACCTAGTGTGAAAGAAAATGAAGCATGGGGTCAGGAGGCTTTGAGGGTAAGAGTGAAGTTAGTGTTAAGGGTCTGGAGGTCTCAGTATATCGGTGAGATATTGCTAAGGTGATATGAAAAGAAATCCTAGTTCACATCCTTGGCAGAGGAAGCCCATGTTGGGAAATTGTCTGGCAAGGATGAAGTCAGGCATGACTAGGTGGTAGGGAAGGTGCAGAGATGCTTGAGAGGACACACCCTGCATTGCTTTTCTCTTCTGGGAGTGGCTGTGAGGGAAATATACACTCGTATTGTAGGAATTTCCAATGCTTTAGGCATTGACCTCTGCTTTCCAAGGGATATATTCATTAAGCAACCAACTGGGAGAAGGTAAGGGTATGGATGTGGGTGAAGGACACTAACTAGAAGTAATAAACTGACCATTGAGTAAATTCATTGTCAGTCTTAACAGCCAGCCCTCCCTGTATATACTCCCACTCTTCACATGAATATTTTTGTTGGTTCGCCTGCTCATTGCAAATGCATTGCAAGTTCACTGCAAAGAGAAATCTCAAATCTTGCAAAAGATGCATTGTTTTGTGAAGCTGATTAAAGTGAGTTGGAGAACTGCAGAAAACACATACCAAGTCATCAACAAACATTGTTTGGCAGGGTTGGGACAGTTAACAATTAAAGAAGAGAAGCAGCACATCATGGAAGGTGGTTTAAAAGAGTTGAATGTTAAAGGATACTAAAGGCCTTTGGGAAAGCTGATGAAGACTTCTATGCAACGCTTTTGCAGAGGTCCTCAGTATGATCATGTTGTGATTCAAATGAGAATGCTCTGATGTCATGCTATCGTGTCAGTCACCCATCTCTGATGGCCAGATTCACGTGCTCATGCTCTTTCCTCTCATCACAGCCAAGGCTGCAGGATGGGAGGCAGTTCCCTGTGGGCTTCCACACTCAGGACTCCTGCTCTTCACTTCCCTCCTGGGTTTCTCTATGCTGTAGACACCAGCACTGCTTCCCAAACAGACACAAGTAGCCCAGAAGTGCTGGGAGCAATAATGACCCCAGGAACAACCCATAAGCAATGTGGGCAAGGAGCTGATGGAGAAATAGTCCTCCAGTCAGTCCCCAGGTGGATAACTCTGAGATGCATTCTATGCCCTCCTCAGAGGTTACTGGTGAGGCTACACCCTAGCTGTCAACAGGAGTGACCTTGATAATAATGCACCCTGCATTGCATTTCTTCCTCTCTTCCCTCTCCTTGGTTCCTCAGCCATGCTACTTGGATCTCCTGCTGAGTCAACCAGCAGCACACAAGTCCTTGACTCGGGATTCACTTTGGGGGGTACTCAAGTCACTAATAGTTTCTCAGAAAGCTCATATCTAAGCCTCCTTTCAGTCTGGGTTCCAAGAATTAGCTCAAAGTTTTAATAGTAATCTATATAGTGTTAAATGTAAGATAAAATAAAAATTTTCATAAATTTTAGCTTAATTTTTAAAGACACAACCCTAATGAAATCTTTTCTTGCTTATTCATTATAACACTTTTTTATATTTTAAGTGGATTTACTTTAAATGATCTTTTCCTGTCAGAAAGTGGGAGATATATATATATATACTCCCATCTGGAATTTTTTTTTTTTTTTTTGAGATGGAGTTTTGCTCTCGTTGCCCAGGCTGGAGTGCAATGGCAAGATCTTGGCTCAACACAACCTCTGCCTCCCAGGTTCAAGTGATTCTCCTGCCTCAGCCTTCTGAGTAGCTGAAATTACAGGCATGTGCCACCATGCCTAGCTAATTTTGTATTTTTAGTAGAGATGGGGTTTCTCCATGTTGGTCAGGCTGGTCTCGAACTCCCGACCTCTGGTGATCCGCCCACCCCGGCCTCCCAAAGTGCTGGGATTACAGGCATGAGCCACCGCGCCTGGCCCATTTTTTTTTTTTTTTTTTGAGATGGAGTCTTGCAGTGTCGCCAGGGCTGGAGTGTAGTGGTACAATCTTGGCTCACTGTAACCTCTGCCTCTCAGGTTCAAGTGATTCTCCTTGCCTCAGCCTCCCAAGTAGCAGGGATTACAGGCACCCACCACCATGCACGGCTAATTTTTTTGTATTTAGTAGAGATGGGGTTTCACTATGTTGGCCAGGCTGGTCTTGAACTTCTGACCTCATGATCTGCCTGCCTTGGCCTCCCAAAGTGCTGGGATTACAGGTGTGAGCCATTGCAACCAGCCACCCCCACCTGGAATTCTATAACTCACTTTTTAACTTATGTTCTATGTCTTTTTCCATTCATTAAATATTCTTCTAAAACATGCACTCCATCATGTGACTGGGCCATAATTTATATAATCAATATACTATTGTGGTATTTTGAAGTTGTTTCCATTTTTAACAGTGTCATAAACAAAGGTGAAGAGAATAATGTCAATGTATGAACGTTGGGCAAGTTTTCAATTCTTGTGCCTCAGTTTCCTTATCTGTCAGGTGGGGACAAGAATGGACAAACCTCATAGGGCTACTGTGAGGATTGAGCACATTAATACTTTTATTTATTTATTTATATTTTACTTTAAGTTTTGGGATACATTTGCAGAATATGCAGGTTTGTTACATAGGTATACATGTGCCATGGTGGTTTGTTGCACCCATCAACCCGTCATCTAGGTTTTAAGCTCTCATGCATTAGGTATTTTCCCTACACATTAATACTTTTAAAATGTTCAAAACAGTGCTTCACCCTACTCAGCGGTCTATAAAAGTTTGCACTGATGGTGATGGTGATGGTGATGTCTCCTGTTTCAATGAATGGCCATTGTCCACCCAGGTACTCAATCCAATCAATTCCCAAAACTTGTGAGTTATATTTCTTGATTTTGTTCACTTTCTCCACTCCTCTGCCACTGCCCTATTCAGGCTACTCTCCCCTCTGCTTTTGTCCTGTCTCCTAAGTGGTGTCCTTGCCTTGAATTTTGAGCCCTTCCAATCCATTCTCCACCCCTTAGTCAAAGTGCTTTTTCTAAAACAAAACTCTAAATGGCTCAACTATTTTATATTCCTATTAGCATTGTATGAGAATACCTATTTCTCAAAACTTTACTATCTATAATTATTTTTAAAACATTTTTGAAAAATGGTATTATTTTGTATTTTGTTTCTTGGCAAAGATTGAGCTTTAAAAAACATACGTTTGCCACTTTTATCATTCCCTTTGTATGATGTCTGTTTGCATCTTTTGCCCTAAAAGGCCTTCAATATTATGACGTAGTAAATGCTATCTATGTTGTGGAGCATAAATTTGAAGTTGGCTGAAATTTGCCTTGGCCAGCCTTGGCTCTGGGCCTAGGACCCTCCAGATAAGCCCTTTTTATGGTTGCTTCTAAATGTCATGTGCCCATCTGTTTTAATTTGGCCCAGTCCATGAGGACTTGAGAACAGGACTCCTTGAAGCACATAATAATCATTGCCTCAAAGTGGCCCATTCTTCATCTCTGGATGGCTTCCCATAATCCAGCTCCTTCCGGATGGCCATTTTTAGCTGAGACAACCATGCCATTTTGAAGCCTGCTGCTTTTGGAGGCTAAATATAATTTCTCTGGGAAAGGGGCCAACTGCAACAGTTTATTTCCATTTGGCCTGTGTCTTGAGGCAAGACTGAATGTGAGAGGAAACCTGAAGCCAGTGCGAAGAACAGCATGGCAGCACCAGGCACCAGCCACCACTGTCCACACACTGCCTGGCGTGTGGGATCCAGAGTCCACACACACCCCCACGTTGGAACCCCCAGCGGGGATAGGCATCTTAGTCACAGCACGCTGCAGGACAGGTTCTTTCAGGCTGAAATGATAGGGCTGGCTGAGTGTGTGCCTACCCAAACCTGACAGGAAGATTTGCCTAAATTCAATTTCTCCTCATCCAATGAATAACCATAGTCCACCCAATCCAATCAATTGAATTGCTAGTTCTTAAAAAATGAAATCATTCATAAAAAAATGAGCAGCATATTTTAATGTTATAAAACTCATCAAACATTAAAAGGTGAAGTATATATTCAGATATTAACAATGGGCTTAATCTTTTGTTTATTCATTTATTTTGAGATGGAGTTTTGCTCTTGTTGCCCAGGCTGAAGTGCAATGGCTTGATCTCAGCTCACTGCAACCTCCGCCTCCTGGGTTCAAGTTATTCTCCTGCTTCAGCCTCCTGAGTATCTGGGATTACAGGCATGCGCCACCATGCCCAGATAATTTTGTATTTTTAGTAGAAGCAGGGTTTCTCCATGTTGGTCAGGCTGGTCTTGAACTCCCGACCTCAGGTGATCCACCCACCTCGGACTCCCAAAGTGTTGGGATTACAGGCGTGAGCCACGGCGCCCGGCCAATCTTTTTTTAAAGAAGTAGCATAAAATATATGTTAAACACAAATACTAAAAAAGATGCCAAAAACCCTATAAAACAAATAACTAACTAAAGTGAATGGTTACAGGATGCTGATGTATGCATCCCATACGGAATGGTATTTCATACTTCTTGGGATAACACGTCAAGCCTTCTATGATTCAATTCCTGACCTTTTCAGTCGTGATCCTCCCCTCATCCTGAGTACTATACTTACCTCTCCAGCCATATTGAACAGCTCCAGCTCCCCAACTACGTCATACTTTTGCATATTCTATTTTATACTTTTGCATATACTAGCCTCTGTACTTTTGCATATAGTATTTTCTCTGCCTGGGTTGCAACTGAAAAACTTCTACTCTTCTTTCAAAACCCAGACTCAATCCTCTTTGACCCACCCAAATAGAAGTAATTAGTCACCCCTGTGTTCTGGTATGGTTTCCAGTTCACACCTTTGTTGTTTTAGCACTACATTTTCCATGATTGTGTCTCCTCTATTGGAGTGTGAAAACTTTGAGAGCAGAGACTGTCTTTAGTTATTCGTTCATTCATATCCATTCAACAAATATTTGCTAAGTGCCTATTATTTGCTGTGTGACTTGTCTTTGCATTTGTTGTATGTACTCTGCTGAGCACGGTGCTGGGAAATGGCAAGTGCTAAAGCATGGGTGATGGGTGGGATGGAGTTATTGAAGATGGCTACATAGCCTATCCTTAGCATGGGAGACTCGCCCTCTGCTGCAGTGTTATTGAATCATCCTGGGCTTTTTCTCACTACTCATGGGTGGTATTTCTTCATGTGATGTCACTGCTTGGAAGAGAGGTAATATTCCCCCATTCCACCCCACCTCAGAACTCCACGTCACTTCCTGACCTCCCAGCCTCACTCTGTGTCCAGAGATTCCAGATGCAATCAGAACAATTACCTGAATAGTCAACTTCTTCCCCCACAACTGACTTGCTTTCCCAGTAAAGATGGTGTCTTGTCACACCCAGAAGGGCCACAGTGTGCCCACTTCCTGGCACCACTATGGACAGAATCCTGGGAGCTGTGCTAGGAGAGCATGTCACCAAGAAACGGCAGGTCATAGGAAGTGGGGGCAATATCTCTTTTTAAATCAAAGAGAGAGGACTGTAAGTACAAGATCCACAAAGATGGGTTTGGTGACTCAAGTCCTGATACTATTTGGAGAGGTTGTTACTGGGGACAGGGGAGGGAGACAGAGAGGGAATGGGAGGCGAGAACAGAGAAATGCATGACCCAGTCTGCCATCTACCATTAACAGGAGGATGGGAGGTGCTTTTTCTTCTCTGCAATTTATGCTTTCATTCTTGATTTTCCGGACTCTAGATCCCCAAGGCCTTCCTTCCATAGAGTCCTCTGCCCTCTGTCAGTTTGCTCTATTTCCCAGACACCCAAAGAAGCCTCACTGACATAAACTGTTATCCCCAACCTGATCTGTGATTGCACCTCACATTGGCCACTGGGCATAGATCAGCATCCTGTAACCATTTGTGCTAGTTAGTTAGTTATTTTACAGGGTTTTGGGGGGTCTATTTTTGATATTTGTGTTAGACACATATTGTATTCTCCTTCTTTAAAAAATAGATTAGGCCCATTGCTAATACTAGTCATATACTTCATCTTTTTATGTTTGATGAGTTTTATAACATTAATATAAATGAGCATACATATGCCACTCATATTTTACACTTGCAACTTAAAAAAATATTGCTTGGAGCATTTCTGCCAAAAGACAGCTTTTAGGATTTTAAGACAGAATCCTTATCAGGATCTCCTGGGGACGCAAAATTTAGCTTTTAGTTGCTACCTGAAAACAATCATTCTTTATAAAACTCAATGTCTCCTTTCAGATCTTTTGAGGGATGTTGGGAAGATCCCTCTGCCCTCTCCCTGGGGCCCATGATATGTTCTGCAACAGGCTAAGTTCCTGAGTTCTCAGGGGGACTGCACAGGAGTCTGCACCAAATGGACATCCAGGACACCCCTGCATCCTAGACTGTGTGTTTCTTATGCAATCCAAATGGACTGTATTCCCACATGGAGATTGAGTCTTAGTGATGCTTTTCACAATAGTGGTGGCATCTCCAGGGGAAAAGTCACATCATAGTCCAGTTTGGAGTGTTGCCGAGACACTCACTTTCACGTTTAAGTTTCCAAATCCTGAGTGTGTGAGAAATTAATCACTGGACATCTCGGGAGATAGAGTGCACACTGGTGGTTATGAATGAAGCTTCATTTAAGCAAGTTATTACACCTTTCAGGTGTAATCAACCAACTGCATCTGGGATCCCACAGTGATGGATTTGTACCCAACTCCATAGCCTTAATAAAGTGAAAAACAGACAAGAGCTCTGACTTTATTTTAAAATGTACATGCTTTTGCTTTCCATTTCTTAGAAAAAAATGCATACATGAGATAGTAGAGTATAATGAGTAGAACCAGGGGCCCTTGAAGTCAGAAAAATTGAGTTTAAAACCTCAAATCCACACTTTGTAGGTGGGTGACCTTGGGCATTGTCTTAGTTTGTTTAGTGTTGCTATAACAGGATACTTGAGACTGGGTAGTTTATACAGAAAAGATTTATTTGGCTTATAATTTTGGTGGCTGGAAGGTTCAAGATTGGGCAGCTGCACCTGCTGAGGGCCTCAGGCTGCTTCAACTCATGGTGGAAAGTGGAAGGGGAGTGGGTCTGTGCAGAGATCACATGGAGAGATAGGAAGCAAGAGCGCTGACTGAAGAAGCCAGATTCTTCTTAGCAACCTGCTCTCTCCAGAACTAATCCATTCCTGAGAGCGAGAACTCAGCCCAGAAGAAGGGCCCTCATCTATTCATGAGAAATCTGCCCCCATGATCCAAACATCTCCACTAGCCCCCACCTCCCAATACTGCCACACTGAGAATCAAACTTCAACATGAGTTTTGGAGAGGACAAACCAAACCAGACATATTGTTTAATTTCTCTCAGTCTCAGATTATTCAGCCATCAAATGGAGATAATCACACTGACCTCACAGAACTCTTAAGAAGAGTCAAGGACACAATGGATCTAAGTGTTCAGCACAGCACCTCGTAGCTAGAACTCAGTCAACAGTAGGAAGATAAGGAAATGAAAACCAACCTGGCTTTTGAAAGGTTTGCAATATTGAAGAGAGATTTTCCTAGTCTAATTGAGATCTCCAGATTTCTTCTCTTGCTTGGTGCCTGTACAGTTTGCTGTCTCTAAGTCAGTGGCTGGAGCAAGTGCAGCATGGCTGGAACTCCGTCGCTGTCAGGGAGGCATCCGCTCAAGGACGGCAGCCTACTGCACACCAGCACCTTGCTCTAGGATTGCCCCAGCTCTTTCTGTGGAAACCTGGAGCCTGATGATAAATCCCCCTTACTTGAGGTAACTTGGAGGCAGTTTTTTAGAGTTAACATAGTTTAAATAAACCATCGATCTAGAATCTAGATCAGAAGATGGAAAACTTTTTATATAAAGGGCCAGGTAGAAAATATTTTAGGCTTTGTGGCCCATATGGTCTCTGCTTGCAACTATTCGATTCTCGTAGCATGAAGGCAGTCAAAGATAATACATAAATGAATAGGTGTGGCTGAGTTCCAATAAAATTTTATTTATGGGCACAGAAATGTGAATTTCATATCATTTTCATGTGTTGTAAAATATTCTTCTTCTGTTAATTTTTCTGAAAGGACATTTTAAAATGTAAAAAATACAAAAATAAGCAGTGGACTAGATTTAGCCCACGGGCCACATAGTTTGCTGACCCTGATCTAGAATGATGTTTTGTTAAAAATGAAATTTATTTTTCACAGCTCTAATGATTTACTGAGAATTGTGACAAAGTAGAGATATATTGCCATTTTATTTCAGAGAAATTCTGACCTAAGCCTGAAGGAAATTGCTTTCTAACAAAATAAAATCCATTTATTGAATCTTAGGCGATAAGGTTTACATCTTTTATATGTGGCTTAATCCCCACCTGGGGCATACAGGACAGTAAGACCTTTAGATTTTACCTTTTTGTTAACTAAGCATGGTCTCAGGCTTTGCCGTATTTTGTTTAATTGGGAAGTGTAACATTAGAAGACATGGGGCAAAATAATAACAAAGCAACAACAAATGACAAACACATTTCACCCTAATCGATTATACTGAGTCCACACTATTAACTACCTCAACTTTGAAGTAGTTGAAAAGAAATACAGGAAAAATAGGAAATGCTGAATGCCCACCATATATCTAGAATTGTTACCACCATTCTACAAATGAAGAACTAGTACTCATTTAAGTGTTTTTTTTTTTTCAAAGCTCACACAGCTAATAGATGCATAAGCTGGAATTCAAACCTAGCACATATGACTTTTTTTCAACTTTTATTTTAGATTCACAAGGTACACGTGCTGGTTTGTTACGTGGGTGTATTGCATGATGCTGAGGTTTGAAGTACGAATGATCTATCATCCTGGTACTGAGCATAGTACCCTGCAGTTAGTTTTTCTGCCTTTCCCTCCTTCCGCCTCTTCCCTTTAGTAGTCCCCACTGTCTATTGTTGCCAACTTCATGTCCACGAGTACCCAGTGTTTAGCTCCCACTTGTAAGTCAGAATATGCAATATTTGGTTTTCTGTTCCTGTGTTAATTCGCTTAGGATAATGGCCTCCAGCTGCATCCATGTTGCTGCAGAGGACATGATTTCTTTCTTTTTTATGGCTGTGAAAAATAAAATGTTGTATCTATCATCCTACTTTAGCTTTCCGCCTGTTAAATGTGTGTGTTTATTTAGTGCCGACCATGCCTGCCCTGTGCTAAGTTCTCTGTATACATTATCAGAACTTCAAGAAGAAATCAACCAGTCCACCATCATAGTGAAATATTTCAACACACTCCTCTCCATAATTGACCCATGAATTAGATACACTATATCACTTTTAATGTGCAGGTAGATTTTATCATTCCTATTTTACACTTGAGGAAACTGAGGCTCAGAGTGGTGGTTAACTTGTTTAGGGGCCGCATGCCGAGCAAATGATAGAACTGAGATATAACCCAGGATGTCAGGATTTCAAAGCCCAGGAGCTTTGCATTGACCTTCATGGCTTCCCCACACCCACCAACCTCAAAGTCATTTAGAAACTTATGGGATAGGCAAAAAGGAAGACCTGGAGAGGTAGGGACAGAGTTGAACATTGACCTCTCAATCTTCCAAATCCTAATCAAGGGTTTCTCCAGAGAGTTGGGTTCTGTTAGGGATAACATTGAGGAAGTTTGATCCAATTACCAGCAACAGGAGTAGTTATTTGTATTAGGTTTTGTTTCTTAAATCACACTGAACAAGCATTACTATCAGCCAGGAATTAATGGCCACACACAGCGAGAGACACCCAGGAGTGGAGCAATAATTACTGAGGTCATCGACCTCACTTTGGGGCAAAGCTGACTTAGGGGTCTTGTCACTGCTGGAAATGACAGGATGCAAGTCAATGGATGCCGAGCCACCCTGTGTATAGTTCAAGCCTGTCTGCATTAAAATGATGTCAACTAGATTGAGGGCATTTGGAGACCAGAAAGATAAATAATAACAGCTTTGAAAGGGGCTGATTCAGGAAGGTCAGTTTCTGATTTGACAGAGTTGCAATGGAGGCAAGTGATGACTGAAGATTCCTTAGGAGAGCCATTTGCCTGCACTTGGCTTGGGAGTAGAAGAAGGAGGTCATGTGATGGGTTTGAATTGTTCCAGAGGTCGTGAACCAATCTCTTTTAAAAAGAGAGAGAGAGATGGGTTAAAAAATGAGAAACAAGCAAAATAGCAAGAAAAACTTGAAGCTTACCATAAACCAACACTGGAATAGCTTCTAGAAGGAAGCCTGTGTGTGTTTATTGTGGGAGAAGCTAAAGTAGGGTGTAAAAATGAGATAATAAGCAAACAGGAGCGAACAATCTTGGCTGACAACGAACAGCAAGGAAATGCCGGGCCCTATCTGCTTTCTCCCATTATTACCAAAGTGAGCAGATTTCAGGGTATGAAGCCATAATAGTAGATAGAAAAGTTTGCTTCAAGGCTCATGCCCATGGGCATGTGGGGAACACAGGGAGAGCCAGAGATGACAGGAGGATGTTCCACCTTACGTTTCTCCCAGAAGCAGACCCTGAGGCAAGAATTCAAGTGCAAATATGGCAGCCCCCTTATCTATGGGGGATACGTTCCCTGGTGAATGCCTGAAACCTGCAGAGAGTACAGAATCCTATACATACATATATACTATTTTTTTTGTATACATACATATATATGATAAAGGTTAATTTATAAATTAGGCACAGTAAGAGATTAACAATAATAACTAATAATAAAATAGAACAAGCATAAAAATATACTATAATAAAAGTTATGTGAATGTAGTCTTTCTCTCTCTCAAAATACCTTATTGCACAGTATTCACCCTTCTTATGATGATGTGAGATGATAAAATGCCTATGTGATGAGATGAAGTGAGGTGAATGATGTAGGCATTGTGATGTAAATGTAAAATTCCAGAAATAGACAATGCATAAGTTTTGAATAGGGCTCAGTTCTGAGTACTATGACAACATATCGCACCATCCCACCCAGGACATGAGTCCTCCCTGTGTCCAGCATCTCCGCATTGTGGCACTGCTCACCTTGAGTCACCTAGTAGCCCTCTGATATGGTTAGGCTTTGTGTCCCCACCCAAATCTCATCTTGAATTGTAATCCCCATAATCCCCCATGTGTCAAGGGAGAGACCAGGCGGAGGTAATTGGATCATGGGGGCAGTTTCCCCCATGCTGTTCTCCTCATAGTGAGTGAGTTCTCACAAGATCTGGTGGTTTTATAAGGGGGCTCTTACCCCTTCCTTGGTGCTTCTCCTCCCTGCAGCCTTATGAAGGTGCCTTGCTTCCCCTTGGCCTTCTGCCATGATTGTAAGTTTCCTGAGGGCTCTCCAGGCATGCTGAACTGTGAGTCAATTAAACCTCTTTCCTTTATAAATTACCCAGTCACGAGCAGTTCTTTATAGCGAGTGAAAACAGACTAATACACCCTCTCAGTTATCAAATTGTCCTGGTATTGCTTGTGTCCAAGTCCCCCTTATTTTACTTAAGAATGGCCCCAAAGCACAAGAATAGCGATGTGATAGTTTTGGACTGGGTTGACTGCGGGTAACTGAAACTTTGGTAAGCAAAACTGTAGATACGAGGGGACTACTGTAGTTTTCAGGAGGTGATTGCAGGAAGCACTGGTGAGGAGTGGGGCAGTAAGACTGAGATGGGAAGGCAGCCAAGTAAAGCCCCTCATCAGGCAAGTTGTTGCTGTGGACACTAAGGAATGCTGGGAGCCAGCATAGAGCACAGGCCTTGGAGTCATCCTATGTGAGGGCAGAGGGAGCTGGGTGGGCCCCAGTGGGCACAGTGGGTAGAGGGGGCTGTAACAGTTAGAGCGAGGCTGTGGGCAAAGCATCATGGGTGCTGATTGGCAGGTGAGAGTTGGGCTACATTTACAGTGATGGTAAATGCAGAGGGGATAGAGTTGGGCATTGCCAACATCTGTGCAGGGCACCTCTCAGAAGAATCACCAGGGAAGTAAAGATTGAAGAGTAATGGTTTTACATCTGCACACACTCCAGGCTAAACAAGCAGGGGCTGTGGGAGAAAAGGAGAGACTAAAGCTGTAGACCAAGAGTAGAGCAGCTACAGAGAAGAAAGCAGCTTCAGTGAGGGGCCAATGATGTCAGAGTGAGGACCAGAGAGCAAGAGAGCTAAAGTTGAGAATTTTCCTGCCTGCTGCTCCCGTTCCCTGTGCAAAAAGGAAACTGTACTTGCCTGTCAGGCTTAATCATTTCAGTCCTCCATGTTCTCATACTGAGCAGCCTGCTAGCACAGATGAAGATAAATGGTTTTCTCCTCCTTGAGAGTGGAGCTGGACATGGGAGAAAAAGTTTGCTATGTCAAAAAAATTAAGCTGCTTTTCTTGGCACAGAAAGTTCCACAGATTAGGGACAAAAGGATCTGTGAGTCCTCCTTTTAATTGGTCTAGTAGTCAGACTGTTTTTCCCAAATGAATTCTTGGGCCAGTATAAACTTCTGCCGGAGTTGACTCTGCCATTCCTCGCCCTACCCATTCCCCCCAGAAGAATGAGCCCAGCCAAGGCCTCTTCTGATTCAAGCTAAGCTTCTGGAAGGCAGCCAAAGAGTCAGTCTTCGGCAGGATTACGGGGTCTCCCTTCAGCAAACATGCCCTATTCATCCCTTGGGTCTTGAAGTGGGCTGTCTTGGGGGCTCATGGTACGACCTCTCTTCCTATCAGTGGGGCTTTGATTTTTGCTGTTAGTCAGGGCATAATGTAAACGCCTCTGAACTCAGGGCATCAGCCCAGCCCAGGGAACCAAGTTGTAAGAGGCTGAGTAATGGCCTCCAAAACTATCAGGCTTCCATGTTTGGCAATGTAGAAATGATTACTCTCTATAGTAGTTCTCCAGGGAGGGGAGAGAGGGAGAGAGAGAGAGAGACAGAGAGAAGGAGAGAGAGAGATTAATTTAGATTAATTTCAAGAATTGGAATTGGCTTCTGCAATTGGAGGAGGCCTGGTAAGTTCAAAATCTACAAGACAGGCTGGAAACCCAAGGAAGAGTTGATGAAGCCACTCAAGTCTGAAGGCTAAGAACTCCCTCTTCCTCAAGAGAGGTCAGTCTTTTTCTCAAGGCTTTCAACTGCTTGGATGAGACCTACCATTTTATGGAGATAATCTGCTTTATTCAAAATCTACTGATTTAAACATTAACCTCAAATTTAAAAAAATTACCTTCATAGCAACCTCCAGATGTGTTTGGCCAAACATCTAGATGCCATGGTCCAGCTAAATTGATACCTAAAATTGGCCATCATATTCCCCCCATTCTACTGTTTTTTTTGTTAAACAGATGAGAAAACTGAGGCTCAGAAAAGTATAAAAACCTGCTCAAAATCACGTAGCTAGTGTGCGATTTGACACACAAACCATGCCTTAGCCACCATGTTATAGAGAGGTTGCAGATATAAACCCAGCTTTAGACTGAAATTGGTTGTGCAGAAATATCCCAATTCCCTGAGCAGATTGGAAGCTCATTCCTCCTTCATCACACCCAATCTGGCCAACAGGCTGAGGTGGCCTTGACCAACTTGAATTCTGCTTCTTCCTACTTACTGCTCACTCTTAACCTTCTGAGTCCTCTCTGTAGGTCGCCTTCTGTCATTCGTACTTCTCTGTTCCCTGGCTAAGTTTCCTTCAGCACATGCTTTCTACTGCTTTCTATTTTTCTCAAGTTACTTCTAGCAATTCACAAAGCTTTGGGGTACCTACATTTAGTGAGAGAAAGCTCTTAGTCCCCACAACAAGTCAAGCTAGGACACATTTAGTTGGGGATAGTGAAGGGGTTTCTCTTCTTTACCCCATCGCTCTCAGCGAAGTGAGAAGAGAACTCAAATGTTACCGCTGGGAAGGCCGAAGGTTTGTCCTCAGCAGACCATGAAGGCAGGGCCACCTCTTAGACATCTTTGCACCCTGTGACTGTCAGTGTCCAGTCAGGAAAACTGAAACATTCCAGAGATTTCAATCAGAGAGAATTCTATTTGGGGAATTGACTGAAAAATCTAGATGGCATATTTCAATCAGAGAGAATTCTATTTGGGGAATTGACTGAAAAATCTAGATGGCATAAGGAGAACAGTAAGGGAAACCACAGATTAGTAACTGCAGAGAGTTGCTACTGCTCCTCAGGCCATGGAGAAAAAGGCAAAATGATGCACCCAGGGAGTTCAGTTCACCACAGAGGCTGCTGCCTTTAGAACCACATTGCTGCTGCTGCTGTAGCACCAGAGTCTTCCTGCTGTGGGTCCTGCCTTGATCACCATTATGGACCCAACCACCGCTGCTGCCAGCACTGCTTCTAGAAGCTGGAAAACATGGCTTATCCCTGGACTGGGGAGTGCATTTTTAGGGAAATGCCTGAAATTGATGCAGAGAGGGAGTGATGCTAAGGGTATAGCTATGGCTACAAAGCTCTGTGGATATTCACACATCAGTGTGTGTGAACTTTCACCACATAGAACCCAGACCCGGTTGGCCCCCATGTGGAGCTCCCATTGCCCACTGTCCTCCCTCACAGCACTTGGCACTTAGCCATTTTTTCATTTGTTATTGGTAGTTATTTATTTCAGTCGTCTTTCCATCTAAACTGCTAGGACCATGAAATAAGACCCATGCCCTCCCCACCCCTTGTATTCCCTTGCATCCCCTGAGCCTGGCACTCAGTGGCCACTCCATGTACATATTTGACTGACTACCCAGCTGGATACCTCAGGAGATATCATTTTCTCTTCTCACAGAGAATCAAAGGACCTCATGGGAGTGCCCAGTTTTGAGAAGAAAGCTAGATTTGCCAGCTGTGTTTTCACTCAGCTATGGTTGTATCATTCAACTTTTAACAAACAGAAGTTGGCAGGAATAGGAAGGCAAAGTGCAGCAGAAATAAAACCCAGGAGGACACACACTCCCTTCGGGAGGTGCCTCTGAGTTGGGCGTGGTGGTGACTGAAGCAGGCGGATCTGGAATGCAGCAGCAGCCAGGAGCCCGCCCAGATGCTCTCGTCCTCCATTTGTCCCTGCAACCATTATTTACAGCTTGTTGCTATGATCCCAGAAGCTCATCTTCACTCCCAAAGGAGAGAGAAGTAAAGTAGATTGATAGGGTGCTTTCATCTGTATGATGTTTTGTCTGTGAGCCCTGTGGGAGCTGGCATGCTGAGAGTAGCTACTGTCTTCTCCGTGGTCTGGAGTGTGGACTCTCCCCAAGAAGCTTCTCTCTTTCTCTCCTGGCTGAAAGTGGATACATCAATTTCTATCCCAGAGGTGTTAGGCTGTAATACTGAGAGTTCATGAATGTCACTGTCAAAGCCAACCAATGACCACAGCTTGGACTGTGGTCATTGGACTACCTCATTTCCAGATGCATTTTAACCTTGTCCTTGGCAATGCATTTAGCAGGCCTTGCACTTGTCCAACAGGCTGTCACCCATTCACCATTTATTTGACCACTACAGTACAACCATGAGATGTCTGCAAGGCACAAGGCATATGCTTTTTTAAAACCAAGATATCCTTTTGTAGGAAGGATATAAAATGCATTTTATCTTGCAAGCCCACTTTGATCATTTATTGGTGGCTGCCTGGGGCTCTGTGTTGAGAAGGATTCTGAAGTACAGAAATCACTTACTTATGGGCACCAGAGGGCTTTTAAAACTCTTTTATAAGAAATATACTAATAACCAAAAGGCCTAATAGGATGCATTTTAAGAGTCCCCTGGGAGGAATTCTGCTGCTTCTCTAGAATTCAGAAGTAGCTATGCTTATTCCTGTCTTCCTTTCTTTTTTTTTGTTAATAGCAAAATTTCCCTTCCCAACACACTTGCCTATTACCACACATGATATATTTTATGGTATCATCAAATGTTAGAGCTGAATGATTCTTTAGAGAGCATTCAGTCTAAGGGTCTTGTTTTGCAGAAGACAAGGCTAGGGGATGCTGATTTTCCAAAGGGCAAATGGCTAGTTAGTATAGGTTCTCTTTCATTTGTCTTCTTTTGGACCCTTTGCTCCAAGGCAGAAAGTTTGTCATATCTTAGCTCTGCTAGTAAAGAACATGGAGTTGTGTAGGACTGAACTAGAAGTGTATCTTGAGCCACAAGGATACCACCTTTCAACCACATAGCCTGGCTCTCTCATTTGCTAGTTGAGTAACCATCATAAATCGCTTAACATTGCTAAGTCTCAGTTTCCTGACCAGCAAACTGGGGGTGAGGATTAAATGAGATAATGAATGTAAATGTGTAGCACTGGGCCTGGCTTAACAAATGTTGGCTATTGTTATCATCTGTAGAATGATCCAGCTGGACTCAACGAGACGCTCTTGTTCTAAGAGCTGATGCTTCGGGACATCTGTTGATAATGCATGGGATTGTTTCTGAACTGCCTGTGATGAGCTCCATATTTTCATCAGGACTGTTCTATCAAATGAAATGATACGTGGAGAGTGAGTTCTTGGCTAACAAAGTATTAGCCATTGTTTATTTCAGATAACATATTTATCATCGTTATTATTACTCCTACTATTAATAACTGTCAAGGTATATCTATCAATATGGCAATATTTATAATTCCAATGGCAAGTTTCAAATCCATGAAGGACTCTGGAATTTTTAATTCACTAAGGACAAGGTGCCAGCCTTTGTATTCTGACTTGTATCTTTAAACGGACTCTTCTCAACAAGGTGATGTTTTCTGGGTGAACTTTATATCTTGCTATAGTTTTAATTAGTATCATATTTGTATTTATTTTTTACTGGTATATAATTTCTAGGCTTTCATCCATAGTCATTTCCTAGAGTGTACAGTTTTAAAACACCCAATAAATAAATTATAAATGTGTGTGTGTGTGTGTGTGTGTGTGTGTGTGTGTGTGTGTGTGTCTAGGCTGAAGTCCGCATTGGCTTCTCAACAGTGAGCATTAGGTATTGGTGAAGGGGAAATGGTGTCTTGTACCTTGGGATGTTGTCTGGGCACAAGTTCTAAAATATGTCATTTATCTGCTGAACTCTACCAGGATGGATTTCCATCCCACTCTTGTGTTTCAGTCCACACCATCTGTACCAGGAAATGGGCTGCAAAGATGTTACTGACATGAACTCAACTAATTTCTCATCATAAAGTATCTGGAAGCTCCAGCAAGCACCCATGGCCTGAGTATCATCCTGTTGGAGACTTGCTCCATTTACAAAATCCAACAGTGGGACACAGAAACATTCCTGCAAGGTCCAAGGAATCTCAAGTGTTCTTTATGGCTCGAGTCTATAAATTCATTAGGGAAAACTCACTGAATCTTAGGCCTATTTTTTTTTCTTGAAAAGGAGACATAAACACAAAGTGAATAAGCAAAGGCTATGTGATTAGAGGGCCTGGGTGAGAATCCAGGTCAGACCCTGCTGCATACAAGTCATCTGACCCCAGGACTGGAGCCTTTATCTCCTCGAGTGTCCATTTTCTCATCAATGAACCGGACGAGGATTACACGTCCACTGCTGATTTATGGGTCCTTGAGAGGATCAAGTGAGGTAATAAATACAAAATGATTTGCAAATTCTTAAGTCATTTTCAAAAATAAGTTTCTTACAATAATCATAACAATGATAACCATGCCTAGAAAGCCCTGCCCTACATTAAAGACCCTCAAGAGCAGGAGGTTGGAAAAGGAGAGATATAGGAAACATGAAAAGGCATCAAGTCTGCTCTGAAAAAGCTGTCACTCAGCCTGAGTGTGTGATCCTGACAGCGAAGCACCAGGAAGCCTGGCAGGTCTCAGCGAGTGATGGAGACCCCAGTCAGCACAGCTTCAGCAGAAAGGAATTTATTGCCTCTCATCCCCAAGGAAATCACAGCTGGCTCCAGAAGTTTAGTGTCATCGGGACCCAGTCTTTCTCACTCAATCTCTTGGCTCCACTTTTCTCTCTGTTGACTTTATTCTCAGGCAAAAATCATCCCACTGTTTTTTTAATCCATCCCAGCAATAAAAGAATGGCTCTCATTCCCAACAAGAGCCCTCGAGCTGGGTCTTCTTGTGTCATACTGATTGTGTTTCCTAAAGCCAACCACTGTGGCCAAGTGAATGTAATATGTGAATTCATTCATTTATTCAGTACATAATTATTGAGCATCTACCATACTCAATACTTTTCTAGGAGCATAAGATATAGCAGTGAACAAAACAGATAAGTAAGTACATAAATAAAGAAATGTTAGACACTGATTCAAAGTCAGAAGTTTTGGGTGAAGGCCAGGACCCTGCTTCTTTAGCAAGCTCTTCCTGAGTCATGCCTGCAATTAATCTATGGTCCATGCTGTGGAGAAGCACAGTGTAAAGAACCCACTCCAAAGAGCCAGGGAGCAGCGTCCAGCTGCAAGTCCCCCTTTCTTCTGTCAGAGAAGTTTGCAGAAGTGAACACAGTGGGTAGACACCCCAGTGATAGCTACAGGATGGATGGGAAGGAAGTCTGCTTGGATAAAGGGCAGGAGCAGGCACCTTAATTGTTCAAGACATCATTTCCCACCCTAGAGCACCCCATTGCCTCCCAAGCTGAAACTCATGTATTTCCTGCAAATATCAAAATGAGGATTTGTTTCTTTTCTCTCTTTCCAACTTAAATATTTGTAAAGACTCAGTCTATGTGGGAACTAATTGTTTTGTGCTCTTAATGCAGGTCTACATGTTTAGGGTTCAATATTAATGTATGATGATCGGTTATTATTCCACTAGCTGTCCCCCTCTTTCCTGCTACCCTTCCCTTCCAAATGGCCTATTGTATCTCATTTCTCTTCTGAACCCCAAAAGGCAAAGGCTTGTGGAAAGTGTTTCTGTGTGTGGAGGCCTAGAGGCTTGTTTCTTAGAAGCAGGGAGAGAGAGATGCTTTGAAATCTGGTTTTACAAGCCTCTCAGTTTCACCAGAGTTACCTCTTATGAAACCAAAGCTGGGACTGAGCAGCATAGATAGGCTTCGAGAACCTTTCATGTGCAAATGTCCTGAGGCTATTTCTGTCAGCTTCCTTTCCTCCTCCTTCTGTTTGTTTCCCCAGGAAATCTTTGCTGTGTGACCTCCTTTTCCTTTGAACTTTCTATCTTGCATTTCCGCCTTTGGTCACTAACTTTCCCTTCTCTGATGGTCAGAAACGGGGGCCTTGTGCTTTGTACCTAGAGGTGTTCTAGAGATGTCTACCCAGCAAATGAGCGATTGTTACAATTGAGTGTGGGGGCTGGGAGGAAAAGAGGCACAAGAGGAAGGCAGGGAAGGAAACACGCAAGTAAGCAAACACTTCCATAGAATTATATTTAAAGGAGGCAACTGGTGTAATACCTTCTGGAGAATAGGGCAGGGCAGGGTTAGAACCACTCCTTTAGAATGTTGCTTCTGAATCATTCACAGATCGCTCACTTAATTGGAAATGTAGATTAAAAGTGGAGACTTAGAACTATGAGGAGGCAGATAGAAATGCCTCAGAGATCATCCTCTCTGGGCTGATGGTACAAAAGAGGCAAAGTGAGGCCAGCAAGAGTGGGTGACTTGACCAAGATCAGCCAGGACCTTTCAATGACAAAGCATAACAAGTCATAGGCAGAAGCCAGGGTGGCCAAGGAAGCTAAGTTTCATCCAGGATCATAGTTCTTAGCCTAAGTCATATCATAAAGAAAAAGTTGATATCCTCTGGTCATTTATGGAGAAAGAATGTTGTAAACTGGATTTTGACTTTTCTCACAAATTCTTCCTTGTGTGGCAAGACCAATGAGTATGCTGGTATTGTGTGGGCAGTTCCACTTGTAGAGGAGAATATTTGAAAATAATATGGCAGCTCCTGACTGGTGATTTCTGGTTCTCTCAGATCTTGCATTTTCTCTTTTTAAAATAGCATCCTAAATAGAATTTGAATCCTAACTTTATAAAAAATAATAATAAAATAAAAGGAGGAAGTATTAATTCAAATCATGTCATGTCCCGCTTTCAACCCTCCAATCCAAAGTCTTAGCAAGGCTTATAAGGGCCTACCTGATCTGCCTTGCCCACTTCTGACTTCCTCTCACTATTACTGGCTTTATTCTTTCTAAGATGAAGTTAGGCATTTAAATTCATCAAGTCTGGGGAAGTGGCTTATCTGTTTCTGTATGTAAGAAATTATCTCCCTTTTTTGTTAAACAGTCAGATGAATTGTCAGTATTAATGCCTGGACTATGAGATTTGAATCCGAATGAAATAGTCTAGGGAGGCAGGGAAAGAAATACAGTGAGGCATTCATTTAAAAAATATTCATTTGACCTTATGTACTAAGGTGAATGCGGGTAGAAGTTCCTGAAGCCAAGTTCAGATGTGACTTCCTTTCCTAAAGAGGCCCAATTAAGATCATATATCAGGTTGGCTCCTTCATTTGCATGTGAAAAGGCACAGTTACGGATGTAGCGGATTGTTTGCATGGCAAATTATAAGGAAATGTTTCTTCCTTCTGCCATCAAGACACTGTTTCAGCCATTTCCATATTAATTTGTAGGCTGGAAAGCTCTTGTTGCCATTAATTATATCTGGGCAAAACTGGATTGAGTGGAGATAGGTTGGCAATAAAATAGGATGAGGCAGAAAATCTTGCAGAGTATCTCACCAGTTGAAAGAGCAGGGAAAGGACAAGTTTGAAATTATCTGTGCAAAGAATCCAGCTCCTTGCTGAATCTCCACTTTCTCCATGTCTTGCAGGTGATGTGTGCTTCCTAAAGGACTTCTGTCACTGTGCTTGCACAAGGTGCAGTTAGAAAACCAGCTCTCTTGCTTTGTGCTGCATTTAGCCGAGCCAGGTTGGCAAAAGTTCGTAAAAGCGACCCCATTTTGTTCTCTCTCCCTTCAGATTTCAGTTTTGGTGTAAGTTTTGGTTGGCAAATTGCATTCTACAATGAAAACGTTTTCTTACATTTAACCCTAAGTTGGCTTAAGATGGGCATAACCAGTCCTGATGCAGAAGGAAATAGTTAGGATATTAGGTCCCAGATTGCAAGCAAACTCAGTCCCACATCAGAGCCCAAGGAATGAAGCATCGTACCTCAAAAGGCGCCCTAGACTTGAGCCCTCTAGACTAGCAGAGCAGATTCTCATGACTCTTAGAAACTTCTGGGTTGAAAAAGAAATTTCAAATTCTTGGAAGCAACCTTTCCCCTACTTTCTCACAACAAATCCCTGACATAAACACAAAAGACATAAACATCTACTTAGCTATAGAAGAGTGGAGTTGTTATATAAGAGTAGCTGCATGAGTTAAAAAATAAAAGATGGGCTAATAAATTTGAAGGACAAAATTGAAGTCAGAAGAACTAGAAAGATGCAGATTACATTTTTTTCTGAAACGCAGCGTAGGGTGAAAAATAAAATAAGACAAGGGTTTTGGGCTGAAATATGCTAAGGACTTGCTGAACCCAAGCTTTGCATAAAAGCAGTTCAAGATGCTTATGTATGTGAGTATGTACATCGCTCTTTTTTTCTTTCTCTAAACCTGCTGCTGGACTCCATCATCCTGTCCTTTTTCATAACCTTCTCGGCAGGACAGATAGTCTCTCCCAACTGAGGCTCTATTTGCCTTGCCAAATCCCATTCTGAAAATTCAGCTTTCCAAACAGCAGCTTTAAAGGGACACAAACAAGGCTGAAAACTAGAGAGCAACCTAAAGGAACAGTTTGAGTTAGGAAGTTAAAGAGAATCTGAGAAGCCCTGTGGAGTGAGCTCATATTTCCTGAGGATCCTGCTGGCTTGTGCCAGTTGAGGTGACTGGTCTGTCCAGATGGGACGTGTGACTTTGCGCACTGGGCTGTAATTGCCCATGACAACTGTAGCCTAGTTACTGCACCAAGAAAAAGATATACCAACAATAACAGCACCCGGAAGCTCATACTGCTCGAAGCAGATGTCCTATTAAAACTGTAATTGTCTCCGTTAGAGAAATTCCTCCTCATGTTCTCATTCTTTGTTTCATATACCTTTTTTCAATAGTCTTTCTCTACCTTTTCCCCCAAATATCCTGGTGTCTCTTTTTGTAGAAGAGAAGCAAAGTTTCTTTAACCTTGACTGACTTAACCTAACCTTGACTCCTCTTACTGTTTGGGTGCATAAGAAGTATTTTTCTTATGTGTTTCGCATCATAGAGGCCCTTGTCTTGGGCATTACATTTTGCACTCATTTACCCATATACCCATCTGTCTACCCATCCATTCATCCGTCCATCCATCCATCCATGCATCCATCCATCCATCCATCCATTCATCCATCCATCCATCCATCCATTCATCCACCCACCCACCCATCCATCCATCCATTCATCCATCTTCCAATATTCATATATTTTCTGAACCCAATAAGAGCATTGATTATTTTTGCCTGCCTGGAGCTGTTTCCTCTTCCTTTGGGCCAATGTTCTCTTTCATGTTAAATCCATGTGGTTCAAGTGGGATTGACCACAGCACTCCGCACGAAGAATGGACACATCACCCACACCAGGCCACTGCTCTACCCCAGTGACTGGATTGATTAGGGAAACCAAAGCCACTCCAACTCCTTTGTTTGTGGTTAGAATTCTTGGGGAAGAGAATGTCTCTCATACAGCTGGGATTGCCAAACTTTGGGAATGTCAGCTTCAAGTTGCCAACAGCCACGAGAGAAAAGTGAGACCAATAAGAAGAAACAGAACTGAGAGATGGCAAGAGGGCAGTCAAATCCTGACTTCCTGATTGAGCTCCTGGATCCAACTGTTTCAGTTCTAGCTCTGGAAATTTTCAAGCTTGTGGAGTAAGTATTCCTTTTCAATTAAGTCATTTTGAGTTGAGTTTCTGTCACTCATAGTTAAAAGAGTTATGTCTACTCTATGCCAGGTAGCCGAGACAAACCAATGAGAGAGCCCAAACAGCCTAGCAGAGTGGTTAAGAATGTGAACTTTGTCACCAGCCTTTGAATTCTGGCTCCACTGTTGACAAAGCACACAAGCTCAAAGTTCCTTTGTACCTCCATCTACCCATCTATAAAATGGTGAAGATGTAAATAGTACCTACCTCATAGGTTTTTGTGAGGATAAGCTAATTCATCTAGAGTGGTTAGCATGGTGCCTGGTCTGTAGTGGGCATTCACTAAATGTGACTTGTAGGCAAATTGTGGTCAGCAGTGCCCAGAAGCAATGAACAAGACCAAGCCTATAATAATACTCTCACAAATCTGCTTTTTTATCTTTCTCCTCCTCTCTATCCCACTGTGGTAGGTTGTACAGATTCCTAATTTATAACCATGGTCATTGGTATTGTTTGCCTCCATGGCATAGCTCAGGAAAAGCACACTAATATACCACCTCTCTTTACCCACCTAATGATGGGTGGGTAAAGCAAATGATGAAGGCCGGACATGTCTGGTGAGAAGTTAGCTCCAAGTACATGAAATGATAGTCTGAAATGATAGTCTACAAATACACTATCAAGCAAGCTATCCCAGAAGGGCTCATTAAAAGGCAGATTAAAATTTGCAAATAGCAAGGTTATTAATTTAAAACACAAAGTGAGACCGCAAGAGGAGAGAGACGGGGTAAGTTAATGCACTTAGGATCAGACACAAGTATAGTGGAAGGACCCCACTGTGCAGAAAAGGGTTAACTCAGTGGGTCTGGGGTGTTCAAACCTGTACATCCCAAAGAAAGGACTGGCCCTTGGACTAGTTCAGGGAGATAATTCCTGAGCCTTTGGAATATCCTTACTGATAAGAGTGCTACTGTTTGCCCAGAGCCCTGGGCCATACCAGATAGTTTATGATAAAAATGTGATTTAGGTGGTAGACTTGGGCCATATGCTATCAGTTTGACCTCTAGGGGGCAGCGGGGGCCTAGGGTTTGAGTAGCTAAGATAAGCTACATGGGCACTCCATGCCTATGTGGCTAAACTCCAGTAAGAACCCAGGACACCAAGTTTAAAGCATGGTTAAACTTCCCAGTTGGCAGTACTTTACATGTAGTATCACACATCATTTCTGGGAGAATTAAGTGTTGTTCATACAATCCCATTGGTAGAGGACAACTAGAAGCTTGGACCTCGTCTTTCCTGGACTCCACCCTTTGCATATTTTCCTTTGCCAAGTTTCATCTATAGCCTTTGCTATATAATAAACTGTAACCATGAGTATAACTGCTTTTCTGATTTTTGTGAGTCCTCCCAGAAAATCATTGAACATGAGGGCGGCCTTGGGAATCCCTGATATAGATAGGGATGGATTTGCTGGGTTGATGTCACATACCTGTTCTACTAGAGATATAAGGACAAGTATGCCTGGTGACAGCTATAGCTTGCCAGTTAGCAAGATGAGCAGCTCTAAGTTCTATTTGTTTTTGGGGGCAGAGGACACATTGGACCAGAAAGATACAGCCAATAGGTTGCCAAATTAGGAGATCATGTATATAAAATGCTCATGTCCATTTGGTACCTCTCGGTGTTTAGCCTTATGTCTAAATGTCTATCTAGTACGTTACAAATATTTAATACTCAGCTGCATCATAAATATTAGCTATTTCTCGGTCCTTTCATCCTACTCAATCTAGGTATAACACACACGTTCTACTTGCTATCTGCTTATCTTATGCTTAACACATCCCATAAATTCTGCCTACGAGAACCAAACTTTCTGCTAAGTGGCTACTTATTTATACTTTCACATCTTAAGATTGTTTGCCTATATTTTGTGAACTACGAGCTGATCTATTTAATAGACTGAAAAAAGCATGAACATTACAGGCCTGAGAGGTGAGTTAGGGGAGAAGAGTCATAACTATATCACTGCTATGGTTTGAATGTTTGTGTCCCCTCCAAAATTCATATGTTGAAACTTAATCACCAATGTGACAGTGTTAAGAGGGGGCCTTTAGGAGGTGCTTAAGTCATGAGAATGGAGATCTGATGAATCAGATTAGGGCCCTTATAAAAGAGGCTTCATACAGTGTTCAGCCCTCTTGCCCTTCCATCTGCTATGTGAAGACACAGCAACAAGGCTCCGCCTTGAAAGCAGAGGGCAGCCCTCACCAGATGCCAATGCCAGGAAGCTTGGTTTTGGATTCCCTAGCTTTCAGAACTGCAAGAAATAAAGTTGTGTTCTTGATCAATTACTCCATCTGTGGCATTTTGTGATGGCAGCAGAGATGGACTAAGATAATCATTAAGTGCTTTAGTACTGCAAGTTCTTCAGTTCTGGAAGGTCATCGTGGTGAGGCCCAGCATACACAAGTCCTGATTCCTGATGTCCCGGTAGCTGCCTTCCAAATTTTTTAGGTCTTATTCATTGTTTTTCCTACATAATGATAACAACGGCAATTAGTTATATAGAGTTACTATATTCCAGGCATCGTTCTAAACACTTTCCATAAATAATGGTTTTACAGGAACCAAATGGGGCAGGGGCATATTTAATCTTATTTTTACAGAGAACATAAGGTGGATCTGGGTGCAGTAACTTGCCCAAGATCAACAGCAGAAGTGATGGTATACCAGGAACCAAACTCAGGCAAGCTGGCTCCAGAAACCAGACTGTTAGCCACCGCATTCTGCTGACTTACAGAACAGTGTCAGCTCCTCATTTGCATACCGCCTTGGCTGAACTCAAGTGGAAATGTCTTATAGACATTGCCAAATGTACAATATTTAAAAGCTAAAAATGCTTAAGCTGAATGTTGATAAGAAACTAAAGAGTGAAGAATAGAAATACATTAATTTTTATTAACCTGTGACAAGATCATCATTCAGTAAGATGTTATATAATTACCTTAATTGTCACATGGGCATGAAGGGCAGAAGTTCAAAATGGTAGAATTTCATCCAGTGCCAGCATAACGAAGTAGATATTCTTAAAATATAATTCAATTTGAAGGTATCATAAGAAAAATTGATTTATTAAAAATTTTCACAGATATTGAAAACATATAATAAAAAGGAAACCTCAACACAAACAGCAACTTCAGATTTACCTGATATTTGTCACAAGGTTTATCTGCATACTTACTCACTCCAAAGTTGGGAAGACAAACAACAACAACACACAACAGGGCTCCTGGCCCCCACTTGTAGAGGGTGGGTGAGGTCAGGGTGTGTCACACTCAGTAACCCACAGGGAGAGACATTTTAACATTTCTTCCCTTAAGCTAAATACTTGTGAATACTTGTTATAATGGTTCTAATTTCCATTACAGGTAACTATTTGGGTTATTCTGTTGAGGCAGGGCAGAAGACAGGAAAAATGACCAAAGTTAAAGGATGGAAGACAGAGTCTGGCTCTGCTCTCATTGTGTGGCCTTTTGTGAGTCTGTGGGCCTCAGTCTCACCATCTGCAGAACTGATAACCATACCCCTCTCCCGTGGAGTAATGAGAATTGTGGGAATCGTGGAGCAAAGCAAAGTACTCTGCACAGTGTCAAGCACATAATAGGTGCTCAGTTAGTAACTGTGGAATCTGATGCTTATATATATTTTGTCAAAATACCTCTTTTGGAGAAAAGTTCCTAAATTTTGCACATCCCAGATTCCTATTTGCCCTCAGAATGTTGGTGGAGGGTGGTGAATGGGTTGGAAATTGTGTTGCTGGCTCTAAACAAACTTTTCTTGAGAAAACACAAACTTTGTTTTCAAGGGCTTCTAAATGAAATCTCATGCAGTTTCTTGGAAATCAAGAGTAGCTCTCATGAACATGTTTTAAGGCACAGCTGATTGCAGAATCATCTGGAATAGATGACATGGGGTGTAAGATCCTGTAATATGTTGTCTACACCTATTTGCCAATCCAGATAGACCAAGGAGCCAGCCCTGGACAAAGTCTGGGGTTTCATCAAGATCTTAATTTTATAGAATAAGAGGTCTTGCCGAATCTCTCCAGCTCATCTTGCCTCTTCCCACCTTCCCCTGCTACTTGTTAGTGAATCCCCATAGGCAATAATCCCTGAAGCTAATGAACCCAAACACAACAGGACTCCTGGTCCCCACATAAACCCAAACACTGCAAATGGTATTAGACACTCCCGTTAAGCCCTTGTCCGGGAGAGGGCTGTTGCCACCCAACGCGGCCTCCTGATTAGCCTCTCACTGGGAATCACTGTAACTCCCTCAGCTTAGGCCAGGGAGTTCTCCTCGTAATTAACCTGTCTTTAGAGCTAATGGTTCTTACTGCTAGGCCTCTAATGTAGGGCAGCCAGCAATTCACCCCGAGGGCTTCTTTCCATGTGTGAAACCAAAGCATTTTTAAAAAGTCTTTCTGTGGCAAATCAGCAGCCTAAAAGTTGCTTAGAAAGCTAATGGGAAATGCTGTTATTACACTGAGGATGGTCCCACTGGACCCGTATTTGATTTCCTTGTTCTTCTTCCCTTTTATTTACTTTAACCAAAACAACAAACCATTTGAGTTTATCCCCATTTATACGTGTTCTGTGACTGTGAACAAAGCCCTCTCATATCCCTAGGAATACTTGACTGTGGGTTGCTGGAAGCTGGGATTTCGGAGAATTTCCAGCCTGAGAGTGATGTTGTCCTTAGGAAGGCTTCGAAGATTGAGAAGCTAAATTGCCCCCCTCTGCATACAGGGACACACTTATTGAGGCTAGGGAAGAAGGCTTGCACCTTCCAACAGAAAACCTGCTAACAAATTATCTCCACCAGAACTCTAAATAAGTAAAGACAAAAACAAATGCATAAATGGACAAACAGAAATTCCCAAGATCCTGAAACAAGAATGAAAATGATGTGGTGTCTCCCCACTCTGTTTGTAAAAAAAGTGGGTTTGGTGATCATCACAGCAAGAGGAGCTGACATTTCTTGCCAATTGAGGACTTGCCAGACACTGTTCTAAGCTTTTGAAAACTGTTTCCTCACAAAGTCCTAACATCAGCCTTGTGAGGTAGATGCCATTAGTCCTGTTTTACAGATGAGGACACTAAGGCAAACACACTGAAGGCCAGAAAGTGGTGGCATGTGGCTATGGGCTGGCTCCTGGCCATGCTCCGAGCCAAGCTCACCTGTCGGTGTGAGGACGTCCTCCCTGGGTCCGCCACAGGTGACCTGCTGACCCGCCTAGTTGTATAAGGAAGTTGATGCTGTACATTTCTATTGCACAGCATTAAAGCTTCAGGAAGTCTCTCCTTTCTAAGCCTACTTCTCCAGTCTGTCCTTATTTGAGTCTCTTCTCAACCCAGTCAGTTTCCATATGCAAATCCTGCAGCCATGTCAAACCAGAGGGTAAGTGGGAAGCAGCATCATCCAATGACTATGCTCTGGGCACTTGCAAGGTGTGGGGCTCTGGGATGAAAACACCAAGGTCCTTAGACTTGAGGATGTCTTAGCCTGATGGTGGAGACACATAAGTATACAAAATTTCATTACATACAACAAATGTTATTTTTATAGGTACAAATAGAATTTAATTGATGGCAGGTACTATTCTTAGCACTTCTCATAGATTTTTCTTATTGAACCCTCACACCAATCCAATGAGTAGTTGTGGTTAATGATACTTTGCAGGCAAGGAAGTGGGGGCACCGAGAGGTTATGTGACTCACCTGTAAATGGCGGAGCCAGAGTTGTGAGTCCAGGCAGTCTGGTCCCAGAGACTGTACATTTAACCAAGGTGCTCTGTGGCCTCTGTTCTGATAAAGGCAGGCACTGAGGACCTCGGGAGCATAGAGGAGCAACAACCAGCCCAGCCTGGAGGCACCAGCAGAGAAGGGCCTTTCCAGACAAGAGGGCTCCTGAGCTGCGTGAAGTGGAGGAGAAACACTTGACCCTGTGATGCAGTGCGGTCAGTAGGTGGGCAAGCTACATGCAAAGGGAGATCTTTTCACCTCTGCCAGCCCATAGACCACACTAGTCCGTGACTTAACAGGACATGGGTTGGATAAAGCAAAACGTGTTGCTGGCGCATCATAGAGTCCATGCTGTGGTCAGAAGCAATAGGCTGGACGTGCACACAGCAACATGGATAGATTTTATGAACATAACACCCGGTGACAAAAGGAAGACACACAGTAGGACCTGTAGCCCAATGTCATGCATGTAAATGAATAATGCATGCACACAAAACAATATATATTGACACATTATGTAAGAACACATAAAAATAAAATGATTCCTATCAAACAAAGTAGGATGGTTGCCTTTGGGGTTGGGAGGAGAATGGGAATGGAAAATAGAAATAGGATGAAATAAAGCAAGAGATGCATTGGAATGACAGCTTGCTGTGAACTGACGAGAATGATTAAGTCAACCTTAGTCCCCGAGGGACTCAGGAGGGAAAGAAGAGGACCCCTATGAGTGACCATTAAGCACTCTTTTGCTAGGACTTGTCCCTATCCACTTCCACAGGGCTTAGCAGGAGCACCTAGTTGCCATCTACAGTGTGAGACCATCCCCTTCTCATGACTGATTGGTCAAGGAGTGGGCACCTAACACAAGCTCAGCCAATCAGTTCCTTCCCTGTTACAGAAGCTTTATTACCTTCCATTGCTGGGGCACTGAAACTGAGGGTTAAGGGGAAACAGGAGCCTAACTGATTCAAATTCAGTCTCCATCACTAGTCCCACGACTTTGGGCATGTTGCTTAGCCCCTAAGTAATTGAGGTTTCTTATCTATAAAGTGGGAAAATATAATAGCTGACTTAAAGGATTGTGTGAGGATTTGTTGACTGATGAAATGCGGGTATAGTGCTTAAAACAGTGCTTGCCACATAACAGGGTCTCCATAAATATCTGCCATGGCTTTCCTGAGAGCTTGGGAACTGGGAGAATAAAGGGCTTTATCTGGAATCTGGATGGCTGATCAGTATGACAAGGAGTAAGTCACTTTCAATTGCATTGGAGCAGTCTCATCATTTTATCCCCATGAGCCATAGAAATATCATCATTTTATATAATATTTGTGAGGTGAAGCAGGTTGAAAAGCACTGCTGAGCAGGCAGCAGTCTCCAGTTCAATTCCTGAAGCCTCAGCCTCACTATATCTGAGACCTTGAGTTCGCATGATACCTCAGTATCTCCTCTTTTTTATGGAGTTAGTTTAAATGTATTTTGTCTCTTACCTATAGAGTCCTGATTACGAGGGTCATAATGACAGAGAAAACCGTAAAGTATCAGCCTCTTAGCTCATCTCTGCACACGGTAATTTTCATGGTGTTTTCTACCTGGTGAGAGTCATCCTCAAGAGCTGATTACTTAGTTAACAATTGTTGAAAAACAAGTACAGGCCGAGCGCGGTGGCTCACGCCTGTAATCCCAGCACTTTGGGAGGCTGGGGCAGGCAGATCACAAGGTCAGCAGATCGAGACCATCCTGGCTAACATGGTGAAACCCCGTCTTTACTAAAAATACAAAAAAAAAAAAAAAAAAAAAATTAGCCAGGTGTGGTGGCAGGTGCCTGTGGTCCCAGCTACTCGGGAGGCTGAGGCAGGAGAATGGCGTGAACCCAGGAGGCGGAGGTTGCAGTGAGCCGAGATTGCGCCACTGCACTCCAGCCTGGGGGACAGAGTGAGATTCCGTCTCAAAAAAAAAAAAAAAAAAGAAAAGCAAATACAAACCACATAGTCTTCCTACTGCCAGGACCATGACCAAGGCCCAGTTCACATAGATGGTAACATAATAACCTCAGCACATTGGATTTTACACAGAATATTCTAGTAAAATGACAATGACACATTTGTGATTTCATGAGCTTTAAATATGTTGGTAAAACAATCAGTTTCTCCTCTTAATTATTTACCTCCATGCTGATAAGTTCGGTTTGCCATTTCTTAATAGAATGTTTGTACAACTGTTTTGAAAATAATCATGTTCAGTCTTTAGAAAAAATAGCCAAGTCTTTATGTGGAATTTAAAGTTGTATATCAAACAGATCAGTTATGGATTTAAATTTCCCAGAACAGAGGTACCTAGAAGAGAATGTGAACGTGTTTTGGAAAGATGAACAAACAGAAAGCCTTCCTGACCTTTGGAAGTCAAAGAATAGTCAACAGACTGATTTAGGCAATTTCACTGCTTTGAAGGCTTTCAAAGAAGACCGATTTCTATTTGTTTAACCACCATCTGGGGGTGCAAAGATCAGGGACATCAAAAGATTTATCTGAGCATTCGAATGTGTTTGTGAAATCACTAATGTGTCATGGAGGCATTTCTCAGAGATCTGCTTTGTGGCGGTTTTTATCTATATCAGTTTGGCAGGTGCCATCTGATCGAGTAGCCCTCCCGACATGCCAAACACCTTCCAAACGCATTCCAGAGAGAAAGAGAACCCAGCCATTTCCTGTGATTGGGAGTCAGAGGCAACTAAAGGGGGTCTATAATGACTTTCTGAGGATGTTTAATTTATCACTACTGTGGGTGAAAGCTTGTGCATGACGCTTATTCCCTACATTTCACAAGTGGCAGCATTAAATCTTCAGAAGGATAAAGAAGTCCAGTTGTCTTGCAGTAGGAAGCACTCTTTTAATAAAGTTTATCTGAGGTAGTCAGTCCAGAGCTGTTGTGGTATTTCAGAGTATTAGGGACCTACACTTCTTTCTGTTTGTTTCTGCTATGTGTGACTCCCATTCCCAAGTTCATTTCATGGTCTAAATCTGCTGCTGTTGCTACAACTTTCTAGTAAGAAGGAAGATGGGGAGGAGGAGAGCACTCCCATTCCTTTAGCTCTTCTTAAGGAAAACTCCTGGAAGTTTTTCATACCACTTCCAGGAATGACCCACATGGCTACACCTGATTACAAACTGGGGCAGGAGAATATAATATCTTTACTCCAGCTAAAATTTAGGGCCTCTATTACCATAAAAAGGGTAATTTTTTGAAAAACAATAATCTCTCTCTACTTCATCATCCTTGAGGACTCAGCTCAAATGACCCCTATTTAGAGAGACCACCTGAATCTATTCTGTCAATAGTAAGTTTCACCTACTTACTCTCTATCACAGAAGCTGTCCAACTCCATCATGGGAATAATCTTGTTTGTTTATTTGATTGTTTTTACTTTTTGTGGTCTTTCTTCCCCCACTAGAACAAAGTTCCTTTAGTGCAGGGACCTTATCTACTTTGCTGCCCAACACCATACTCCCAGTGCCTCACAGTGCCTGCACATGGTAGAAACTTAATGAACATTTGGGATGAATGACCAGATTATGAATGAGGACCCTTGCCAGAGAAAATATGGCACTGTGACTAAGTATGTAAGCTTGGGAGTTAGACAGTCTTGATTAAAATCTTGGCCCCACCTCTAATTAACAATGTGACCCTGGGCAAGTGACTTAACTTAGGTCTAAGTCTTAACTTACTAATTTATAAAATTGGAGGGGAGACTTTTGTGAGAATTAAAATAGCTAATACACATGAAGTGCTTACTACTTCATTGTACAGCAAACAGTCAGTGTTGGCTTTTACACATGACGAGCAGAATAATTATTTTTGCTATTATTGATATCTATCTAGTGGAAAGATTCAAAGGAGGCTTCCCAGGGGGAGAGACCTTGGAGATGAGTTCCATGGATAGGCAGGAGTAAGCTAGGCAAAGGAAGGAGTAAAGGGACAGCTTATGGGGAGAGGGAACCACATGGCCAAAGGTCTTGGGACAGGAGGGGAAATGTTGGAAAAACTGGTAAAAAGCCAATGTGGCCTGAGTTGGCTGAAGAGAGGAGGAGCAGTATAAAGTGAGTCTAGAAAGGAAAAGGCTGATATCATCAACTCATCCCAAGTGGGAAGGGGAGCTACCAAAGGGCTCCAAGTAGGGGAGTGCATGGACAGATTTGTAACACATAAACACCATCCTGGCTGCAATGTTGAGGGGCAGTTATCCCATCAGAATAACTTCTGTAAATGAGAAACCTACTGTAAGAGTGTACTTGCAAACCCAAGCTGGTCCCTTATGTTGGTGGGACTCTGGCAAGGAGAGCATTGAGTTACAGATCAGCGCAAACTGGCTATTTCTGGGCTTCTTGACTGTTACATAGAAACTTTTAAATATACTTAAATATTTAAAAGTTACACATGAAGACTAACAAACTGTTAAACTAAGTACTTTGACAAATACACACTCATAATGACTAAAAGTCAAAAAAATACCAAAGATAGTTGAATTTAATCATTATTGTCCGTGTCTGATATTCTACTGATGGGCTAGTAATGTTTGGATGAATAATAAAGACACACATAATTCACAAATTATTACATATGTATTCTATAAAATTTATTTTTCTTGCCTTCTTTTCAGCAAAATCATGAATTGTGTTCTTATAATCCAGAACACAATTATATTCTATGTCATTATAAATTTATAATTATGTAGTTGTAGTCTGTTTAAAATAATGCTCTAAAAGATTAAAAAGTATTTGAATTCTAATGTAGAAAATTTTGAATATATTTAATAGAAATATAAATTAAAGTGAGTGTAAACAATTAAAAACATTTTTGTACATTTATTTATGTTTTCCAAAAGGTTATTTTTCTTCTAAAATATTCAGAATTATTGAAGCCAGAGAAATTAGTCAAGAAAAAGATGTAAAAGGCATCCAAATTGGATAGGAAGAAGTAAAATGATCTCTATTTGCAGATGACATGGGTCTTACATGTAGAAAAGTCTGAAGATTCCACCAAAAAACTGTTAGAACTAATAAATTCAGCAAAGTTGAAGGATTCAAAACCAACATACAAAAAAACAGTTGTATTTATATATACTAACAGTGAATATCTGAAAAGGAAAACAAGAAAACAATTACATTTACAATAGCATAAAACAATACTTAGGGATAAATTAACCAAGGAGGAAAAAGACTACTTATACACTGAAAACTATGAAACATTGATGAAAGAAATTAAAGAAGACACAAATAAATGAGGAATATCCCTTATTCATGGATTGAAGACTTAACAGTAATTAAGATGTTAATGCTACTCAAAGTGATCTGCAGAGTCAATACAATCCCTATCAAAACTGAAGAGAGAAAAATTCATCCTGAAATTCATATGAAATCTCAAGAAACCCAAACATCCAAAAGAATCTTGAAAAAGAACAGATATCTGACATTTCCTGATTTCAAAACTTCTTACAAAGCCACAGTAATCAAAACAGTATAGTACTGGCATAAAGACTTATGGACCAATGGAATAGAACACAGAACCCAGAAATAAGCCCTTGCATATATGGTCAAATGATTTTTGACAAGGGTATCAAGACCATTTAATGGGGAAAGAACAGTCTTTTCAATAAATGTTATTAGGCAAACTGGATATCCACATGCAAAGGAATGAAGTTGGATCCTAACCTTATGCCATATAGAAAAATTAACTCAAAATGGATCAAAGACCTAATGTAAGAGTTAAAACTATAAAACCCTTAGAAGAAAATATATGGGAAAAGCTTCATGACATTAGATTTGTCAATAATTTCTTAGATATGACATCAAAAGCACAGCCAAAAAAAGAAAAAATAAATTTGACTACACCAAAATTACAAATTTCTGTGAATCAAAGGACACAATCAACAGAGTAAAAAGGCAACTTATGAAATTGGAGGATATATTTACAAACCATATCTCTGATAAGGGTTTAATACCCAGAACCTGTAAAGAACTCCTACAGCTCAACAACAAAAAACCAAACAACTCAATTAAAAAATGGGCAAAGGACTTGAATAGACATTTCTCCAAAGAAGATATACAACTAGCCAATAAGCACACCTGAAAGATGCTCAGCATCACTAATCACTAGGGAAATGTAAATCAAAACCACAATGAGATACCACTTCACACACCTCACACCCATTAGGATGGCAACTATGAAAAAAAAAAAAACGAGAAAATGATAAGTGTTGGCTAGGATGTGTAGAAATTAGAAGCTTTGTGCACTATTGGTGGGAGTGTAAAATGGTGAAGCTGCTATGAAAAACAGTATAAAAGTTCCTGAGAAAATTAACAATAGAATTACCATGTGATCCAGAAATCCTACTTGTGAGTATGTACCCAAAGGAATTGAAAGCAGGGTCTCAAAAAGAAGCTTGTACACCCATATACCAGCATTGTACCAGCATAATAACCAAAAGCTAAAAGGTGAAAGCAACCCAGGTGTCCATCAGTAGATGAATGGATAAGCACAACGTGGTATATATAGACAATGGAATATTATTAAGCCTTAAAAAGAAGGAAACTCTGACACATGCTATTACATGGTTGAAACTTGAGGACCTTATGCTAAGTGAAATAAGCCAGTTGGAAAAAAGACAAATACCATATGATTCTACTTACATGAAGTATCTAGAAGAGTCAAATTCATAGAGACAGAAGGTGAAATGATAGTTGTTAGGAGCTGGGTGGAGTCAGGAATGAGGAGTTATGTTGAAGGAGTAGAATTTCAATTTTGCAAGATGAAAAGAGTTTTAGAGATGGATGGTGGTGATGGCTGCATAACAATGTGAACGTACAGTGTGATGTACCACTGAACTGTACAACGAAAATGGTTAAGATAGTAAATTTTGTGTTGCATTAAATTTTATGTAAGCTTTTTAATTGCAAAAATATAATCATTTGAGCATATATGTAAGGGTTTATATCTGGGTTCTTTGTTCTACTCCATTGGTCTATATATCTATGTTTGTATCAGTACTATATTGTTTTGATTACTGTAGCTTTGTAACAAAAAGCTTACACAAATTTAACACAAAATTTTTAACACAATAATTTAAAGTTAACTATTGAATGAAGGGGAGTTGTTAACTATAATTAACACATATCAAATTTTTAAGTAAAGATATTTAAATAAAGCAATCTTTTTCTACTTGGATTTTAAAATGTTTGTTTGCTGAATATTATTAATTTTACAAAGTAAAACTTTGTAATTCCAGTATGAAAATGCCCATCTTGTTGCCAGTGTAAATTATGGATATTGCATTTCAGAAGTGTTATACCTAGACGAACACATCAAATTTATAAGTACAAATTATTTAACATTGCAAATATTAAACAATGCAAAATGCCACCATGTACAACTATTGCAAATGCCATGCCAACTCACGAGTTCCCTTGGAACCACAAATTGGAGCATAACAAGAATCCAAAGAATAGATGCTCTTCACTTCTGGGAAACAATACTCCCTTATGTGAGAACCTATTGATTTTGTGCTCTCTGAGAGGAAAGATTTGACAAGTTGATGAATTTGTCTTTTCTTCTTGAATACTTTTGTTCCTCAAATATTCATGCTCTAAAGCAGTGTCTGTCTTCACAACATTCAGACACAGTCTTCCCTCCAAGGCAGGACCTGAGAACCACCTTTCTTTGGGGCCTAAATGGCATTAGCCTGGAGGTGAACACTTTGAGTCATGCAGAGTCACGCTGTGCCAGCCCTGAGTGTCAGATCCCTGGTGATAGAAGCCTCCATATATCCTTCAGTAAATTTACTGTTGGTGTGTTTTTGTGATACATGGGATCCTCTAAAGCACAGGGCTCAGAGCAGGGGTCCCCTCTTTCCTGGGCTGAAGCATGGCACTGTTCAAACCCCACTTTCTATTCCTTAAAATGAAAATGCACCGGTTAGATTGGATATATTCACTCTGGGAACATTAGAAGGCTCATTATTCAGCGAAGTATGTTTGAGGAAGATACTCAGTTTTGAATTGTCTAGATTTTAGTCAAATTTGGTCAGTTCTGTGATCTTGGAAAAGTTACTTACAAGCTCTATACCCAGGATTTTTCATCTCTAAAATGGGGATTAAAATAGGACCTACCTCATTGCATTGGGTGAGCATTAACTGAGAGAATGCGCATTAAGTTTTTAGCAGCATGATTGGCCCAGGATAGGTATTACTGATAATGATGATGATGATTTGGATGGCAAGGCAGAATCTCAGAGACAAGCTTAGCTTGGAGAAAATTCATGTTCCATTACAATCTCTGGGATAGACTGGCTGGTACTTAGAATTAAGATAACTAATTGGACCAGGGCGTGACTTTATTGTCAAAATCTAAGTCACGGCTCAATGTTCTTTAAATCTGGAAAATAAAGCAAGGCTTTCTGAGGTACCATCCAACTCATAGGTAGTTGTGTGGCTGCTTGAGCAGGCCCAGAATGATCACCAATGATATTAAGACCGTCAGGTTCTCTGAAGAACCTGGACACTCTTAGGATATGCTGTAAACATAAGAATATTTATGAGTCAAGTTTCAAGGCTACAGGGAGGCTCTTATGCCCAGGGGAAAATGTCGTTGCCTGCAGTTGAATAGTTGAGTCATGGATTGATAGCGAGACTTGATTTGATAAGGGCTGAGTACATCTGTCTCATTTATGCACGGAACTTCATTAGCCATTGTCTTCCACAATTCCTTTGGTTAACTGTGGGTCATCTAAGGGAGAGGAAAAAACCCCACACAACTTCAAAGGTAATTTCTTTCTTCTCCAAAAACAGTCTTGGGTTTTCTGGTTTAACAGAGAATTGAGAAGTAAGCATGCATCATTAATTTCTATGTGGATAACATTCTTCACTTCAAATAGCAATTAGTGATAACATTTCTATCTCATGTTGTGATGAGGTTTTTATGCTAATCATCACATAGCTGTAAATTAATCATTTGGGCACAGTTAGAGAGGATGTATATTTCATGAGACAGATATAGATATCAAGATCCGTTTGATATTTACTCAAGGTAAATGGGAAGCATCTCAAATTATTATGAAAGGAGCATACTGAGCAAATAGGACTGTGTGCGGCAATGTAATGTATGCAGTGTAGATGCATGAGAATTTTTAAGACACTCTTGGTGTCATTACTGTAATTATTGTGAGGAGGGTGGAACACTCTAGGGAACGTAAACTCCAAATTATCCACAGACACAGCAGAACCCTCAAAACCACATCTTAACAATGTCAAGGGCAAAATCAGCAATTGACCTCCTTTCCCTCTGGCTTCTTCCTTTTTTTTTGGTGACAGATTTCACCCTTTTCACATTATACAATATTTAAATGGGTTTCTCTTCTCAGTTTGCACTTAAGTCTGCTCAGCTAAATGAATCAGAAAAGCAACTTGACCCTAAAGTCAAATTGGAAAGCGGCTGCATGCATAGAAAATAGGCCACCATGCAAATGATATACCATTTCTCAGCAGATAAACAGTTCTTTTTAAATTTATGGAAAACAAGAGAATCATACTTAAAAATGCCTATAGTGATAGTTACTCAATAGCTTGTGCCAGGCTGCAAGATTGCCTGGTACACCTTAGCAATTATGATGTGCAGGTAGAGTTCTCATGAGAGGAAAATAATTCTACAGACCACTCTTGTATTAGGATTTTTGCTTTGCTACAAAGGAATACCTAAGACTGGGTAATTCATAAAGAAAAGAGGTTTAATTGGCTCATGGTTCTGCAGACTGTACAAGAAGCATGGCGCTAGAATCTGCTTCTGGTGAGGACCTCAGGAAGCTTATAATCATGGTGGAAGGGGAAAGGGGAGCAGATGTCTCACGTGGCAAGTATGGGAGCAAGAGAGAGATGGGATAAGTGCCACACATCTTTAAACAACCAGATATTGTGGGAACTCACTATTGTGAGGATAGCACCAAGCCATTCATGAGGGGTCTGCTCTCATGACCCGAATACCTCATGCCAGGCCCCACTTCCACCATTGGGGATTACATCTCAACATGAGGTCTGGAGGGGACAAACATCCAAACTATATCATCTTTCTTCCACCCTCTCTTGTTCTAACTCCCACGTACTTCTTCATACCTCCCCTACTCTTATTGCTATTGATAAGCACACTCATCAGCACGCTCCCCTACCTGCACACAGTCACATTGTTGCCCTTACCCAGACCCTCCGTACTCATCTAATAAGGCAGCAGTAAAGGGGCCCAGCTAGAAAATGGGCCATTTATGTTATCATTTGGCCCCATATAATTTTTTTTGTTGCTAAGGAAACAGACAGTTTTACGGAGAGAATGAATAAGATCCATTTCTTCAGAGCCACTTGTAGGATAAGGCAATGGGGGTACAATCCCTAACCCTACGCCAAAGGTGGAGGTGGAGAAAGGGTCTAGTTCCCTGGAGGAACTAGAAGGGTACAGTGACTCAGGAGGCAGTGGGGGAGGAAATGACGATCTTGCCAGCTGGTGGAACTTTGAGACTATAATACAACTTTGTGAGTTTCTCTCTTCTAAAGTTGCTCTGAAACCTAAAATTCTTGAGTGACTGGGGTAGGTGGTGGTAGCAATGAGTGGAGAATACAGAATTTAACTTACTCTGGGCTCCACCGTCTATGGGGATAATCTAAGATGTTGCTCAGAGCTGATAAGCAGAAAGCACAGCAGCCCCAAGTCAAAGGGAGGTGGAGCTCATTGGTGTGGCAGTGTTCCTATAAGAAGTTACTCTTTGCTATTCCTGAAGGAAAGGGAAGAAATTTAGTCCAATAGGACATAAATGTCCATCTTAGCAAAAAAGAGGCAATCAGTCAGCCTGTGAATTTTTAATGCTAATTATAAAACTGGATATAACTTTTCTAGAAAATAACCCTGAAATCCAATAATGATGACTAGATAAACTACAGATTATCCTTGAACTGTGGTAATTCATAGATACCAAGAACAAGCAAGTACTACCAAATAGAAGTAGTTACTGTGAACACCCTTAGCTTATTTCTTACCTTAAAAGAAATGTTTTCAGCATTTCATGTTAATTATTGTATTTCTTTAGTTTTTTTTGTAGATGCTTTTTATCTGGTTAAGGATGTCTTCTTTAATTTTTACCATAAACGGATTTTAGGTTTTATGTGACTCTTTTTCTTCATCTACAGACGATTGGATAACTTTTCCCTTTTAAATTTGTTAATGTGATGGATTAAATTAACTGATAGTCTAATGATAAACCAATCTTGCATATTTGAGCAGACTTTGGACAGTTCAGAAAATTTCTGTGAATCTACATACCCAGATTGGAATCAAGTTGTGAAAAAAATGAATCAAAATGCATTAAATGTAAAAGGAATATAAGTATATTCGTCAGACAAAAATTAGTGGTCTGACACCCACTTCCAACCAAGTAGGAGTAACAGGGACCAGACTTACCTTTACGCATGAAACAATTAAAAAATCCAAATACAATGTATTAAATAACAGTGTTCAAGACACCAGACATCAGGAAATGAGGAGCAATGATGCCCAACAGACAGAAAACGAATGATGAGCACTATGATGGCCCTAGCTTACTTCCTTAATAGAGTTCCCAGTTACACTGTGGGGAAGGGAAACCCAGGCAGAGCCCAGGAACCACCATGAGTTGAAAAGAGGAATGTGAATGTCCAGAGAGGCTGAGGCAGCTAGAATTCACAGGACACAGTGTCACAGAGGATAGTTCCACACACAGAGAGAAGGCCAGAGAGCTGCAGAGGGTCCCACCTTCCCACAACTTCAGGTGAGTACTGATCAGTTCATGCATTTGCGGAAATGATCAGAGACTGGGGAAAGAACCATCTGGAAGGAATATAGAAAATAATACTAGGAACTCCTGTTCCTTCAGTCATAGAGAAAAAACATCATAATCCATAGAGCATCAAGAGTACTTAGAAGGGTTGAGCTTTAGTAGTGGGGCAAAATTAGCCCTAGACTAAATGTTGCTCTAGTTTCACCTCATTGAGCTTGGTTAAAGAATCAGGACATGCTACATTTCTGAATCCCACATGAACCTGAGAGTGACTGACTGTCTTTTGGATTGAGTTGAAAGACACCATCTTGTAAGCTACATGACCAATATTAATCACTCAAAATATCTCCTTGTGTCATCAAGGGCCACTGTGGTAGAAATTATTACTCATGTGGGTTACTGAGTGGTGTCTCCAATACAAGTCTCCATTTCTGACCACTTGTTTCCTTTCGTGAAAATAGGATATGAATGATACCACCTAAAGTACAATTGTGAATAATGACTTACCTTTTTCGTAGTTTCCATATTTCCTTCCTAAGCCTTTCTCCTCTCTTAAGAGAATTCCAGGACTTTCCTAGAAAGGCACTCAGGCTAGCTCTCTCTTGACAGGGCTTCTTGATGGAAATTTTCATTTTGTTTCCCTTCAAAAAAGGGAAGGAAGGAGGAATGGAACTGAGAAATGAATTTGCTGTAAAATAGAAGCAGCTAACATTCCTCAATCAGGGGACATATATTGTGGACCTACTATGTACTGGGCACTGTTCTTGGTGCCCTTAAATTAGGGAAACAACCACTTGTTTTCCAACTGTTCTTAACAAAAGACTGCAGAGGAGGTATGAGGTAGCAGTCCAATTTAAACGTTTACTTATAGATGACTGTTGTAACATTTATTGAAAAGTCCACCTTTTTTTTACAGATCATCTATACCAACCTGTCATAAATCAAGTTTTTGCATATGTGGTTCTGGATCTGAACTCTAGTCTGTCCCACTGGTCTACTCATTTATCGTTGTGCTAATACTATGCCATCTTAAAGACAATAAGTTAAGTCTTGACATCTGGTAAGATAAGATAAAAAATCAGAATAGGCTACATTATGTTGTGGCAACAAAACCTCCACAAAATTATTAGTGGCTTAACACAACAGAAATTTATTTCTTAGTCATGCTTCACGTCCATCGTGAGTAAACTGGAAGCTCTGTCATTCCTTCTTATCGCTCTGGATCCAAGCTTGTGGAGCAGGCATTATCTGAAACATTGCCATTTGCCTTGGAGAAGGAGACAGTATGTCAAATCATACAGGGAATTTTACAATTTCCACTCAGAAGTGTATGATCTCTTTGAAACATGAGTTTTAGTTGCTTAATATTTGGGCTTTGCTCTTTTTCTGTAAGTCCTGCGTAGAAGCTTTTCTCATTGAACACCAAACAGTTAAGTCCAAAACAAAACACCTGCTGATTTCTGTTTATATTAATTTGCCAAAAGTACATAGTAATACCAAATTACAAGAAATCAGGAAAGTACAATCTTGCCTTGAATGAAAGTGGAACTAAGGGGCTATGATCCCCTACTTTTATTGTTTTTTTCAGAAATAGTTGGCTGTTATTAGCCCTTAGTAGTCCAATTACACTTTAGATTCAGCTTGACACATTAAATAAATGAACAAACCAACAAAACAAAATCAAGAACTCAAAGCCAAAACACTCCATTGTAAAATTTTGATAGAGATTGTATTGACTCCATAGATAAATCTGGGGAAAATGAACATCTTTGCTATTGAGTCTTCCAAAACATGAATGGCATATTTCTCTAACTATTTAGCTCTACTTTAATATATTTTAATAAAGTTTGATAACTTTTATCCATAAAACAATCTCATATCTTATCATAAATTTTTTTTCTAGACTCTTTACATTATTATTATTTTTAGAGGCAGGGTCTTCCTATGTTGCACAGGCTGGCCTCGAACTCTTAGACTCAAGTGATTCTCCTGCCTCATCCCTCCCTAGTAGCTGGAACTACAGGAATGTTGGTGTGTGCCAATGAACACAGCTAACATTTTATATTATTTGATGCAAATGTAAATGATATCTTTTTAGTTGCATTTTCTAAGTATTTGTCTAGAAATATTTTTCATTTTTAAAAATTTCTTTTCTTGAGCAAACTTCTTAAGCCCCATTTTTAATTATGATACTTTTTTGGTAGATTCTTCTGAATTTTCAGTGTAGGCAATCATATTTGTCTACAAGTAGAAACAGTTTTCTTTCTTCCTTTCCATTGCTTATACATTTTCTCACCTGTCTGTGGAAGCTAGAATATCCAAGTACTACCAAATAGAAGTAGTTACTGTGAACACCCTTAGTTTATTTCTTACCTTAAAAGAAATATTTTCAGCATTTCATGTTAATTATGATATTTCTTTAGCTTTTTTTGTAGACAGTTTTTATCTGGGTAAGGATGTCTTCTTTAATTTTTACCATAAATGGATTCTAGGTTTTATGTGACTCTTTTTCTGCATCTAGAGATGATTGGATAACTTTTCGCTTTTAACTTTGTTAATGTGATGAATTAAATTAACTGATATTCTAATGATAAACCAATCTTGCATATCTGGCAGAAACTCAACTTTGTCATCATTTATTCTCTTTTTCTTTCACTAATAGATGCAGTTTGTTAATATTTTGTTCAATTTTTTTCATTTATAATCATGAGTGAAATTGGCTTGTGATTTTTCCAAACTGTCCTTAATTAGATTTTGGTGTTAAGATTGTACTAGTCTCATAAAATGAGCTTAGAATTAATTAGTCCCTCTTCTATACTGTAAAATAATTTTGTAAAATTGAAATTATTTATTTAAAGTTTGGGAGAACTTACTTATAAAACTAAAGAATTTATGTGGTGGAGGGTACATTTTAAACTAGTGATTCAATTTATTTAATATTTCTAGAGCTATTAAAATATTAAGTTTATTCATCAACTTATTTAAGTAATCACATTTTTTTCTAAAAATTGGTGCATTTATTCAAGGTTCCAAATTATCAGCATAAGGCTTTTAATCAGTAATTTTCAGTATTTTCAAAGAGCCAAATCTTTGGCTTTGTTGATCCTTTCTACTGAAGGCTTGTGATCTATTTCACACACTTCTACTCATATTTATTGTTTATGCCTTAATTCTTTATTTGGGTTTATTCTGCTATTTCTTAATTGGAGGAAAAAAAGGATAGCAGAATAAACCCAAATAATTAGGGAATAAACAATAATCCCTAATTCTTTCTTTGGGTTTATTAGCTTATTTTAAATTTTTTATCATTTTGAACTGTAACTTTGCCTCTAAGAAACTGCCTACCTGCATCCTACAAGTTTTGATATGAAAGTGTTGTCTGTGTGTGAGCTATTATTCAGTTATACATATGTTTTAATTTTAATTATAATTCTTTCTGTAACTCCGTATTAGTCTGTTCTCACACCGCAAATAAACGCATACCCAAGATTGGGTAATTTATAAAAGAAAGAGGTTTAATTGACTCACAGTTTCACGTAGCTGGGGAGGCCTCACAATCATGGCTGAAGGCGAATGAGGAGCAAAGTCATGTCTTGCATGGCGGCAGGCAAGAGAGCTTGTGTAAGGGAACTCCCCTTTATAAAACCATCAGATGAGACTTATTCACTATCATGAGAACAGCATGGGAAACACCTTCCCCCATGATTCAATTACCTCCCACTGGGTCCCTCCCATGACATGTGGGAATCATGGAAGCTACAATTCAAGATGAGATTTGGGTGAGGACACAGCCAAACCATATCAGACTCATAAACTACTAAATAATTTCTTTATTTACTAAGTCATTTATTTATTTCAATGAGTCATATTTCTAATTTTCCAAACTTATATATGTTTTTAGTTGATTAGTGGTATTGTGGTCACAGAATATGATATCAAATTTGTTAAGCCTTTTTTTCTCATTCCGTTTGGTGGGGGAGGTTGTTTTGTTGTTACACACTTTACCTCTCTATTTTGTGGTTACCTTAGAAAATTTAACTTTCTTTTTTTTTTTTTTTTTTTTTTTTGAGATGGAGTCTCCCACTGTCACCCAGGCTGGAGTGCAGTGGCACGATCTCAGCTCACTGCAACCCCTACCTCCTGGGTTCAAATGATTTGCGTGCTTCAGCCTCCCGAGTAGCTGGGACTACAGGTGCACACCACCATGCCTGACTAATTTTTGTGTGTGTATTTTTAGTACAGACAGGGTTTGGCCATGTTGGCCAGGCTGGTCTTAAAAACTCCTGACCTCAAGCGGTCCGCCCACCTCAGCCTCCTAAAGTACTGGGATTACAGGCGTGAGCCAAGGTGCCTGGCCAGAAAATTTAACTTTCATATTTAACTTAGCAAAGCCTAAAGTTAGACAATATCTTTATCCTCTTCTAGAGCAATACAAGTGAACCCACAGAAAAAGGCTAAGTGGAACCCACAAAAGGGGCCAACTAGGTCAGGAGAAGGAAGGGGATGTTGGTTGCACTTAGAATACTCACCAGACCAGTTTAAAGATGACTTCCAGAAACTATTTCTATATGACAGTTAGGCCCGGGCACGATGGGTCAACAGTGCCTCATTGGCAGGACAGCTGCAGAGGGACATTGGCAGAGACCCTCAGTTCTGGAGAAATAAGTGGCCGTCAGAGCTCACCTCCAGGTCAGTCGGACCTGTGGGGGACCAATGAACTGCAAGCAGGCACCCACAAGGGCGGATCCCATATGAGCTCCTAAATTTATTCTTTCTGCCCACTGCACAGACAAAATCAATTGCCTGAGACCGTGGCATTGCAGTAAAGAAAGAGTTTAACTGACATGAGGCTAGCTATGCAGAAGAACTGGAATTATCACTCAAATCACTCTCCCTGAAGGGTCGGAAGTTAGGGTTTTTATGGACAGTTTGGTGGGCAGGGGACTAGGGAATGGCTGCAGCTGATTGGTTGGGATTGCCATCACAGCGGTGCTGGAAGACGGTCCTTGTGCAGTGAGGCCACCTGTCAGAGCCACGCTGAGTCATGAGTCCAGGTGGGATCAGTCTGCAAAACATCTAAAAAAATACTCCCCAGTCTTAGGTTCTACAATAGTGATACCTATAGAAACAATTGGGGAAGTTATAAATCTTGGGACCTCTGGCCACACGACTCCTGAGCAGTAAGAAATTATAGAAACTATGCCTACATTTTAGCAGAACTTGGACCTCTCCCATAATCCTAATCTTGTGGCCTTTCATTAGTCTTACAAAGGCAGTTTCAGCCATTGAACAGGGAGAGGGTTAGTTTCAGGGAGGGACTGTTATCATTCTTGCTTCTAAATTAAACTATAAACTAAATTCCTTTCAAATTTATCTTGGCCTATGTCCAGGAATGACCAAGGACAGCTTGGGGTTAGAAGCCAGATGGAGTCAACTAGGTCAGATTTTTCTTACTGTTATAATTTTGCAAAGGCAGTTTCACAAGGACCTTAGAACACTAATTCCAGTAACTTCACTTCTTATTCACATGCTATTCCCGTGAAATATATTCTTTCCATCTTGTTTTCTTTTCAAATACCACCCTATTATTGTGGTTTTTATTTATTCCATGTTTGTTTAAAACGGTTATCACTTTCTTTGCTCTTAATTTCTGTCCAGTGGCCAGGGTTAGGTGGTCAGTCAGAACAATGAGCCAAACTGAAAGTAACAATCAAGCCTTAATCACTTACAGAGATAGTGTCAACAAGAGGCAAAAATAAGCACCAGCTTCCTAACGTTCCATTTTTTTCCCCAGGGAATGGCAGTAGGCAAGGGTCAGATGAGTCGGCTCAGACAGGGAAAACCATCTCACCACCAAAGAGCCCTAAACAAATGACTCCTGACATTTTATGGTCCGGGGGACTGACAGAAGGGAGTGGGGGAAGTCTAGAACTAGAAAAGTACTGGGTCAGAGTGGATGAAAGTATCTTGGTCATAAGATAAGGAAGCCTTGAATGGAGGTGTTTGGGTGAGGAATGGGTGCCTGCCCTAGGCGCCCTGAGTCCTTGACTGCAGCTCCTTCTGGAAAACTGTAACCCAGTGGCAGAGCACTAAGTCGGCTGTGGGGAGGTGTATTAGTCTGTTTTCATGCTGCTAATAAAGACATACCCGAGACTGGGTAATGTATAAGGAAAAAGAGGTTTAATAGACTCACAGTTCCACGTGGCTGGGGAGGCCTCACAATCACAGCAGAAGGTGAAAGGCACCTCTCACATGGTGGCAGACAAATGAGAGCTTGTGCAGGGAAGCTCCCCTTTATAAAACCATCAGATCTCATGAGACTTATTCACTATCATGAGAACAGCACAGGAAAGACCTGCCCCCATGATTCAATTACCTCCCACCAGGTCCCTGCTACAACACATGGGAACTGAGGATGACGTTTGGGTGGGGACACTATCAAACCACATCAAGAGGGCAGCTTTCTCCCAGTAGGCCTGCCAGGCGAAGCCTTTGTAACGCCTAATGTCAGGCCTGGAAAGTCACACACAGATTTTGATTTTGGCCTGGAGCCAATCTCCTCACTTCTTGTATATTAGTGTCCACTCTATAATCATTTAATTTTGCCTAAAGGACACTTTTTCTAATTTCCTTTAGTGAAGACCTGCTGGTAGTAAACTCTTTCACTTTTTTTTTTTTTTTTCTGAGACAGAGTCTCACTCTGTTGCCCAGACTGGAGTGCAGTGACATGATCTTGGCTCGCTGCAACCTCTGCCTCCCAGGTTCAAGTGATTCTCCTGCCTCAGCCCCCCAGTAGCTGGGATTACAGGCATGTGCCACTATACCCAGCTAATTTTTGTATTTTTTTAGTAGAGATGGGGTTTTGTCATGTTGGCCTGGCTGGTCTCGAACTCCTGACCTCAGGTGATCCACCCGCCTCACCCTCCAAAGTGCTGGGATTACAAGCATGAGCCACCATGCCTGGCCAACTCTTTCACTTTTTAATCTGAAAAATATCCTTACTTTGTCCTTGTTTTCAAAAGATACTTTCACTGAGCACAGAGTTGTTAGGTTGATAATTGTTGTCTTTCAGCATGTGGAAGATCTTCTGGCTTGCATTGTTGCTGTTAAGAAGTTAGCTAAAAGTCCAATTGTTGCTTTTTTCAAGATAGTCCATCTCTTCTCTCTTACTTCAAAGAGCTTCTTTTGTCTCTTCTGGTCTGTAGTTTCTCTAAAATATGTCTTTTTATTTATTCTGTTTGGGATTCACTGGGTTTCTTGATTTTGTGTATCTCATTATTTCTAGAAAATTTTGATTTATTATGTCTTCAGATAATTCTTTGTCCCATTGTCTTTTTTCTGAAACCCTGATTAAACACATTAGACAATGTAACTCTATCCTTCATATTTCTTAACCTTTCATTTATATTTTCCATTCTTTGTCTTTCTGTGCTAAATTCTCATAAATTTCATCACTATTGTCTTGCAGTTTACTAACTCATTAAATTGGTTAAATTTGTCCCCTAATTTTAAAATTTCACTGAGTATAATTTATATTCCCTAAAGTTCTATTTGGTTCTTTCTACAATATGCTTGGTCATTTTTTTTATGGTCCCATGCTCTCTATTCTACTTTCAAACTCTTCTTTGACTTCCTTGAAATAATGGACATAGCTTAAATAATTTTAACCTAAAAATTCCAGTATCAGAGGACACTGTGGGTTAATTCTTTATCTTTTTTTGTTTTCTCTTGCTCAGAATGCTATGATTCTTTTTTTCCCCCCTTTTTGTTGTGAGTTAATATTTTATCTAACTTTATAAGTGGGAATTTCTTCAGACCCTCTACTTAGCTTTTACTCAATCATGGTAACTTTCCTTGCAGACCTGAGAGTTATTTTTGTTCACCACTATATTGAGGTATAATATTTTGGGGTCTCATTTTTGTTGGAGTTCTATAGTATCCTTAATGTGGCAGAATCTGGAATTCGTCTACAATCTCCTGATCTCTGAATGGAATTTAAGTTTACCACATTCCTTAAACTTTCTCAAAGAGAAAGCTTGTTCAATGTTCTATGTATCTCCAAATGACCAACAAACTTATAAAAACATGCTCAACATCACTAATTATCAAGAAAATGCAAATTGAAACCACAATGAGATACCACCTTACTGCAGTCAGAATGGCCATTATTATTATTTTTGAGACAGGGTCTTGCTGTCACCCAGGCTGGAGTGCAGTGGCATGATCACAGGTCACTGCAACCTTGACCTCCTGGGCTCAAGAGATCCTCCCACCTCAGCTTCCCAAGTAGCTGGAACCACAGATGCATGCCACCATGCCTGGCTAATTTATTTTTATGTTTATTTTTTGTATAGTAAAGGTCTCACAATATTGTCCAGGCTGGTCTTGAACTCCTGAACTGAAGCAATCCTCCTGCATTCCGAAAGTTCTGGGATTACAGGCACGAGCCACCATGCCTGGCCCCAGAATGCCCATTATTATAAAGTCAAAAAACAATAGATGTTGACTGGATGTGGTGAGAAGGGACTGCTTATACACTACTGGTGGGAATGTAAATTAGTACAACCTCTGTGGAAAACAGTATAGAGATTTCCCAAAGAACCAAAAGTATATCTACCATGCTATCCAACAACCCCATTACTGGGTATCTACCCAAAGGAAAATAAGTCATTATATCAAAAGATACTGGCATGCATATGTTTATCACAACACAATTCACAGTTGAATAGGTATAGAACCAACCTAACTGCCCATCAACTGATGAGTGGATGAAGAAAATGTGATATATATACACCATGGAACACTGCTGAGTAAGCTATAAACAAGAACGAAATGTTTTTTGCAGCAACCTGGATGGAGCTGGAGGCCATTATTCTAAGTGAAGTAACTCAGGAATGGAAAACTGAATACTGTATGTTCTCACTTATAAGTAGGAGCTAAGCTATGGGTATACAAAGGCATACAGAGTGCTATAATGGACATTGGAGACTCAGAAGCGGGGAAGGTGAGAGGGAGGTGAGGGATAAAAAACTATATTGGATACAATGCACGCTAGTTGGGTGAGGGGTGCACTAAAATCTCAGGCTTTACCACTATACAATTCATCCGTGTAATTGTAACAAAAACCATTTGTACCTAAAAAGCTATTGGAATTAAAAAATATGTATGTTGTTAAGGCTGAGCGCAGTGGCTCATGCATGTAATCCCAGCACTTTGGGAGGCTGAGGCAGGCTGATCACTTGAATCCAGGAGTTCAAGACCAGCCTGGGCAATGTGGCGAAACCCCGTCTCTAAAAACAAACAAACAAACAAACAAACAAACAAAAAACACAAAAAAATTTAGCACCCTTTGGTCCCAGCTACTCAGGAGGCTGAAGTGGGAGGATCACCTGAGCCTGGGAGGTGGAGGTTGCAGTGAACCAAGATCGCACCACTGCACTAGAGCCTGGGCAACAGAGTTAGACCCTGTCTCAAAAAAAAAAAAAGATACACACACACACACGCACACACACACATATGTGTATATATATATATATTTAAAAGTTTAAAAACCTTTTAAAAGCAAAATATATTCTATGTATCTCTTGGTATATAGTCTTTTGATACTTAGTCTTTTGTCTAATATTCTTGTTAATCAGTTCATTCATATATTTAATAAGATGTTTCTCAAATATTATCTAGCATTTTTAGTCATCTTCAGTGTAAGGGTCAGAGTACTGGTGTGCTACTTCGTCAGAAATGAAAGATCCCACTCTGTCTTTTAATCATTTTATTATCATTAATACAATTGATGCCTTGTCCTCTCCTTCTGAAAATCCAAGTACACACATATTAGACAACTTGATATTGTATCACAATTCTTGGATGATTCACTCTGGCATTTTTTTTCTTTACTCTTTCTTCTCTTTTTGGATAATTTCTATTGGCCTATATACAAGTCCACTCATGCTCTCTGCAGCCTTGTCCAATTGGCTGATGAGTCTGACAAAAAAATTTTATATCTCTGACATTGCATTTTTTAACATTTGTATTTGACTCCATTTTATGGTTTCCAACTCTGCTGAAATTCCCCTTCTGTTCATGTGTGTAGTCCATTTTTCTTACTAGACCTTTAACATAAACATCATAGTTAGGTTAAACTCCTCTGATCGTTCAAACTTCTAGGTCATCTCTTAGTCTTGTTCTCTTAATTGCTTTATCTCTTGACAATAAGTTTATTTCTTCTTGTTCGTTTTTTGGTGTGTCTTGTAATTTTTTATTGAATATTGGATGTTGTGTGAGGCAGAATAGTAGAAATTGGCTCCAGAGAGGACGGGGATTAATGTTTTTGCTCTAGACGACTCTGTAAATTTAATTGAGCCTCTCTGAGCTCCAACCATGCCATCAGCAAATTGTGAATAAGCCCCAACTTCATGGAAATGTTGTGTAAAATAACAAAACATAAATGCAAAATAGCATTATTATTTATCTAGTGACAGACCCTAGTATTTACCTTTAATAAGGCAATTGAATTATACATCTTGATTTTTTCCCCAAATGATATCCTTTTTTTCCTATAAATTAAAAAATTCCAAAGCTCATTTTTAAAATTCACATAATGTAAAAATATACAAATTAGAAAGTCAAATGCCTCCATATATTCAATTAAGAGCATACTAAAGTTGAGTAATTCCTCTACTCCTTCAATAAATAATATAAACCATAATATTTTCATATTTAATGTTCATAAATGAACACATAAAAATCAGAGATCTTCCAAAAATTTATTAAGTGTTTACTTTTAAAGTGGAAACAATGTTTTTAAGAGGTGATATGAAGAAATGCCCCCACTGTGATCCCTACCATATGTTGATTCTATGTGGTGGGAGGGAGGGGAGAATGATTCCTTTTTCTAGAATCAGAGAATTTGGAAAGTATCAAGAAAGATAATAACAGAAAGCATGAAATAGAGTTGTGCTTTGAAGATGAATTAGATGAAATTGTTATGTGAAGAGGGGTTTTCCAAAGTTGCAGACCCAGGATTCCTGGCCAGAAGCATGAAAATGTTTCTTTCTTGCTGTTTCTAGGACCTAGGCAGCATTTCTTCCATGTCTGCAACAACATAAGAAACAACAGCCCAAACAGCAGCAGCAACATTCATCTGCTTTGGATCCATGACAGTCATGGTGTCTCCGTGGGAGTGATGGAAAAAGAAATACTTGTATAAGTCATCAAGTAGACTGGCTCCTGGGGATAAAAGAGGAAGAATTCTTAGTGGAGTATTTTGACAGACACTGCTGAATACACACCTCTCCCCGTTCACTTTTGCCTGCTCCTATTATACAGTCTGCAATAGCAAAATAATTACTTTTCCAGGCTCTCTTGCTGCAAGAAATGTCCATGTGTCACCATTCTGATGACTATGATGTGAGTAGCCAGCTGTGGGTGAGTTCTAGAAAAGCCTTTAACTTCGTTGACAAAGAGTTGGGAAAATACCCCTAATGCTGCATTAAAGGCAGATGAGAACTTTGGAGCTGCATGGGGCAAAAAGTCCCTAAACTAAAAATGGCAGAGTGGAAGTAGCCTGCATTTGGAAAATATTGCTAACTCTCTCAACAAGCTCTGCACCGCCTTCTTCTGGATTTCCTGCGATATAAGGGAAAATAAACTTTTATTTGTATAAGTAACTGAGACAAATGCCTCATATTTATAAAAAGACAGTATCTTCTTTGTATCTGCACATTTGCAAATTATGTACCTTCCTGGGTACAAAAGAAAGTCAATACCCCTTTGTTCAAGTTTTCCTTCTCAAATCATCCATTTACTTCCTAGAGTCATAACATCCCCAGCAACCTCCAAGGGCACCAGCAGGAGTCTCTGCCCCACTTCAAAGCTGTCTTCTCATTCAAGTGTGAAGCTTTTTGCTAGTTTCAGTCATGCATCATAGCCTCAGGGAAACTTCACTGTCTCTTATTTATCCTTGAAAACCTACTAGACCCATCTTATGGATTCTAGTTGCAGTTCTTTAGCCTCTAGCTAGCTTGATTGATTGGTTGGTTGACTGTTTTATTGTGAAAAATACCATACACACATAAGATTGTAGAGAACATAAATGCATATTATAAAGGGTGAAAATAATAAGTATATATATATATGTCCATAATTTAATGCAAGAATGATATTACCAGTATCTTGGAAACCCATTTATGACACCACTGCCCATTGCAGATCTTTTCCTCCCTCCAGAGGTACCCACTATCCTGTCTTGCCTCTTAATCACTCTTTGCTTTTCTACAGTTTTACCACTTCATACTTTACCACATATATATATATGACTATATATAACAATTATATGTGTACAGATATACAGTTTAATATTGCCTACTTTTGAACCATATCCTCCAGATATATTTCTTCAGCTTGCTTTTTCCATTCAAACATATATAAGATTTATCTATGCTGTTGTGTATAGCTGTAGTATTTTCATGTTTTATTGCAGTACGTTACCTCTTTGTATTTATTTATCCATTTTACCAACAATGGTCATTTAGGTGGTTTCCAGTTTTCTATTACGTGCTGCTACCAACACTCTCAAGGCTTTGAATGTAGGAGTGGTTTGCTGGGCTATAGAGTATGTGTGTGTTCAATTTTACCATGCAATTCCAAAATGTTTTCCTTTTCAGTTTACACTTACACTGTTAGTATGTGAGTCATTCTCTTGCTTCACGTAGTCTACAGCACTTGATATTGTCAAATTAATTTTTGTAAATTTGGTGAATGTGAAATGCTAACATTTCATTTGCAGTTTTAAAAGTGAGACTAATTGTGAGATTAAGTATGTTTTTACATATGGATTTTTTTGGTCGTTTATGTGTGCTTTCTCTTTTGTGAAGTTCTTGTTCATGCATTTTGCCCCTTTTTCAATGGATTTGTCTTTTTCTTATTGACTTGTAAGAGTTCTTGGCATAATTTAGACACTACTCTTCTGTTAGTAAGTTTGTATATATCATTTCCCAGTTTGTGGCTCATCTCTTTACCCTGTTTGTGTGTGTTTTGATGAATAAGTGTTTTTACTTTCAATGTAGTTGGATTTATGAATCTTTTCCTGTAAGATCCGTACTGTTTATGTCGTAAGAAGTCCCTCCTTATCCTAATATTACAAAGATATTCTCTGAAATTCTATTCTAAATTTTAAAAATATTTTATTTTCGTTTTAAAGTTCTCCACCCATCCAGAATAGGAAATGATTTTTGTGTTGGGTGTGAGGTAGGATTCTATTTTCAGTTTTCCATTGTCTAGAAACATTTATTGATTAGTAGTACATCCTCTTTCTCCACTGATCTGCAGTACCAATTGTGCCATATTAAGTTTCCTTATATGTTTACTTTGGGGCTTTCTAATTGTTTCAGTGATCTATTTGTCTATCTCTGCAACAATGCCATACTATCTTAATTGCTATTACTTTAGAATCCTTGATATTTGTTAGGGCAAATTCCCTCACTTTCTCTTCCTTCTTCTTCAGGAGTGTTTTGATTATTCAGAACCATTTGCTCTTTCAGATAAATTTTAGAATCATTTAAATATACACCAAAAGTATTTTTGGATTTTGATCAGAATTGTGGTAATATCTATTTTAAATTGGGGGGAACCTAACATCTTTTTATTAGAATATTGTGTTCTTATCCATGAAAATGGTGTGTTTATATATGTTTCTATTTGTCTTCTCAATGTCTTTAAAGTTTTATAACAGTTTTACATACTTTTTGTTCGTTTTCTTTCTTTGATGGCTTATATATTTTGTTGCTATTGTAAATTTTCATTTTGAAGAACCTACATTTTCTGTTTGTGGCTCTCCAGTTTTAGTATCAAGGATGCATCTGATTCATAACATGGTTTTCCTTCTTTTTTTTACATTCTGGGATAGTTTGTGTAAGATTAGAATTATTTATTTCCTGGTTATTTTGTAGAACTTTTAACAAAGCCATCAAAGTCTGGTGTTTTCTTTATGATAACAATTTTAACTAATGATTCAATTTCTTTCATGGTTATTGGGTTATTCAGGTTTTGTACTTATTCTTGAATTAACTATGGAAATTACATTTGTCTAGGAATTTGTGAGTTTTGCCTAAATGCTCAAAATAATTGGCATGAAGTTGTCAGTAATATCCTGTTTTTAATTTTAGTTGATGTCTGCAGCATCTATAGTGATGCCCTCTTTTTCATTCTTGATATTGATTATCAGTGTCTTCTCTGTATTTTTTTTTTAAATCTTGCTTGCAGTTTGTCAGTTTTATTAATAATTTGAAGAAAAAGAAAAGATGACTTTCATTTTTTGGATACTTTCTATTATTTAGTAGTTATTCTTCCATTGATTTCTGCTCCAAAGTTTATATTATGCTTATATTATTTTACTCCTCCTTTCTTTGGGTTTCTTTTCTTTTCTTTTTCTAATTTTTGGAGTTAAACACTCAGTTTATTACTCTGCAGACGTACTTTGTCTCTAGCATAAGCAATAAGGCTATAATCTTCCCTCAATACTGCTTTAGCTGTATCTCACCAGTTCCCATTAGTAGTTTCATGACAATTCAGTTCTAAATATTCATTAATTTCTAGTTTGATTTTTTCCTTGACTCATGAGTTAGAATGCATTTTTTAATTTTCAAAAGTATGAAGTTTTCTGAGTTATTTTTTTCATTATTGATTTCTAATTTAACTGTTAGAGAATGTTGGCTGTACGATACAGATTCTTTGAATTTTGTTGATGTTTGCTCTATGGCCTAGTATGTGATGCATTTTTGTAAATGTTCCATGTGTATTTGAAGAGAATGTGCTTTCAGTGCTCTGTGTAAGTCCATTAGATCAAGCTTCTTAATTGTGTTCTTCAAACCTTTTAACTCCTTACTGATTTATTGTCTATTCGACCCATCAATTTTGAGAGAGATGTGTGAAAATGTCCCTTTGTGAGATGTGTGAAAATGCCCCTTTGTGATTTTGAATATACTGTAGTTTCAGTAACTTTTAAAAATATATTTCAAAGTTATACTGTTAGGGGTATACAAATTTAAAATTATGTATCCCTGGTAAATTGAAAATTCATCTGTAGTATTGCTTTTTGTTCTGGAAGTCCAGTTTTTCCTAATAATTAAGATAGGCACACCTAGTTCTTTTTGCAGAATATTACCCTGGTATGTCCTTTCCCATCGTTTTACTGGCACCCTTTCTCTGTCTCATACTTTTAGGAGTTTCTCTTATGAATAGTTTACAGTTGAATTTTTTTGCTTCTATCTGTTTATTATGTTTTCTAGGTTTCTTTTTTTTCTTTCTTTCTTGCCTTCTTTTGGGTTGATTTTTTTCCCTCCTCTCACTCCTTTTCCCCCCAACTCTATAGTTTGGAAGCTACATGCTTTATTTCAATTCTGTCAGTGGAGACCTTGGAAATTATAGGTTACATTTTCATCTTAATAAGTCTAAAGTTAATCAATATCTTATAAAGTACACTAGTGGCCCCAAGTTTTGTACTTGTCCTAGATGCACTCACTGCTCATTAAAACCCATGCTCTAGGCAAACAGGGATTAGCAGACAAATGCCAGGCCCCAGGGTTTTCTTACTTCTATAGATTTTCATTATTTCTATTATTTCTCACCTCTGCAGAATTCCCTTATTTTGCCTCTTGCTAAGTCATGTATTATTAAAAGGCAATTATTATTATATCCAATAACTATTTTAGGGAAGGGGAGTTATGTTTCTATGTGTTTCTGGTAACCACATTCCTAGGATTTCCCTCTTCAAATCCCCTACCTCCTGTCTTGTGGACTGGACATTGCCATTGTTCTTGAGCCCTCCATTGCCCCAGGATGCCATCTAGATTTTCTTTTCTTTTTTTTTTAAATTAATTTATTATTATTATTATTATTATTATTATTATTATTATTATTATACTTTAGGTTTTATGGTACATGTGTGCAATGTGCAGGTAAGTTACATATGTATACATGTACCATGCTGGTGCGCTGCACCCACTAACTCGTCATCTAGCATTAGGTATATCTCCCAATGCTATCCCTCCCCCCTCCCCCTACCCCACAACAGTCCCCGAAGTGTGATGTTCCCCTTCCTGTGTCCATGTGTTCTCATTGTTCAATTCCCACTTATGAGTGAGAATATGCGGTGTTTGGTTTTTTGTTCTTGCGATAGTTTACTGAGAATGATGATTTCCAATTTCATCCATGTCCCTACAAAGGACATGAACTCATCATTTTTTATGGCTGCATAGTATTCCATGGTGTATATGTGCCACATTTTCTTAATCCAGTCTATCATTGTTGGACATTTGGGTTGGTTCCAAGTCTTTGCTATTGTGAATAATGCCGCAATAAACATACGTGTGCATGTGTCTTTATAGCAGCATGATTTATAGTCCTTTGGGTATATACCCAGTAATGGGATGGCTGGGTCAAATGGAATTTCTAGTTCTAGATCCCTGAGGAATCGCCACACTGACTTCCACAAGGGTTGAACTAGTTTACAGTCCCACCAACAGTGTAAAAGTGTTCCTATTTCTCCACATCCTCTCCAGCACCTGTTGTTTCCTGCCTTTTTAATGATTGCCATTCTAACTGGTGGGAGATGGTATCTCATTGTGGTTTTGATTTGCATTTCTCTGATGGCCAGTGATGGTGAGCATTTTTTTCATGTGTTTTTTGGCTGCATAAATGTCTTCTTTTGAGAAGTGTCTGTTCATGTCCTTCGCCCACTTTTTGATGGGGTTGTTTGTTTTTTTCTTGTAAATTTGTTGGAGTTCATTGTAGATTCTGGATATTAGCCCTTTGTCAGATGAGAAGGTTGTGAAAATTTTCTCCCATTTTGTAGGTTGCCTGTTCACTCTGATGGTAGTTTCTTTTGCTGTGCAGAAGCTCTTTAGTTTAATTAGATCCCATTTGTCAATTTTGGCTTTTGTTGCCATTGCTTTTGGTGTTTTAGACATGAAGTCCTTGCCCATGCCTATGTCCTGAATGGTAATGCCTAGGTTTTCTTCTAGGGTTTTTATGGTTTTAGGTCTAACATTTAAGTCTTTAACCCATCTTGAATTGATTTTTGTGTAAGGTGTAAGGAAGGGATCCAGTTTCAGCTTTCTACATATGGCTAGCCAGTTTTCCCAGCACCATTTATTAAATAGGGAATCCATTCCCCATTGCTTGTTTTTCTCAGGTTTGTCAAAGATCAGATAGTTGTAGATATGTGGCATTATTTCTGACGGCTCTGTTCTGTTCCATTGATCTATATCTCTGTTAAGGTCGGGTTACCATCAAAGGGAAGCCCATCAGACTAACAGCAGATCTCTCGGCAGAAACCCTACAAGCCAGAAGAGAGTGGGGGCCAATATTCAACATTCTTAAAGAAAATAATTTTCAACCCAGAATTTCATATCCAGCCAAACTAAGCTTCATAAGTGAAGGAGAAATAAAATACTTTACAGACAAGCAAACGCTGAGAGATTTTGTCACCACCAGGCCTGCCCTAAAAGAGCTCCTGAAGGAAGCGCTAAACATGGAAAGGCACAACCGGTACCAGCCACTGCAAAATCATGCCAAAATGTAAAGACCATCGAGACTAGGAAGAGACTGCATCAACTAACGAGCAAAATAACCAGCTAACATCATAATGACAGGATCAAATTCACACATAACAATATTAACTTTAAATGTAAATGGACTAAATGCTCCAATTAAAAGACACAGACTGGCAAATTGGATAAAGACTCAAGACCCATGAGTGTGCTGTATTCAGGAAACCCATCTCACGTGCAGAGACACACATAGGCTCAAAATAAAAGGATGGAGGAAGATCTACCAAGCAAATGGAAAACAAAAAAAGGCAGGGGTTGCAATCCTAGTCTCTGATAAAACAGACTTTAAACCAACAAAGATCAAAAGAGACAAAGAAGGCCATTACATAATGGTAAAGGGATTAATTCAACAAGAAGAGCTAACTATCCTAAATATATATGCACCCAATACAGGAGCACCCAGATTCATAAAGCAAGTCCTGAGTGACCTACAAAGAGACTTAGACTCCCACACATTAATAATGGGAGACTTTAAGACCCCACTGTCAACATTAGACAGATCAATGAGACAGAAAGTCAACAAGGTTACCCAGGAATTGAACGCAGCTCTGCACCAAGCAGACCTAATAGACATCTACAGAACTCTCCACCCCAAATCAACAGAATATACATTTTTTTCAGCACCACACCACACCTATTCAAAAATTGACCACATACTTGGAAGTAAAGCTCTCCTCAGCAAATGTAAAAGAACAGAAATTATAACAAGCCATCTAGATTTTCTCCAAGCCCAGCCCAATTTCTTACAACTTCGTACCAGAGTTTTCCCCTATCTACTCCCATAAACCCCTTGCTCTGGGGTGGAGTACTTAGGATGTCAACAGACAGATATAGGCACAGGTATTCCAGATGAACAGAACATGTGAGCATTCCAGTTTGGTTGACACTGGGGGGTAACTTGGGCTAATTATTGGCAGATAAAGTTGGCAACCACCTGTGGAAGGTCCTAAATGTAAGGCTGAAAATAGACTGAATGTAGTTCATAAATGTGGAGCCATGGTGGTCAGGAGGATGAATGAGAAGGTGGGGTGACTAGAGATGCACCTTAGGGAGATGCTCCAAAAAACACGAAGGAGAAATTGTGTATACAACCACGAAGGTGAGTATACAGCTGGAGAAGAGGTCCAGTCTGAGGAGAAGTGAGAGGGACCAGCGCCAGATGATGACATCTTGACCTCCAGAAGGCACAGATAACCACATTTCCCAGTAGAAAAGCCAGAAGTCCAGAAGTCCTTTTTTTTTTTTTTTTTTTTTGAGACGGAGTCTTGCTGTTCGCCCAGGCTGGAGTGCAGTGGCGTGATCTTGGCTCACTGCAAACTCCGCCTCCTGAGACTACAGGCGCCCGCCACCACGCCCGGCTAATTTTTTGTATTTTTAGTAGAGACGGAGTTTCACCGTGTTAACTAGGATGGTCTCGATTTCCTGACCTCATGATCCGCCCGCCTCGGCCTCCCAAAGTGCTGGGATTACAGGCCAGAAGTCCATTTTGAAACCAGAAAAAATACTTTATGCCATGAACTCACAGCACACCCAGGGGAGACAAATCTGTATGTTTACTCTGGTAGTAGCTAGAAAGCACTTTAACAGAAACTGTGACATTTTAGAATTAGTTGAAGCTGGTGGGGAGTACTTGCTCTCTGGACCCCACAGAGCATCAGGTGAATGTCAAATTCATGTACAAGGACAGAGTCAAAACCTTCAAAGAATAGAAGTCACTGAGGGTGAATGGAGGCTAAATTAGAATTGTCGATGTCAGGAAACAGGAAGGGACATTTAATTCCAGCAGACAGAGCTTGGAACACTTGGGGCTGTTTCCTTCCCAGTCAGAGCTTCTTAAAGACACTGCATGGTGGTCGACAGACAAAGCCTCCAAATTCCATATTTAAAAAAGAGAGGCAAGAAATATTTGTCCATGCCCTCTTCAGAGCTCCAAAATTCTCAGACTGAAGGAATTTGGCTGCCTTCCTTTAGAACTAGTGACTTGAAGAAGGCATTTCCTCAGATATCATCTAAGTTCCCAAGAACATTCTCCAAAACGAAAACAACTCCAAAACGTGTTCTATCACTAGTGAGAATGCTGGTAACTGCAGGAGATACCAGGGTGGGCCCACTGGCTGGCTTGCAACTTTGTCTCTGTAGTTCCAAGGAGACATTTTATCAGTGACAGCTACTGATCTAAAAGATGGGCACTGAGGGAGATCCTGCACTTCCATTTCTGAGGGCACCTGACATTGCAGGGTGGGTGGGTCAGGGGGAATGTTAACTATCCCTAGGGATAAATTGCACAGGATCTTCTGACAGGTATATGAGCTCTGAAGAGGGAGTCATAAAATGCATTTATGAAATGGAAAGCTGGTAGAAGCAGCCTGCTCTGAAGGCAAATATTCTCGCCTGGAAACAAACCACAGCATTATTAGGGCAGTTTCACTGTTAGGAAATTATTTCCAACGGAGGTTTGGAGTTTAAGAATGTGAAGACATATCCTTCAGCATGTCAGCCAAGGAGCCATTGCACCTAGGCAGGGAGATACAGCTGAGAGAATATGGGGTTTAAAGGCAGGTAGGGCTGGGTTCAAATTCAAATTCTTCTGCTTAAAAACTGGGTGACTTTGAAAGAATAATGTAAAGCCATTCAACTTTAGTTTCCTCAATCAGAAAACAGGGCTAATGATATCCAGCTTCCAAGATGCTTGTGAGGATTAATAGGTCTCAATTAATTCTTTATTATAGTTGTTATACAGCCACAAAGATGAGCCAATCTATATCAACAGTATTATGATCAATTCATTACAACTTGGAAGATTGAAATTCCAATTTAATAAATCAAGGTTGTGACGATCGCTTTTAAAGATGGAACAGCTGGTCTGTGATTCTAGTCTATATGACTGCCTTGACCCTGGTTTGGATTATTTTCCCTCTTCCTTCTTCCCTTGCTCCTTCTCTATGAATCTTTTTTTTTTTTTTGTAAACACTCATCTCACAGAAAATATTTTCCAGCTATGTGACTGGGTGAAGACCATCTGATGAATATTATAAAAAATACCCGAGCTGCCCCATACTGTTCACAGCAGATTTCAGCCTTCACAGGGTGCTCTCACTAATGACTGTGGCTTGTGCAGAATGTTGGAACAAGACTGAATACCTGCTAATTCCTGAAGAGATGGGTGGGCACATACACAAAGATTCTCAAAGTCCCCCTTATTGTAGGTTGACTCTCATTCATATGTAATCAGTGAGTTTTCATGTACACAAATTAAGCAATTTGTGTTATGAGAAGTTTTTGAAAGACGTTTGAAAGCACTGAAAGTTTAAATTCAAGTCTGTTATTTTAGTGCATATACTGGCTACTGTGGTTCTGTGTGAAGGATGCATTCACAGGCGAGCAGCTGTGGGAAATCCATTTTTCCTTTTATAAACACATCTTGAACAGTCTGGAGTATGCAATTTAATTGCCATGGAATATATTATAGACATTCCCTGATCATAATAATTATGGGGTTAGGGAAGAATGTTATGGTCTTAACATATTCCCTGCAAGAAAACTTAGTCCTTCTAGAATCCTTAAAATACTAAAAATACATTTAAAATTTAATTAAAATTATTATTATTTTCAGCAACATTAGCAAATGAAAAACACACACACATTATTACCAAAACAATTAGAAAATCAATTCATGGGATTTGCAGACACTTAATCTCTCTTTTCAAGGGGGCAGTTTAATCCCTACTGTATTAAATCTTACTGAAAATTAGGCTCAAAAGCAGTTCATTAACAGCTTCCTAACACATAGCTCCCTAGAAGAGAAAGCAACTCAGCTCATAAGAGGGGGAAAAAAGGAAAGGAAAACAAAGGACAGGATAGGACCAGAAAGTAAAAACAAACAAAAAAAATCCTCAATCAAAAATCCATTAAAAGTATTCTACTTTTAGTTTCTAAACTCTCAAGCTACCCAAGAATCTCTGAACTTGGGCTAAAAAGTTTTAGGTGTGCCACTAAGCCCATGTACCTTCTATCTCTTTGGAAACTTTGGCTTGGCTACGGGCATAATTTTGACCAAATAGTTTAGGTCAACACCAACGCCTCTGGTGGACTTGCAGGTCCCACGGTATCTGAACTGTGTGATAATGAGTCATCTTTCTGTAAGGTTGTAAAACTGTGTGGCAGCAATAACTAAGACTAGATAATCAGTACTACATGAAGATGATACTACAGACTCCCCAAATAGGGGAATTACAAGAATAATAGTCACTACTTGTTGAGTGCTTTCTGTGTATTGAGGGCTTTCTGGAGATGATTTCATTGAATTGGCCCTATGAGGGAGGGATCTTCATGTGTCTTTAACAGATGGAAAATAGATCTCAGTAACTTGTCTGATGTCATACAGTAGTAAGTGGTAGGAACAGAATTCAAACCCAGGTGTCTCTGATCTGAAATCCATGCTCTGTACCTTCTTCACTGCCCTATCCCAGGAAAAAATGTGCTTTTTCCCCAGTGGGAAACCATTTGCATGACTTGCTTCATTTGCAGCTCTGATCTCCCACCCCTATTCTACTTTATGACAAAGAGATGGAAACTTGGGTCGGAGGTATCCTGGACCATGAAATAGAGTACAGACTTGAATTACATTCATACAGTGGTCAGAAGATGAATGGCAGCCCTACCTGACACCAAGCCCATCGCTCTGGCTGGGTCACAATCTGCAGGCCTGCCAGTCCTCCTGGGACTCCCTGATCATTCAGTCTAAAGTCCACCCCTCCATGTGGTCACTCATTATCTCCCTTACTTTCATGCTGCTTCTTTTTTTTCTTTTTCATAGCATTATCTACCAGTTGAAACAATATTATCATGGTTTTATTATTTGTTGCCTGTCTTTTCTGCTGGAATGTAAGCTCCTTAAGAGGAGGGGCTTTTTCACCCCAATCCTCAATGCCTGGCACATAGTGGATGCTTAACACATATTTGTTGAATCACTGAATGGGTAAATGAAAAAATTCTTAACATGTAATGGGACAAAAGCAGAAATAAAGATGGACTCCATCCTCCTTTTCTATAGCAACTTATGGTAAGTAAATCCCACTTTCTGGAACTTCTACTCTCAGCTTCCACCTTGGAGAATGACAAGTCAGTGCTCCTTACCAAAACCATGTAAACATATAGCAGTATACAAGTTGAGATCCAAACACTATTATGTAGTACTCAGTATGTTCTTATACCTTTCACCACTCTTATAAAAATTATTCATGACTTAAAAATAAAGCGAAAAGGTAGGCAGTACATTCTTTCAATGTCATTCAGGGGCGACGTCCACCCAAAGATTATTTATTAGAATGTACTTATTTTGACTCACTGCTTACTGTTGATTAAAGATCCCAGATTTAGTGAAGTTACATGTCAACTTACAGATGTCTAAAAGAGATGAAAATGAATTTTGTCCCATAGAACAGATATCTCAAAGGTTACAGTTTATTGGCTTCTAAGACATTAACCAGTTTTTATCTAACCCAGCAATTTTATCCTAATATATATTTATTAAGTTGCACAGACTTGGTTTCTCAAATGCTCTTTAAATTGGTATAATATCTTACTGATATTCTCATTAATTAATGAATTGAATAAATTTTTTGACATGCGTGAGATTCACAATTTTACCATTTAGAAAATTGTATTACTTTACCACCACCCACCTAACGAACTCTAAAAGAACAATCACGTTCATATGCTTCTTGCAAATGTTAAGTGACTCACAAAGTCCCCATTCATCATTCATGATTTTATACACAATTACTCTAATGATGAACAGCATTGAACAAACCGATCACCAATATAAGGGCTGGCCTTCAGGTAGAAAGTGTGCCTTCCCTCTGTATGTAGTTCATGGTCTCTAGGTATGAGGAGTATTGGTGGAAAATAAATATAAATTACATATATGTATTTACATGTGCATAAATATAAATATATGTATATATGGAGGACAGAAAGAGTATATATAGGTATATATGTGTGCATGTGTCTGTATGTGTATAAAATGAGGCTCTCTTCAATACCCACCTATACTCCTTAGTAACCTCTATTTCTCCCTTCATCCACCTCACACCTTCCACATGACTCTAGGTTCATTATCTTTGACTTTATAATTTTCTGTGTGTGCGGGTGTGTCAAAAACATATATAGCTGTAAAGAAACATCCACACCTCCTTACCACTGTATTTTGAATTGTACTCATGTTTATAAGTCAGTCTCAGTTTATTGTTTTCACCTTTGTGTATACAGAATTTATTGCCCACTCTCTTTTCATGGTCTGACGTCAATAAAGTTCTCTCTTCACCTATCTGAGCCAGCATGACTCTTTGTAAATGCCTTTCTGCAGTTCTCTCCACACCTGGGGAATGATGCTCACTGAGAAAACATCATTAAAAATTGTTTCTGACAGAGCACACCATGAGAACATTCAGTGCACATGGGTTTTCAAACCTGGAAACACCCTAAAGATTATTTCCAGTGTAGAGTTTATAATGAAAGCTTTAAAATAATCATGCTTTAGTATAATCATGCTCAAATGGACAGATTTTTGATAGCTGGCTGCAAACACAAGGAGGTTACAAAGCCACAGTGCAGTGGAAGTCAGATTTTAGCAGAGATGACATTTGAACTTAAACATCTTCCCCACCTCTTCATGTCCACCTCCCATTCTGTTGGCAAGCAGAAACAAGGGAATTAGACAAGTGGGAAGTATTACATGAAAATGCTGTTTCTGATCAAATTCCCATCTGAAATCAGAATAGTTTAGCGGGACTGTTTGGCAGGAGTGCTGCATGGATGTCCAGGTGACACAATGGAGCTGGAGTACCAATTTTGTCAGCCATTGTTAATGCTTATAGTATTGGAGGCCAGCTGGTTCACAATAATATAAGAGCGGCCACAAGGGAGAATCCACACACCTCTGACCAGTGGTTTTCACTTCCACATGGCCAAGCTGATGAGTTTATAACATCCACATTTGATCATAGAGCACTTAAGCACACAGAGTCTCGGAAGAAAGAAACCCTGGCTTTATGAGAAGAAGCCTTGACTAACTAACTCTTTACAACCTTTAAAAAGGTTTAAAAATTATAGGCAAGAAAAAGGGGATATTTTACCTATTTAAAGAAACTTTGATGAAACTATACTAATAATCAAAAAGGTTGAGTTTCCTTGGGATTGAAGGGAATGTTTTGCTGTGAATGGGGAACTAATTGGATATGAGACAAAAAACAGAAGCAACAGGTGTTTCTCTATAAGCAGGTCCACTTATGGACTGGTATTATTGTTTGGAATTGGAATCAGTCTTGGGAATCTATAAAGGTCCTTCCAGTTACAAGATGCTGTTAATTTCCCCTATTCTTCCCAACAAGTAGGGCAGGGCAGGTTAAAATTGTTCTTTTAAAGGACTCTAGTATAAATTCATAGTGATTAAGCTATACTGAGAAATAAAATTATTTTAGAGAGGGTGTGCCCAACAATTTTAGGGGTGATGTCAAAGTGGCAGCGGCCCTCCACAAAATGCCTCTGGGGGCCACTGTCAGAAGTAGAATTACAGCTAGAGGGACCAAGAGTCTGAAACAAAATGGACTTTTTTCATTTCCAGATATCACAGTGCCAAGGTCACAAGAAACTCTACCATGGATAATAATAGGTAAACATATAAAAAAGTCTTACTACTAAAAAATCCTATCTGAAAATGTGCATTAGATATAAGCTTAAATGCTAATGAATAATATGTATCATGTTCAGAAAAATGAAGATGGTGTCATGTGAATTTCTTTAGAGGCAGCTCTGGCCAATGAAGAAAATTGATCTGGGTATGAGAGCCTTTGGATTCCTTTATATTTTCCATATTTGCTTATGTGTCAGACAGTACAGATTTATCCAAAATAAGTGTGTCTATGCTTTTGTATAAGGCAGTTGGTTACAAAAAAGATGACAACTACTTGGCTGATGCTACAAAATATTAGTGAGGTTTTTCCCAAACCAGGTTCTGAGGGAAGAACTAAAAGGAAGACAGAAACAAGGCGAATTATCCTTGCTTCAAACCATAATCCTTGAAGATGAAAGAAAGTTAGAAGTTGCCAACGGTGAAAAATTAAGTCAATGTTAGCTAAATGTTCTAATACGCTTTCATTTTATTTATGCAAGTAGGCTTTTCTTTCTTGGTCACCTGGCAGCGTCCCATTTGGCAGCTCAATGCAGCCTCTTTAACTGACTACCTGATGAAGAGATGCAAATTTTTTTTTTGACACAAAACCTTCTAAAATATAACCTACTAAAAATCATTATGCAGTGAGGGAATGAATGTGCAAACCATGAAAAGCTTTGTGAATTCCAAAACAAAGGGAAACAAATGTGTTAAGAAGAAGCCTGGGAAATGAATATGCTTTTAATGCAAATACATTTCACTTAAAGTAAAAGGTTGATTCAAGGAATATCCACTAAATGCCAATGCTCATGAAAAAATCTTGACCCAGAGAAATTCATTTGTAGGAAATCTACAAGCTGAGAGGCAAATTTAGCATTTAAAGGTAGCTAAATTCCCACTGCTGTTTGTGGTTGACCCGCGTTAATATAATTTTTTAGGACAATCCTTATGATGAAGAAACAGTGATTATTCTCAGTAGCCACACAAAATATAATTAAAGTACATTTGATCAAATGCTTCTCTGGTGAGATAAACTGCAATTTACACATTTTTGTGAAAAAAACATCTGACGATAAAGGAAGCTAATGCTACTTTGTCGGGTAACATGCCATTAGCTGTTTCATCATTCATACTCAAAGTCCAGAATTACGGGGCAAGGTAAACGATGCTTGAGATTTGCTGCTGCAGACGCCAGTGACGAGTTTATAAATAACACCAGGAGTCCTGCTGTTTCACCTCCTGAGTCATTTTTTCTCTAAAGGCTTTAGAATTCTTGACAAAAGGTGGAGAGGAAAGCATGCTGTCCTTTAGTAACTAATTAAACTGGTAAAAAGGCCTCATGATGGAGGACATGGAACATGAAGCATGAATTATTTCTTATTTAATAATTTCATATAGCTGAGAAATAATCATCCAGCTGCTGTAAAGAGGTTAAATGACTAAATGATCACAGTTATGTTTACAATGTATCAACCTTTCACTCATTTTTGCATCCATAGCAGGGCAGCGACTAGTGCAGCGGGACTTATGTAGAAGGATTTTGGAAAGGGCACCATATTCATTCATCTTATATCTACTGAGCTCCCACTAAGTGCCAAGTGCCTTGCTAGGCCCTGGGGAAACAGTCGTGGGCATAATTTACCAGATGCCTGCTCTCACGGAACTTTCAATCTCGGGGAGTACATCTGTGGAAATGAGGCTGACTGGAATATAAAAGAGCACAGCTAAAAACTACTTGAGATTCTGCAGATAAAGCTTAACAAGAAAAAAGCCTCATTTTCCCTAAGTTCCTGATTGTAATGCAGTGGAGATTGTTTATGGGTACGTTAGTGGATGGCACAGGCTGTTTCACTATGAGCATGGTACAGAGATTGGGAAATAGCATTCCTACTTTTTGTCTCTGGAGTAAATGATATATGGTTTAATGATGAAACAAGTAACCAAATCATAACCACAATCATAGCCAGGATTTACTAAGTACTTTCTATGAGCCTGTACTAAACACTTACAGGCATTATCTTATCAAAACCTCACAATGATTCTATAATTATTATTATCCTCATCTTACAGATGAGTAAACTTTGGCTTTAAGGTAATACTGATGATTATAAGCAAAAGAGTCTGGTGAGAGGATGGGTAGGCCGTTTTACTTGGTGCTGAATTCATATTTACTCATCTTAGGGAGAAGACCACAGGAGTGGGGAGTCCTGGCCCCAGAGTGGAGTGAGAGGGCAATTCTGTGAAGCTGCCATCCTCAGATGGCCCCTGCCCGCACCAGCACCCATCTTTTCTTTCCAGGGAACTTCTCATATGAATCTGCGCTTTTTGAAATCCCTTCTATTAGATTTCATGTCTCACTTGTAAGTTTCCAAAATGATATCCTTCTCTTTCTTCTGATTCAGCCCTACCTGCCTGGTGACAGACATCTAAGCACTCTACTGGTTTAGGGGTGAATCCCACTCTATGGTAGGTAGGTTGACAGAATGGCTACCGACCCTCCTAATATTTAGACTCACTTCCCCCTGTGGAGAAATGTCTCCTCCCCTTGGAAGCTTTCTTTTCACATAATCAGGACTGGGAAAGAACTTCTCTAGTCCAACCATCATCTAATGTTTAAATCACTTCATAATATCCCTAATATATGGCTGTTGAGCCTTTTCTGAATACCTCTACTAATAGGAAAAGCAGTACTTTCCACAGTAGCCCATCCCAATTGCTCTCCAGGCATGCATTCATTCAACTTACAATGACGTTTGTAAAATGAGCTGAGGAGAAAGTTTTTGTTTGTTTGTTTGTTTGTTTGTTTGAGACAGAGTTTCTCTCTGTTGCCCAGGCTGGAGTGCAATGGCACCATCTCGGCTCACTGCAACCTCCGCCTCCCAGGTTCAAGCGATTCTCCTGCCTCAGCCTCCCGAGTAGCTGGGATTACAGGTGCCTGCTACCATGCCTGGCTAATTTTTGTATTTTTAGTCGAAACGAGGTTTCACCAAGTTGGCCAGGCTGGTGTTGAACTCCTGACCTCAGGTGATCCACCTGCTTCGGCCTCCCAAAGTGCTGGGATTACAGGCTTGAGCCACCGTGCCCGGCCAAGGAGAAAGTTTTAAGCAAAGTACTATGACAGTCGTGCCAAGCACCCACCCTTAAGGAGGCCCAAATAGGAGAGCCAAACACCAGGAGCAAAACATGAGATCCAAAGTTAGAGCTCAGAAGACAGAAAGGTCAGTTCCTATTGTGATGCCCAATCAGATCAAAACAACCCATGCTAATTTCCTAATTCTCTGAGTGACTTAAAGGAATTCATAGTGCTGCAAAACCTTGGGAAAGAGCTAGATAACAGTAAGTGCTAATATTGCTTCTATCATGAACAACAAAATAATTAGCTGCTTCTTTTTACGCAAAATTTGAATAGAATAGAAAATACTCATTCTAAGTGTACATTTGACAAGTTTTGACAAAGGGACACACCTGCGTGACTACCACAGCAATAAGACACAGAACATTTCCATCACTCCTAAAAATCCACTCATGGCCCTTTTCAGTCCATTCCTTCCCACCCCCGTCTCGGGCAACCATTGGTTTGATTCCCGTCACTATTGATTAGGCTTGCCTTTCCTCTACTTTTGCCTGAAAGGAATCATACAGTGTGATCTCTTGTGTCTGGCTTCTTTTGCTCAGCATAATGATTTGGGAATTCATTCACATTATTGCATGGTTTGTTTATTTTGGACATTTTAGTGAGTGTTAGCAATGTCTTGTCTTGGTTTTAATTTGTATTTCTTTTTCTTTTTTTTTTCTTTTTTTCATTTTTTTTGGGATGGAGTCTCGCTCTGTCATCCACGATGGAGTGCAGTGGCGCAATCTCAGCTTACTGCAGCCTTCACTTCCCAGGTTCAAGTGATTCCCATGCCTCAGCCTCCTGAGTAGCTGGGACTACAGGTGCGTGCCACCACGCCTGGCTAATTTTTGTATTTTTTGTAGAGATGGGTTTCACCATGTTGGCCAGGCTGGTCTCAAACTCCTGACCTCAAGTGATCTGCTGGCCTTGGCCTCCCAAAGTGTTGGGATTATAGGCGTGAGCCACCAGGCCTAGCCTTAATTTGTATTTCAATGATGACTAATGATCTCAAGCACCTTTTCATGTACTTACTGGGGATTGGTGTATCTTGTTTGCGAAATGTTTGTTAAAATATTTTGCTCATTTTTTCTTAAGTTGTTAGTCTCCTTTTAATTGAGTTGTAAGAGTTACAAGTCCTTTGTCAGATGTATGTATTGTATTTTCTCCTCTGTGGCTTGCCTTTCATTTTCTTAATGATACCTTCCAAAGAGTGGAAATTTTACTTATGATGATGTCCAACTTATCAATTTCTTTAAATGGTGAGTTCCTTTAGTAAACTAAGAAATCTTTGCCTAACCTGAGGTCAAAAGATTTTTCTCCTATATTTTCTTCTATAATTATCATAGTTTAAGATTTTACATTTAGGTTTATGATCCATTTTGAGTTAATTTTTGTGCAGGGTATGAGATAAGGGCTAAGGTTCATTTTTTTCCCTTAAGGATATCTGTTTTAACACTATTTGTTGTAAAGACTATCCTTTTCCTGTTGAATAACCTTGTACTTTTGTGAAAAATTAAGTGAGCATATATGCATAGACCTATTCTATTCCACTGATCTGTCTATTCTTATGCCAATATGCCAATACCACATGACTTTGATTATTGTAGATGAATGGAAAGTTTTTGAAATCAGAGTAAGTCCTCGAATTTTTTTTCTCCTTTTCAAAATTTTTCTTTCATTTATTTAAGTCTGCTTAAAAATCTCCTAAATTTTATGTGTATTTTATTAAAATTATTCTTGAGTATTTCATGTTCTTTGATGTTATTTTTTTAAAATATTATTTGCTAGTTTTTAGTATACAGACATAAACTTTAATTTTGTATATTGTGACCTTGCTAAGTTTACTTCTTACTTCTAGTAGCATATGTTTGTAGTTTTCTTAGGATTTTCTATGTACTGTGAAAGTTATCAGAATAAAAATGAAGGCATAAATGTTATGAAAACCCAAACAAATACAGTTAGGGGAGGTCACGAAGAGAGGGTTCTCATGCTTGCATGCCTGATAACAAAAAAGACTGCTAAAACCACAACTTTGCACAAAGACCATCAAGACTTTGCATAAAACTTACTTCTGTAAGTACATCTGCCCAGCAGCTACCTGTCCAACCTCAGAAGGTGTCACTCTTGCTATTTTTTATTAATTTTTTTTTTTAAATTATAGGGTTAGTGGGTACAAGTGCAGAAGACGTGTATATATTGTGCAGTTGTGAGGTCTGGGCTTTTAGTGTACCCATCACACCCTTCTTATTGATCTTTGTAGTCAAGGATAATTATTTCAAAACAATTATGTAATCTTCCTCATTTTTTCCTTGAAAAAGCTTTGTCTTCCTTTACCTCCCTGAATACACACGTAGTTAACTACAGCCTAGGTATTTCCATTGCAATGCTCTATTCCCAGATAAACATCTTTCTTTCACAGAGTGTCTCTCTTTTAGTTATTTAGGTTGACAGTACACAATTCCGTTGTTTATTCATAATAATAATTTTACTACTTCCTTTGCAATCTGTAATCTTTGATTTCTTTATCTTGTCTAATTATACTAGTTGGGACTTGCAATATGTTTAAATAGAAGTGGTGAGAATGGGAATCTTTGTCTTATTCCCCATCGTAGTAGGAAAGCATTCACTCTTTCATAATTAAGCTGAAGATTTGGCATCACTGCCTTTTAACAGGTTGAGGAAGCTGTCACTATTCCTAATTTTCCAAAAGTCATTGTTATGAATGGGTGTTGAATTTTGTGCAATGCTTTTTATGCACCTCCTGAAATGATCATACTCTTTCCTTTATTGTGTTAATGTGGTAAATTATATTGATTGATTTAAAAATATTAAACCAACCTTAAATTCCTAAGATAAATGCCACTTGAACATAGTATATTATCCAGTTTACATATGGCTGAATTTAATTTGCTTATATTTTGTTAAGAATTTTTGTGTCTATATTCATGAAGGATATTGGTCTATAGTTTTCTTACAATATCTTTGGTTTTGATATCAGTGTCATACGTGCCTTATAAAATGAGTTGGGAAGTATTTACCTCTTTCTCTGTTTTCTTAAAGTTTGTGTAGTCATGTTATTATTTATCCTTTAAATGTTTCACAGAATTAATTAGGGAACTACCTGGGTCTGGGGTTTTCTTTGAGTAAAGGCTTTCAGTTATGAATTCAATTCATTTAATTTATAGGAGTATTTAGATTTTTTATTTTTTCTTGAATCAGTATTAGTAATTTGTCTTTTAAGGAATTTATGCATGTCATCTGCGTTGTTGAATTTTTTGGTATATGTTTGTTCATTAGAGTCCTTTAGTGCCCTTTTAATGACATATGTGTAGTCATGTGTCCTATTTCACACCTGAGATTGCCAATTTGCATCTTTTCTTTTTTCTTGACCAGTCTGATAGTTTATCAGTTTTATAGCTTTGTTTCAAAAAGTCTGTTTTAAAATTCATGGATTTTCTCTATTATTTATTATTTTCTATTTCGTTGATTTCTACTTTTTTCTACTTACTTAAGGTTAGTATTTTTGTTGTTGTTGTTGTTAGCTTCTTAATGTGGAAGCTAGATCACTGATTTTAGAACTTTCTTCTTTTCTAACATAAGCATTTAATCTACACATTTCCATCTAAGCACTGCTTTAGTTTCATCCCATACACTGGGATATATTGTGTTTTTATTATCAATTAAGGTTCAAATAAATTCTAATTTCCTGGTGATTTCTTCTTTGATCTATGGCTTATTTAGAAGTGTGATATTTAATTTCCAAGTATTTGGGAATTTTCTTGATATCTTAGTGCTTTTGACTTCTTATCCAATTCCATGGTGGTCAAAAAACAGACCTCATATAATTTTAATCCTTTTAAATTTGTTGAGACGCTTTTATAACCCAGCATATAGTCTATCATTGAATACCCCATGTACACTTAAAAAGAATGTACACCCTGCTGTTGTTGAATGCAGTGTTCTGTAATATCAATTTGATCAAGTTGATTGATAGTATTGTTTGAATCTTCTATACCCAGACTTTCCAGCTACTTGTTCTAACAACTGCTGAGAAGTGTTGAAATTTCCAGCCACAACTATAGATGTGTGTATTCTTTCAATTCTGTCAGTTTTTTCTTCATGTAGTTTTCAAAGCTTGTAATTGAGTGAATTTACTTTTTTTTTTTTTTTTTTTTGAGACGGAGTCTTGCTCTGTTGCCCAGGCTGGAGTGCAATGTTGCAGTCTCGGCTCACTGCAACCTCCACCTCCCCAGCTCAAACGATTCTCCTGCCTCAGCCTCCAGAGCAGCTGGGATTACAGGTGTCCACCACCACGTCCAGCTAATTTTTGGTTTTTTTTGGTAGAGACGGGGTTTCACCATGTTGGCCAGGCTGGTCTCGAACTCCTGACCTTGTTGTGATCTGCCCACCTCGGCGAGTGAATTTACTTTTAAGATCACTGTGTCTTATTGAGGAATAGATTATTTTACCATTGTAAAATGTCCCTCATCGTCTCTAATAATGTTCTCTATTTTGAAGCCAACTTTTTCAGAAAGTACAATTATGATAGCCTTCACGTATACAGAATTTGCTGTATATCTTTTTCTATCCATTTATATCTAACCTAGCTATTTTTATATTTAAAATGTTTTTTTGTAAATAGCATATAACTGAATCTTGCTTTTTTTATTGTTTGACGATTTCTGTCTTTTAATGGGGCGTGGTTAGTCTATTTATGCCTAATGTAATTACTGATATATTGAGTTTGTCTATTATATCATCTTGATTTTTTTGTACTTTATTCTTTCACTGTTCCTTTCTTCCTTTCATTTCATATGAGGTTTTTCTTTTCAAATTCCATCTCATCTTTTCTATGGCTTATTGGCTATAACATTTTTTAAAAATGGTTGCTCTAGCATTTACAATATGCATTTTAACTTATCACAGTCTTCATTAGATATGTACTTCATATATTTAAGAATTCTACAATAGTATACTTCCACTTATTCTCTCTTTTCTTTTATGCTATTATCATACATTTTTTCCTAATATATCATTATTATATCTTTATTATTTTTTATTTGAACAGTCCATTTACTTTTAAAGCTATTTTAAAAACAAAAATGCCTTTTATATTTACTCACTATTTTATTTTATTTTATTGAGACAGTTTCACTCTATTGCCCAGGCTGGAGTACAGTGGCGTGATATCGGCTCACTGAAACCTCTGCCTCCTGGGTTCAAGCGATTCTCCTGCCTCAGGCTGCTGAGAAGCTGGGATTACAGGTGCACACCACCATGTCTGGCTAATTTATGTATCTTTAGTAGAGATGCGATTTCAGCATGTTGATCAGGCTGTTCTCAACTCCGGACCCCAATGATCCTCCTGCCTTGGCCTCCCAAAGTGCTGAGATTACAGGCATAAGCCACCACACCCAGCTTACATATTTATTAATTTAGAAACTTTTCTCTTTTGTGCAAATCTGAGTTCCCATTATTTTACTTTGACTTGATAAATTCCCTTCGACATTTCTTAGAGTGGTGAAAAATTTGCTCATCAAATTTTGTTTGTCTAAAAAATTCTTAATTTCATTCTTATTTTTGAGGAATATTTTTGCTGATTATAGAATTCTAGGTGGGCAGATTTTTGTTTATGCACTTTAAAGATGTCACCCATTGTCTTCTACAATACATTGCATTTTCTCACAAAAACATCAGTTATTATTCTTATCTTTTTCTTTTTTATGTAATGTGTTTCAACTCTCTGGAGGCTTTTAAGTTTTTTTGTATTTCTGCCTTCTGCCTAGTTGATTGTAATGATTTTCTTGTCATTTATCATGCTTGGGTTTTATTGAGTTTCTTGGATATGTCAGTTTATAGTTGTTATTACATTTGGAAAAATTGTAGTCATTAATTCCTCAGGGTTTTTTTGCCATTACCCTGACATTTTCTGGGACTCCATTTACATATATGTTAGTCTGCTTGATGTTGTCCCACAGGTCATGGAGACTGTTTATTTTTATTTAAAAATGAGACTCTGTTCTTATTTTTACAAGAGCCTTTTTATCTTCATCCTCATTTTATCTTCAGTTTGAATTGCTTCTATTACTATCTTTTTGAGTTCATGTATCTTTTATTTGGCAATATCTAATCTACTGTTGAGTCCATAAGGTGAATTTTTTATTTCATATATTGTATTTTTCAGTTATAGAATTACATTTGATTCCTTTTCTATAGTTTCCATTTCTCTTTTCATTATGTTTCTGATTTCTCTTAAATCCTTGAATATATGTATAATAGTTGCTTATACTGCCTGTCTACAAATTTCATCATCACTATCATTTCTAGGTCTGCCTCTCTTCAGTGGGTGTTCTAGTTGTGGGTCATATTTTCTTGCTTCTTTACATGTCTAGTAATTTTTGATTGAATGATAGATATAATAAATTTTACATGTTGAGTGTCTAGATTGTCTTGTTTTCCTTTAAAAAGTGTTGGCTATTGTTTTGGCAGCTCTAGATGTACTTGATCCTTTCAAGTCTTGTTTTTAAGTTTTACCAGAGTGAGTCTAAAATAATCTTGATTCTAGGGCTAGTTTAGCCTTACTATTAAATCAAGGCCCTTCTAGGGTCTCTGTTGAATTTACTATATACCTAACAAGTTCTTTCCACTTTGGCTTCCAGTTGTCCAACAACAACCTTCCTGTTGTCCAAGGTATGAAATTAGTTGTTTGATATATTTTGTCCAGTTTTCCTTTTTCCTTTCATTTTATGGCAAAGGACAAGTCCCAAACCAGTTTTTCTCTAATGGCCTGAGGCAGAAATTCTTATTAGTTTCTTGAAGGTAGAACACATGTTATGTATTGCTCTTGCTCCTACATTTCAGCACCTGACAGTTGCTTTACTTGTCAATATAGCACTGTGACTATTTAGTAGCAAAATTATAAAGTCAGTGCCACTGAGTTTGAATATTGACTCTGAATATAGCAGCTTGTGACATGGGGTAGGATATTTTACTTCTCTGTGCCTTAATTTCTTCATCTGTAATACAGAAATGAAAATAATTGTACCTACCTTTTAGGTTTTAGCTTCAATGGGTTAATGAGTTAGAATGCTATGGGGCACATGGTAATGCTCAATATGGTAACTATTGTCAATATCATTATTACTCATCATCAAAAGGCCAGTTAGCTTATTTCTGTATGACTGATCCTTCTATTAAAAATCTCATGCAGATAATTAGAGCAAGTTAGTTAATAAAATCACATATTGTTTCATTGTTATTTTAAAGAATCTTGTATCCTGTCTCTCCCTGTCAATCGTAAGTACCAAGGAACATTAAGCTCCTAAACTGAGAACAGAAGACTTTGACCAAAGCCACATCATAAGATCTAAGGAGATTATAAGTGCACTGTATTCTTCATCTTTCCATCCAGGTTAGCAGTGAAAAAAGCATATGTGTATTGGATTTCTAACAACGAGATTTTATTGGAACTGCACTAGTGGCAATAGATCAGTAAAGGAATGTGGCAGTGAATAAGCTTGTAAAATGAAGAATCATTTTATAGAGCAAATGATTGCCCACTAATTTATCTATGCCATAAATCTGGAGTTGGGTATAGAGGGTCTATAAATGGGCTGCACCTGGGCCGAGGTAACTTTCAGAGGCCAGCCTTAGCCTCCTTACGTGGCTGCTTTCAGCCACATGAAGAGCTGCTCCTTTAGGGAGATCCTCCCTGGAGGTTTGAGGGGATTCTTGGGGAAAAAGGAGGTCCTAATATTTATACGTGTTAGATAAAGTTTTGTTAATTACTTGTGTATGTGCTTAGTCAGCCTGGATATCAGTCATGTGTCCAAGAATAAAATATAAATTCAAGTTTTAACAAAAACAGGTATCTTTGGTATTTGCTCTGTAAACCAGCTCATGTGCTACCACCACTACTGTTCTGTCTTGTCCCTCCTCATGTGCCCAGAAGGCCCCTCTGTCTTGATCATGGACTAAAATGGCCAGCTGCCAGGTGACCTCAGCAGAGATGTTGGCATGATCTGAAGTTCATGTCTTGTAAATGTTAATGACAGTCTTCAGAGGATAAAGGGATAAAGAAACAATTAAAATTCACTCCTGACTGGGTACTGTGATTAAATTAGATTCTGGTGCAGTATCTTAGCTTGTGATGTAGTGTCACGATGCAGGGGTCTGTATGCTATCGCTGATCTAAGTAATCCCCCACTGAGTTACATGAGGGAACTAATTTCAGAGAATAATAATAACACATCAGTCATCATTTCTGAGTCATCTAACAGCATCCACCTTCTGAGTAATACTTTGAATTTAAATCATCTTTCCTCCAGAAGAGATCAATGCTTTTGTTTTCTTATCTATCTTAACAACATTTCTGTGAGGAAAGAAGGGGCTGGATTTGTATTCCCCCCCCATTTTTTTTTTTTTTACAGTGTAAGAAACAGAATCAGAAACAATAAATCATTAACCTGAGATCACATAGTGACACAGACCTAAAAGAATCCTGGATCCTGGATCTTGGACTATAATTTTTTTTTTTTTTTTTTGAGATGGAGTCTCGCTCTGTCGTCCAGGCTGGAGTGCAGTGGCACCATCTCAGCACACTGTAACCTCTGCCTCCTGGATTCAAGTGATTCTCCTGCCTCAGCCTCCAGAGTAGCTTGGATTACAGGCACCCATTACCACGCCTAGCTAATTTCTGTATTTTTAGTAGAGTCAGGGTTTCACCATGTTGGCCAGGCTGATCTTTAACTCCTGACCTCAGGTGATCCACCCTCCTTGGCCTGCCAAAGTGCTGGGATTACAAGTGTGAGCCACCACGCCTGGTTTTGGGCTATCAATCTTACATTTCAGGGTCAGAGACTAAATATTTTAGGTTTAGTGCGCCATACAGTCTGTTGCAAAACAATCACTCAACTCTGCCATTGTTGCATGAAAGCAATCATAGAGTATGCAAATGTAAATGAACAAGCATGGCTGGTCATGAGGACTGGAGATATTATACACATATACATATTATGCTATATATGTACATGTTTATATATTATGTGTGTATATATGCTATATATAGCACATGTGTGTGTACCTATATATAATATATATACACACATATACAATTTTTTTCTTTGAAAAACAGGCAATGAGCCAGATTTAATCCAAGAGCAACAGTTTGCCAACCCTTGTACTAAATCATGACACATGCTAAATGCTACCTCAAGCTGTGAGGGCCATTACATGACGGCAGAATGTGACATTTGTACATGCTTCCTACATTATCACTTGATCTTCACAAGAACCCTGCTATGTAGGTTTTTAATGACTTTCCATTTTATATATGAGGAAGCTAACAGGTTAACTCACTTGTCCTAAACAGCATTGTTGTAATGAAGTATGAAAACTATAGCATGAGTCTCCTGACTTTTAATATTTCTCCTCTGCTAGCTGTTCCATGGGAAATTCCTACCTATGCTTTCATTTTCACAGAAAGAAATCCAAGGACCTGGGGAGGCTGAATTGATTTCTCTGGGGTCATTGACCTATTACTGACTGAGCCAGGACTAGAATCACCATCTGGTGGCTGCCAGGCTGGTCTTAGATCCTTTCACATCATTGTGAACATTTTCCAGAAAAAAAGGCGTAAGTAGATATAATAATAGTATTCCACTGTAGTTCATTCTTTCAACTTCCTTACATTATACTATTTTATAAATGATCTCTTTGATGTACCAAAAGGTACCTCAATACTAAATAAATGATTTTTGATTCACTTTATCTTTTTGACTCTCTAATTTTCAAATTCCAGCCTGGCTTGTAAAATTCTTATTGGCACACTGCATGACCTTTTATTTAATTTTATTCTTTAATGCAGCCTGAATATAACATCTTCAACCATAGAACTTAATTATCTCTTCCAATCCAGGGAATGTGTGAATCAGAAGAAAAACAAATTGATAACGAGGTCTCCTTGGCTTTAACTGGCACTTTAAAATGAGTGTGTAGAAATCATAATGGGCTGGGCACCGTGGCTCGTGCCTGTAATCCTGGCACTTTGGGAAGCTAGGTTTCTTTGAATTTAAATCAGCAAGACAGGATAATTGCTTGAGACTGGAAGTTTGAGACCAGCCTGGGCAACATGATGAGACCTCGTCTCTACAAAAAAATAAAAATGAAAAATTAGCCAGGTGCGATGGCACATGCCTGTAGTCCAAGCTACTTGGGAGGCTGAGGCAAGGGGATTGCTTAAGCCTGGGAGGTGGAGGCTGTAATGAGCTGTGGTTGCACCACTGTACTCAAGCCTGGGTACAGGGCAAGATCCTGTCTCAAAAAAAAAAGAAGAATATTAAAAAGTAATTAATAATAATAAAGAAATTGTCATGATTTCTAGGGTCTCTCCTAGCTCTATTGGAACATGGTGGATGATAAGGTAACCAACTGTCTTGGCTGGCCTGAGGTTGAGGAGTTTCCTAGAATATAGAACTTTTCAGTGTTCAAACCATAAAAGTCTCAGGGAAACTGAGATGAGATAGTCACTCTAACTGCTGAATAAATGTTTGTTGACTGAATTGACAACTAACTCTGCATCCCCTCATCTGGAATAAGGACTGGGGAACTGGGAGAAGAACAGGAGGGCTGTCCAACTTCTTGGCAGCACTTGAGCACAAAGAGAACCTCATGATTTTATAAAAAATCAGATCCAACTATATTAAAATATCTAAAAATATACATGAAAAACCAGCCCAAAGACAAATATAAATCAGTCTGAATAATTATCGCTACATTTCCCACTCATTGGTGAAAATCTTGTAATTCATCACTTAGCCTGAAACACACGTAAACAAAGGTCATTCAGCTCCAACCATAACAAGAGGCAACTGAAAGCGCTTAGCTGAAGGCAGTGCGCAACATGGAAATCTACCCACAAACTACTGGTTATCATCAATTCCTGGACTCAACAGAGCATCCAGTTGCCAGCAGAGGATCTACAGCAAGACCAAAGGCCATAGGCCAAAGGACAACTGAGCTTTCTCTTAGGCCTCCTATCATATCTACCTTACTGTGATGATTCTGCTTTTGCAAATTTGGACTGGCTGAGAAGACCTGCTTTGGATTTCCCAACTTTGGGAGAAGGAGCTTCTATTATTTTCATTAGAATCCAAATCTCTACATGTTCCTTTGTTGTAGATGGAGTTAATGTTCCTGCCATGGGGTTTCATTTATATCACAGGTCAGCCACTCTCTCTGCCTTACAGAAAGTTAAAAGAAAATACTAGAGGGAGCCACACAGTCCTGCACTGGAGCAATTGCTAACATACTAAGCAGCCTTAAGAACCACAAATTTCTTTTTATTTTTATTTTTTATTTTTTTTAATTTTTATTTTATTATTATTATACTTTAAGTTTTAGGGTACATGTGTACAATGTGCAGGTTAGTTACACATGTATACATGTGCCATGCTGGTGTGCTGCACCCATTAACTCGTCATTTAGCATTAGGTATATCTCCTAATGCTATGCCTCCCCCCTCCCCCCACCCCACAACAGTCCCCAGAGTGTGATGTTCCCCTTCCTGTGTCCATGTGTTCTCATTGTTCAATTCCCACCTATGAGTGAGAACATGAAGAACCACAAATTTCTAAAAATTTGGAAAAAAACAATGTTAAGGGTTTTCAGACTTTCCCTACAGAAACAGTCACCACTGAAAGCCTTATTCTAATTTTCAGTTATAGCTGGTGTCTGTTTATTTAAGACTTTGGTTAGAAAAATTCAGTTTAATATGCATCAGTGAATTCTGTTGCCATTACAGGCTGGCCAACCACAGTAATGAATCTGGCTGGCTCTTATTTTAGAGTCTGAATTAGCATATTCAGGGGACATTCTCCCTGACTGTCACACTGTCCTGAGGAATTCAGACATCTAACTTCATGAGGGATATGCCTAGCCCCTCTTCACTACGTCCCAGGCCACCAATAACCTATAATTCTTGAGACCTGGATGTCTTTGACTTTTGTCTCCATAATTCTTACTTTGGTCTTAACTTTTCCTATTTCCTTTTCTGAGTCCATTACTCAAGGCCATATCATTTCTTTTTCTGTCTCTTTTCTTCCTGTCTGCATTTTTCCTTGACCCCATCTCCCTTTTCAATTTATAGCCTGTCAGCCTCACCCATTTTGCTTTGTTATTTTACTCTCTCCTTTTAAGTGTCCTTGTCTTTATTACCAAACTTTTCATACTCTTTTGCAACTTATTCCTTGTTTTCCACTTGGAATTTCTTTAAAAATTTAAAAAAACAATTATAACCATTTTTGCTATAAACCTGATTTTTAAAGTAGAAACTCCATTTCTTTAGTGTGCGAAGCACAGAGGTAAAGACACAAATTAACTAGAGCTGGCTGAGATGGGAAACAGAAAGCCAATTTGTAACCTTGTGCCAGAATGAATATGAAGCAGGTGGTGATGGTATGAATACATACCTACATCCAGCTTAGCACACGCTGTACCCATCAAATACATACAGCCATGCCCAAAGGAAATCAATTTCTCCTTCACTGAATGCCAAATGAAGGCTAAGTCAGGTACTGATCAACTATTTCGAGAACAAATTTAAAAATGGCACAGACGTTTTCAAATTGCCATGAAGTCTGGTTTCAACAACATGAATACCTGAGTCAGCTGAGGATATTCCTACCCAGTGACTAATGTCTATGCAATGGCTGAAGTGCTCTGGAGTATTCTTCTGATCCCCAAACATTCTGCTAACTGAGCAACACAGGCCCACTAACTAGAGTAAAATTGCTTCGGGTTGATAAACGTTCAACAGTTTCCCTGAGTTTTCAGCAGGCTCACACTCACCCCTGCCAATATAGCTTTTGATTACAAAACACAACAGTTAGGCAGTGCAGGTAACAGTAATTATCTTGGTAATTAGATTCTGTCATGCACTGTATACTCTGGACCTTGAGCTTTGTGCAATAGAAGAGGCACCCAGGGCATCTTTAGGGCACTTGGTCTCTTCTAGGGAGCAGGATGCTAATAAGCTTTTGCTGAAACAATGAGAAGGCATATTGCCTCTCCTGTCACACCTCCTTCCTCCGCTTTCTGGTTCAGCAAATTTCAGTTGTGTTGTAGAAAAGAAAAGAAGGGAGAAAACTGGAAATGAGGACTGTGGATGGAAACTGTCCAGGAGGAAATTCAGTTTCTGCCTTGTGCTCTGTGCATTTCAAAATGGAAATGCTATATTCATTAAACTGCCCATTAAGCAAACAATACAGGGAAACAAGATGGATTTTAGGAAAGCAGGAGGGAGGAGAAGAGGCCGGCCAGAGAGAGGAAACGAAATGAGGGCATTGTTTTTAAAGGAGACTATAAAATGTTTAACTAGAGAAAGGAAAATGCCTGCACAGATTTCACTGAAGAATGAAAGAGTGCCTCATTTCAATACTGACAACTGGCAATAACATCTCTATTGCAGCCACACAAAACTCTGTTGATGTCTGACAAGACCGTGGTGAGTCTAGGTAATGGTATAACTTCCATGCAGTGAGTTTAATGCATTAGGATGAGGGACGAAATTCTTAATATATACTTGATGTGAAGAAATACATTAGATCTTTAAGGGTAAACATAGTTACCTGGTAGTCAAAACAAGGACACAGAGAATGGAAAATAAAAAAATACTGAACACCTACTGTGTGCCAGGCACTTCCACATATTGTCTCACTTAATCCTGAAAACATGCTGGTGCGATGGTATCAGGCTTCATTCACAGAGGAGCAAAAAAGTTCAAGAAGATATGCAAATAGCTCAAGTTCATACAGCTGCTCAACAGCAGTGCTGAAATTTGAGGGCGAATCCCATACGGCTTCCACCCTGCCATGCTGCCTTATGAGAACACAGTCCTGTTACCTTCCAGAAAGGAAACTGGCACTATGGATCACCAACCATGTGCCAACTACTTTGAAACATACCCCTGTGTTCCTCATCTCCTATAATTTCAACTGCACCAACACGCAGACAATTTGACAGACAAACAGTATGGGGCCTCTTCAAAGGACAATTAAATCCCCACCACTGCAATTACACAAATCTGGTGCCTGGGGTTGGGAGTATTATGAAATCCCCAGCATTTGGCATCCCTCCTTAATAGGGAAATCTCATTTGAAATCCAGAGGGATGACTCTGGAAAGAGACAGGTAGGAACCCTAAAGAGTTTTCTTGGCTGTGCACACACGGCCTTCGTGATGGACACTCTGCTGCCCACGTTGTCGCCAAACAATACAAACACTAAGTGTTTCCACAGTTGGAACAGGCCCAGCTCTTGAGGACTGGTCTGAGTTTCAGCAGCTTAGAAATCAACAGCTCATCAACACATTTTTCTGTACCTTTAGCAGACTGGGTGAGTATCCACCAGATACGTTTTTTTCCCTTAATGTTAGGTTTCAGTAGCTGATTAGAGCTAACATTTGTTGAGCTCTCACTGAGCTCAGTTGTTGTTGCCTGAGAGATGGGTGTGATTATCTCCATTTCCGGTAGAGAGATTAGGTCACTTGCCCTTAGCCACCCTCAGCTGGGAATGCACCACAGAGGTTTGCTTCAGAACCTGCTCACTATGCTGCCTCCACCACATAGAACTGAATTCTCTAACCCTTTTGCAAACTGAGGATTCAGTCCACTGTCATATAATTTTGTTGTTAAGTGTTTAAGTCAGTAAACACTGTGCCTATATTCTAATTATTTGCTTTATATCCTGTAATTGCTTCTCACCAAACATTCATTCACTCATCCTCTTCATTCTAAAACACATTAAAGTCCTGTTAATGTTCCTCCTGTCTTAAACCAACCCATTCTTTTACCCCACACCCTTCTCCTGGTACTGCTCCCTCTGTCTCCTCCCTTCAGAGCCAAGCCTCTTGAGGTTCCAGCCTGGGCGACAGCACAGGACTTGTCTCAAAAACGAAAAAGGTCTTTCTGGGACACTGGACCTGCTTGATCATCTGCCTTCCTTGCAAAACTCTTCCCTGTGCCCTGTCATGGTAGCCTCTCTCCTGGTTGCCCCCACTCGCTGATGGCCCCTCAGTCTTCTCCACGGGCTTCTTTTTACCTGCCTGCTCCTTAGCGTCCCTCCTCTTCTCCTGGGCTGTCTAACCCACTCCCAGGGCAGCATGACTAGCAAAGTTTTGATTATTTGTGAACCCAATGGTCCAGGCCTCTCCTGAGGCCCAGATACACAGCAAACTATCCCTGAAATGGCTTCCCTCTGTCCCTAGATCTGCAGCTTCTAGTCTTCCCAACTTCTGTGGGTGTGCTACGATTATCCCAGAGGCCCAAGCCTGAAACCTGAGCCCCATCCTTTACTCCTTCCTCTCCATGACATCACTAGTGCCTCCATCTACGCCATCAGCACTGCCCCTCCCCTCATGGAGGCCATTGTCATCTCTCCTCTGTCTTCCCACCTGTCCAGTGTTGCCCTCTGATCCATGCTGTCAGTGCTGCTGCAGCACGGCCTTTGCAAACACAAAAGTGATGTCCTCATTCCCCTGTATGAACTTATAAATGGCTCCCCTTTGCTATAAGTCCCTACTCTTTCTTAGAACGTACAGGAAAGGACTGTGATGGGAATATCCTTGCTGCCCTTTTCAGCTTTGTCCTCACCACTCCCTATCATACCTGCCACTGCTTCCTTATTGTGCCATGCTCTCAGTTGCTGGGTGCCCCCACCCATGTCCTCTGTGCCACGCCACCCTCATGGCTTCCAGCTGACTTCTGGGTAACTCTCATCAGCTTATGGGTCAGTTCTTCTCTGAGGCCTTCCCAGATGTCCTGAGCTTGGCCTCGGTGCCCCTCTCATATGCCCACAGTCCTTGTACTTTTACTAAGATGGCAGTCAGGATACTCTTTTGTAGATGACTCATTGAGTGTCTATATCTTCTAGTAAAATATAAGCCCCAGAAGTAGACACTGTTTTCGTCTTGTCTGTTGTTGGACTTCTAATTCTCACCACAGTGTCTTAGCAAAAAATAAAAATAAAATAAAATAAAATAATAATACAAATAAAAAATAAGGCATTAAATACTTTTTAATGAATAAACATATTTTATAGGAAATGGGAGGTGAGGACAGAGTGGAGTACCAAAGCTGGAAAGGGAAAATAAGGAAGCATGGGAGGGTGGTATTCCTTGGTTCTCCAGCTGCCATTTTCCAGGGTTAAAGATGAAGGATTTCCTGGAGATCAGTGTGGACAATGGCAAGAGAAGACTCTGCTTTTCAGGCTGTTCTTCAGGAAGATATCTCAGAGCATATGAAGAAACAGACCAGGCGCTGGTTTGCTTTGAGAGAGAGTGAGACAGAATAAGAGAAAAGAAACCTGGAGGGTTTTTAGACTCCTCTTGTTTTGTTCAAGATATTTACCAAATTTAAGCTGAATGTTTCTTGTCCCCCTTGGAAATGAGCATCCTGCACTGATGACATGAGGCAGGGCCATGTTACTCTGTGCCTTCCCACACACTCAGCAGACAGAATGCTCTAACATGTGCTCTTGAATGCAACCCAAGCTCTTGACTGACTGGTAAGTGATGAAACACGGTCTGAAGCAATTTATTGCTTCAAGATGATGGTAGGAGGCAGACAGTCCTGACTAGAAGTGAAATGGCTCGTTGTGAGCAAGGGACATCAAAAGAGAGGCCCTGCATTGCAGCTGGCCCTCTGGGACATGGCCACAGACATCTGGGGTACACTTGCCATTTAGGGAGCTCTCTTCTGTTCTCAGATTCCTCTTTCTATTTAGAAGTCCAGGAAGCTATGATGGAGGCCGTCATCTCATCCTGGGAAGGTTGTAATAATTCATGGGAGAGAAGAGTTACTACAGGATGATGCAGCTGGGAAGGCTTCATAGACATACTGGCATTTGTGCCAGGCCTTGAAGACAGCTTCTAGGAGGGGGAAAAGGGAGGACATTTCCACTAAGAATTTTCTCTACATTGTGGGAAAAGGTATGGAGGAGGATACAGATCAGGCACACCCAAGGAATAATGATTAGACCAGCTTGGCTGGAGGGGTGGGCTCCCATCATAGAATATTGGAAGTTAGGATGGACAAAAATACCCTGCGGTGTTCCACAGGTAAGATCGATGGCTCATTTACCCAGCTTCAAAAGGCTGCAAATAGCTATTTTTTATGTTGGAAAAGAAATCCAATAATTTGTATCACTTGCCACTGTGAATCTGATAAAAAGCCTTTCCTGAAGACTGTGACAAATGGCCACAGGAGCCCCACATTCAAGCTGCAATATTGTAATACACTGCTGGGTGAGTCGGATCATATTGATTTGGTTGGGCCACTTGGTTGTTTGTACAGAACTCCCGAATCCCTGGCTCCTTCGCTGGATTCCATATATCCTATTGCGTACAGATTTAGAGCTTTAAGGAAGGCTAGAGTGTGGGGGTGCAGAGATGATGAAGGCACAACTGCAGTCCCTCAGAAGCTCAAGTGGAGGGGAGATGAGATAAGATGCTCTAAGAATATAGGCAATGATGTCAAAAAAAAGCCAAGAAGGAGGACACAGAAATAGGGGATGGATGTGGAGCAACCAGACTCCATGCACACTGCTGGTGGGATGTGAAGAATGAAAAGGGGTAAAAACCACTTTGGAAAATAGTTTGACAGCTTCTTAGAAAGTTAAACATATATTTAACCTGTGACCCAGCAATCCCACCCCTAGATATTTTCCCAAGAAAGAAAATAAAACTTGCACACTTGTATAAGTATGTACATAGTAGCTCTACTCATAAATGCCAAAAACTGAAAAAAAAGTTAAATATGCATTTAACAGGAAAATGGATAAATAAACTGTGGTGTATTTATATAATGGAATAGTACTCAGCCATCAAAAAGAATGAATTATTGATAAATGCAACAGAGTGGGTGAATCTCAGAAACAGTATGCAGTGCTAAATATGATGCAATACCCATGTGTGAGTCCATTTATATGAAGTTCAAGCACAGGAAAAACTAATATCTGGTAATAGAAATCAGAATAGTGTTGTCTCTTGGTGAAGTTGGCAGTTGACTGGAAAGTAGAGTTGGGAAAATGTCTGGGGTGCTGGAAATGTTCTGTCTTTATTTGGGTGGTGGTCACCCAGGTTACATAATTATCCAAACTCATCAAGCTGGGTGCATTTTTACCATATGTCAATTGTATCTCAGTAAAAATAGAAAAAAATAAGAGTTGGGTAAAAAGACAGCATGGATTTGTAGAAGTGCTGCCTCAAGAAGGCTCCATGGAGAATGACCCTTAAAGAATTTTTGGGGGGAAAGGCAAAGAAGGAGGAAGAAATGGAGATAGAAGGTAGGGAGCTGGGGACGTGCACTGGCCTGAGGACGAGTCATGTGGGGAATGGAGGTGAAGCCCGAAAGGGAGGTGGAGGTCATAAAACAGTGGGTAAGACAGTAGGAGCCAAAAGCACTGAGTACATATTCCACAGGATTCACCAAGAAAGAGAAGGGGAATAATCATTCAAGGAGTCTGAAAAGTCTAGATAACTGAAAAAAAAATCATTTGTGTGTAGCATGTTTGTAGGCCAAAGGGGGAATCACTGAGGAAGAGACATTGAAGAGAGGAGATCATTCACAGGGCAAGGTTCTGGTAGACCTTGATGGCTCAGCCTTAGACAGGAGGGGAACCTCCTGGGTCAGGAAAGAAGATGGAGGGCTGGGTAAAGCTGTGAAGGGTGAGGGGAAGAAAAGAATGAGAACCCCTGACAGACATCCTCCAATGTCTCAACATAGTGGAGAAAAGACCTTCAGTGAAAGGTAGAACTGTGGTCTCGAGAGCATGTTAAGGGTTCAGAACACAGCACTATAGAGAATCTGAAAGGGGGTTTGCCTGAGATGAATGAAACAATTCTGAGTTGTATGACATAGACCAATAGTGGAGATCATTGTCAATGTGGGAAACTAGCAGAGCATGGAGAATGAGAGTACACCATAGCTATTAAGAACACCCTTGAAATGGATCATGGCTAGAAGCAGGAATGGGATGGAGTAGGGCCAGTGAAGGGTGGGGAAGGGTCAAGGGTCTGGAAGTCAGGAAGAAGAGAAGTAGGTTCAGGATGTACAAGAAAGTTGGTAAGTATGAGGTAATGTGGATCAACTAAGGTAAATTTAATGCTCAAGATGTTTGAAGGAGAGCATCTCTGAATGCTGATGAGTTACAAGCTATGCTGAGGGATAAGCTGAATGGTGGTGACATTTTGTGTTGGAAGTTGGAGTCATTAAGGATCATGGCAGAATATGGGTATGGAGGAAGAGTGAGCCAAAGGTTGAAGTCCTTGAGAAAATGTGGTGGAGAATCCTCACTCAAAAAGCTTGTCTTTCTCTTATGTTATTGTCTATAATTAACCACTTTAATTCTATGAAGCTGGAAATTCTTCAGAATATGTTTTAAAGTTGATCTCAATTCAGTCTCTATGAGTAACACAAAAGTGGTTTTTATTCACCTTTTACAAACAAGGAGCTTTACTTTAGTGCGTCATCTCACCATCCCCTCCCTGGTGACTTCCTTCCAATCAGGTAGGATTTGGGTGCACAGAGGTAATCGCTGAAATCACTTGACTATTCAGAAAGCGATTGCAGTAGGCAAAGGGCACATAATATCATAGGTTTCAGTATCTGAAAAGAAATTGCGTGTTTTGACACTTAAAAATAAAATTTATGAGAAGAAAGGAGTTGTATTCTTCTTATTCATCTTTCTAGTTCTTTTATTGATTTTTAAAATTGACATAATCCCATCAAGTCTTTAAAAATAAAATCTCTTATTTGGGAACCCCCAGACTCCTAAATCAAGAAAAACATTCAAAAGGCCAGTGGGAGCTGCCTGTTATATCATTAAGTCAGAAGAAAATGGCAGCAGAGTTGTTATGTGTCCTTTGACAAATGATTGTCTCTCTGTGCCTCAGTTTCCTCATGGAGAAACTATGCAGGTGAAAGAGCTATAAAATGTGGAGTATTAGTATTTAATATACTTAAAAACAGTGCATTATTAGTGAGACTTACATAGAAATTAAATTAACAAAAATAATCAACTTTGACCTGAAACAGCACTGGCAGGCATTCTTAATCAGAAATCTTCCAGAAACGTGCTGATTAATCAGAAGGGAACTTCCACATCGTCCCACCACCACATCCACTTCCTCACCTGCGTCAGCATCCACATGCTCTGCCTTCTTATTTGCTGCTGTAGAGGAACTGTTCAAGCTTATATCCAAAGCCCATTTCCACACTTGCACACCACAGCCTCTTCCCTTTTGCCTACTCAGATAATGGCTTTGGCTAACCTTTTCTTTTCCACATCATCTATTTCCCACTCTACTGGATTGTTCTCATGAGCAAACATGTTATTTCTCTTGTCTTAAAAATCTTTTCCTTTGCCCCATTTCCCCACCAACTCAGAGAGCTGCCCTTGGCTCTGTGCCTTAAGGTCTGTATTCTGGCCCCTTCTCCAGCCATACATCTCTCTCTGGGTGAGCATTTGCTAGGCCAAGGAGAAGTGCTTAGTCAGAGCTGATGCTTCCTGCCATCTAGATCATGGGTACTCTGCACCTCAGAATTCTCTGTCCACATGGTCCTTAGCCCCTTACAGGATGTTCATAGTCCTCTTCTCTGGGTCCATCTTCCTTAGGGTGGACTTGCTAGTTTACAGACTCCTAGACTCAAGAGATATTCAGGGGATCGCTGTTTGAAGAAGTGTGGACAGGGCTGGGATATGCAGGCCAGGGCACGCAGGCCCCTCACAAGCACACCCTTCAGAGTATGGGATGGAGCTGGGTTTTGGAAGCCAAGGCATGTGGGCCTCAGGCCCTTTCCCTGTGCCACCAAGTTATAGAACAGAACTCCAAAGTCCAATAATTCTAAATTGGAATCTGCTTTTCCAGATTCTTATGAAGTTATATTTGTCAATATAATGCAAAGCACATATTTGTTTAATAGTTTGTTAGCTTGATAAATAACTTTTACCTATTTACAAATATTGTATATAGGCCTCAATTTTGGCTTGGATCCCATAAATGTTAGGGGTGCACTACCTATTAAGCCTTTTTGAAAAAAAGATCCTTTGTAGCAAATTTCTGCTATTAGAGTCAGTAGCTCCCATTCCTTCCCTTCTGTTCTTTCCTGTTTGGCTTTTGCTCTTCACCTTCTAATAGAATTGTTCTTGTCAACGTCACCAATATATTAAATCCAATGATTGGTTTTCTATCCTCATTTTACTTTATATTCCTGCAGCATGTGACACGAGAATCACTCCCTCTATCTCAATACGCTTTTTCATTGGCTTCTAGTATTCCACACTCTTTTGTTTTCTTCCTATACTGGCCTCTCTTTCTCAGCTCTTTGCCGATTCTCTCTTTTTATCCCCAAGCTCTTAATGAGGGAACTGCCAGGGCTCTTCTCTTCTCTATGCTCACTCACTTGCTATCCATCTGGCCCAAGGCTCTCCTGCTGTTGATTCTCAAATGATTTCTGTAGCCTTCACCTCTTTCTTAGCATCATACTCTCTACCTGACATCTCCATCTGGATGTCTAGTACTTGAAATGTGGCTAGTGCAACTGAAGAATTTAATTTTAAATTTTACCTAATTTTCATTCATCTAAACTTAAACATATTTTAATTTAAATAGCCACATGTGGCTAGTGGCTCCCAAGGAGCAGCTCTAGACGCAGTGCCGCAAGAGCAGGGAGCACTGTTTCCTCACTGAGGTATCCTAAGCACCTGGCAGAGTGCCTGACACATAGTAGGTGCTCAATAAAAATGTGTTAATAGATGTGTGATCAAAGTCCAAGGTCAACTTTTCCAAGAACTTGCAGTCTATCACTTGCAGAGATAGGGTCAGAACCCAGGAACTCATCACTCAGGAAACACACTTCTTTCCAAGCATGTTAAGGAAATACCCAGAAGTCTGGGCAGGGGCTTTCTGACAGCATACTTGTAGGTAAGAACAGTGCCTGGTCCTGGGTTTTCCTGATTTTACAAACACATTCATTCTCACATATAAATTAAGGAAACAAACAATCCATCCTGCACAGAATCCAAGCCCTCCAATCTCTGCTGGTATGTAATCCACTTGATTCATTCGTGGCCATCATCAGAATTCAGAGCAGATACTATCCACATTCATGGTCTTACAGAGGGAAGTTATTAAAATTCTGTAAAGTATCGGGACCTCCCAATGGAAAGGAAGATGAAGGCACATTTTAGCATTCACAGATGAAGAGGTTGAGGTCACAGAATATAATGTTTTATGCAACTGCATCCTAGAAACAAAGCAGAATTACCAAATAGCTGTAGAAATGTAACTGATTTTTGCAAAATGAAAGTACTGTATAGGAAATTAAATGACTATAGGGTAAATGATATTTTTAAAAGCTGTTTGGGGAATGAAATATGAAATCAGGCTTATGATAACAAATAAAGAGTTTAAAACTGTTTCCTTCTAAAATCTTATTTTGAAGATCCACGTGACCAATGCTTTTAGATATACTAAGGTACTAAGAAGCTACAAGTGTTTTACTAAACTGCAATAATACTAAGGATTAAGCAATATTTTACATGTTCCTTAGGTTCCTAGTAAAATGAGCAGATTGTTATATCTGTAATTTGTGTCGAAATACTTTTGGTATTTATTTGTATACCAATGTTTATAGCAACATTATTCACAATAACCAAAAGGTAGAAACGACTCAAATGTCCACTGCTGAATAAAAAACCAGACAAAACGTGGTATACACATACAATGGAATATTATTTAGCCTTAAAAAGAAATGAAATTCTGACACATGCTACAACCTGGATAAACCCTGAAGACATTATGCTAAGTGAAATAAGCCAGTTACAAAAGGACAAATATTGTATGATTCCACTCAGACGAGGTATCCAGAGTTGTCAAATTCAGAGGCAGAAAGTAGAATGGTGGTTGTCAAGGGCTGGGTGGAATTTTATGTCTATTTTACTATAATCTAAAAAAATCCCCAAACTTCAGCATGTGTTGTGTGTTACCACGTGGCCATTACTTAGGTTAAGCTATAACCCGAGAGCTGTCTGCATGCTAATCAAGAAAGCACAATGCCAGGGTGGTCTTTTCAATTAGCTACCACAAATTTTTGTCACCTGTATCTCAACCCACAAGCAATGCTTTACTAATTAACATATTGAAAGTCAGAAACAGATTTTCTGTTGATGAAATTGGTAGTTTGTTATGTAGACCAGTGAATGTTAGAAAAAGGCTCTCATTAGTGAAATTAAAAGTATTCATTACATGTGGATCGGCAGAAATATTTTTAGAAACACTCCCCACACCTGCTTCACAAGGGCACAAGAATCCAATTAGTCCTGTAGCCTTCACCCTCAGGGATGATGACCTAGGCTAAATCTCTAAATAGTCCTATGCCCAGCCAGGAACACTGAGGGATTCTAGATCCCTGATGCTAGCCAAAGAGTGACAAATTCCTGACCATGGAATCTTTGTGATGGCCTTCAGGGAATATTTTGTGCAAGATGGGGGTCAGAGCAGCTAAAAATAACAGCTGACACATGCTCAAGTTTACAAAACAGGTCATATAAATTGTGTGTGTGTAACTGTGTGTTTACTTGCTAATAAATGTTTACTTGACGGATGTTTTATATGTGACAGTATTTGTCTGGAATTTCTGTTCATTATAACCTAGTAGTGAAGTTGTCAGTTGAGCAGGCAATTCTTACCTCAAAACTTCATCAGGGGCTACTATGATTTACCAAAAAGATCCTAAGAGTCACACATGACCAAATCAGCTGAGGTCAGTTTACAATCATCAGCATAGAAGCCAGAGCAAAATTATAGTGCCAAAGGACATGAGAAACTAAGCCATGACGACTCAGATTATTAGTCCTAAGAATACACTTTGGGATGGTTTAGTTTACTCTCCTCCCTGATTTTAGAGATTAAAAAACGACTGGGCACAAAAATGTCGAGTGATCTTCTCATGTGCAAACTAATTTCATAAGCAGAAACCAAAGGGAAACCTTTGATATGATCATTATTTAGAAGCTACCACTTGTTGAGTGATTATTATGTGCCATGCATACTAGTAGGTGCTTTAGTATGTGATTCTCAGAAAATCCCTAATTCTCAGAAAATCCCTGCAAGCTGAGTACTATCATCCTTGAATTCAGAGAGGCCTTTCTAGTATCCAATTTACAACCAGTGTGGCACTCAGCGTTTCTCACTAGAGGTAGGCCATCCTATGCAGTCTCCCCAGGGCTTTCTCAGCCTGCTTCAGGAGCAGCCTGGAAGTGCAGAAGATAATGTGCCAGGGATCAGTCCTCAGCCAATGATGAAAGCTTCTTTTCCACAGGTAGGTTACCTCTGATGTTCTACACTGTCTCCCTGTGACCTCCCACAGGTCACCCAGTGGCCCACAGGAGTAACCTGCTTGATAATATACTGTTTATTAGCTTCTTTCCATTCTCTGACTCATTGCCTCACTTTCCATCCATCTTTCCTGGGATCATCTTTCAGATAAAGTTCTGCCTCAAATCTTTGTCTCAGGGAATGCTTTTGAGGAATGCACCCAATGCAATCATGTAATTTTCCCAAGGTAACCCAGCTAGCCATCAGGTTGAAGTTGGAACATGAACCCAGGTCTATCTGAGTTTTAGGATTATGCTCTTCTGTTCTGCTTTATCAAATTTCATCTTTCTTCCTGAGCAAGTAGAGATAAGACAGGAGTGGAAGGAAAGATGGGTGTTAACAGAAATAACCCTAGAGTTTAAAAAATACTAGTTTTCTAAAGTGATTTGTTTAATTAGCATCTCAAACCCTCATGGCCTCAAGGTTCACAGTCACCACTCTGCGTTACAGCACTGTGAAGCAGACTGTCTCAATGATGTTGAATAATCTGATTAGTCAATGTGGTTAAGTTGAATAATGTTCCCCAAAGATGGCTGGCCACATCCTAATTCCTAGGGCCCATGAGTGTTACCTTTTCCTTATATGGCAAAAAGGAACTTTGCAGGTGTGCTTAAATTAAGGATTTTAAGATGAGTGATTATCCTGAGTTATCTGGGTGAGTCCAATGTAACCATAATGGTCCCTACAAGAGGAACCCAGGAGGTAGTTGGAGAAGAAGACAATGCAATGATGGAAGCAGAGATGATTGGAGTGATATACTTTGAAGATGGAAGAAGGGGCCCCAAGGCACTAGAAGACAAGGAAATAGATTCTCCCCTCAGACACTCTGTAAGAAACCATCTCTACTAACACCTTAACTTTTAGCCCAGTGAAGCAGATTTCTGACTTTTGACCTCTAGAACGTAAAAAGAGACACTTTTTTTTTGTTGTTGTTTTAAGTCATCTTAACTTTGTGGTGATTTCTTACAGTGGCAAAAGGAAACTAATATAGTCAACTAAGCATCACCAGTGATTACTAGACAAGATTTTTTCAGCCCATGCAAAGTCTGGGTGTAGTGCTGGGTGCTTTAGTGCACCATAATTCCCTCAGTGACACTGTTTTTAATCTCATTTTACAGATGAAAAATGTCAGTAATGTCATTTTACTGACATGTAGATAGGTTAAGAACTTGGCTGAAATCGCACAGCTAATACCTGAACTCAGGCCTTTTGGACCATGTTCCTAATCAAAACACCAAATCTGAATCCTTGAAACTGCGAGTAAAAGAAGGTAAGTGAAACGGCACTATTGCCAATGTTGTAAAGCAGCCGCCTTCAATTGCCTGTTGAATAGCGAGAAACAGCAACATATACAATCACTCTGGTCCTCATTCTTTTCCCATCACAGAACCTCTCCCCTATTCCTCTCTCTACTTCTGGAAAAAGGCAGTTTAACTCAAACAGTAGTGATAGTTGGATGGGGGTGACTTAGTAATTAGGTACTTTGGTTTCTAAGAGCTTCTTTCAGAATTGAGCCCATAAGAAATTACCGAGCAGCTTTCTTTGAAATCAGAAGTGGCTTTGCAAACCCAGGAAGAAATACATCCGTTTTCCTTTTTTTCAGTTTGAGTGCATTTTTATTTTCAAAACAAACAAAAAACTCAAGTAATCACATTCATTTTAAAAAGAAGCAGGATGTGACTGGTTCTCACAGCTAGATCTTATCTCCCTAACTGACCAGATTGCATGCTCCTTCAGAGCAGCAGGCAGGTCTTGTATCTTTCCTCTTTAGCACTTAACATAAGGTGAGCTATCAGGATAGAGAGAGAGAGAAAGAGAGAGAGAGAGAAAGAGAGAGAAGGAGAGAGAGAGAGAGAGAGAGAGAGAGAGAGAGAGCGCCACCAATCTAATGAATAAAAATGAAGGGCCAAATGAATGAAGAAAGCAACACGTGGGAAGGGAAATTGAGACATTACTGTCATTTAAGTCCTGCATTTATGTATTATTAATTATATGCCCTTATATATTTGCAGCCATTAATGATAAGGGAGGCTCTTTGAAACTTTTGTAGAACCATCCTTGATTCTAGGATAGTAAGTAGGTTCCATTTTGCCTGTGCCAACTCTGATCTACTGGTATTGGCTACTTAGAGCCCTATATCTCAAAGAGACATAATGGCCAAATCAAAACTCAGCTGGATTCCTTTTCCTGGTCAAAAGGCAAAAAAAAAAAAAAAAAAAAAAAAAAGAAAAGAAAAAAAGACTCAGTTGGAAAGAATGTGTGATTGATTAGTGATGTCTGCTTTAGACTCACAGTCTCTAAGAAGAGAGACAGAGAGAGAGAGTGTATCTTCTACATATATAGTATATCATATATATATATAGTACTGCAGAAGTACTATATATTTGCTGAATCTGTCTATATAATTGACCACAATTTGATCAATTGTGGGCAGAACATACTACCCAATTTGTTTTAAGCCAACACTATCATCTCCTAAACTATCATTACTCTATGAATATGCAGTTTTCACTTCTGCTTCTTCAACAGTTTTTTTAATGTGAGAACCACCAAATCTTACTTATCTTTTATGACATACTCAGAAACAATGACTTTAGTTTTGGAATATATTTGAAAAGAGGTTTAAATCAATGTTTGTCAAGTTTTTTAAGGACGAGGAGTATTATATATGCCAAGAGTCATTAACAACAATAAAGCTTTCTCTAACATTTCCTGACAATACAAATGTGGTTGAGTATTATTCTAATCAAGTGCCTTTGCTAACTCAGTGACTGAATGGATCTTTACTTCCCACGTAACAATTTTGTGATACGACTGTATATAATATACAATAATTTAATCACACAAATTGAACTGTAAAATTATTTCTAATACTTAGGAGTACTAAAATAATTTTTTCACTTGTACTATTTTGAAATTATCCAATAAACAATCAATCACTAGATTTCATTTTTTAACATATTTCTTCCCAGGCATACATGCGGGAGCCATTATATGAGCTATTTTCCCACTAAGAAAACCACAATCAAAAGGTCAACCAGAACATTGTTGTCATAAATAATAACAATGATAATACCATTTTTTAAAAAAGCTCTTCAAGTTTACCATTTTTAACCTATAATTTCTTCTTGAATTTTAAAAATATATGTTCTATGTATTATTCTCAAATTTAGACATTAAATGAGACTAAAAGGGGTGATTTATTCAGCTATTGAATAAATGACGAAGCTAGGACACAAAACCAGATGGATGTCTAAGTCCTTATCCCTATCCCTGACCTGCCTGGATTCTATTAATCCATTGCGTGATTCCTCTGACCAGAGCCAAGCCCAATTTTCCACTGCAACATGCTCATTACCTCCTGTGTTACTTCTCTCATCTCTCTTTGCCTGATTTGCCCACTCCTCTCTCCTCCACCTATTGGAAGTCTATAGCTCTATGGCTCTGCTCAACTCCACTGTCTTCATAAAGTCTTCACTTTTCTCAGTGAACTCCTGCCATTCTCACAGTTTTAATACTTGGTGATATATTATTGCTCTATGCTGTTGGATCTCTATTCGTTCAACAAATAATTCTGGAGAACTGTATCATATTCCAGATACTACTCAAGGCACTAGAGATTCAGCAGTGAATAAGGCTGCCTCTTGTGGAACTTATGTTCCGGTTGGGGTTCCCACTTTTAGTGTTCACATCTAAATTTTAACCTCCTTGACAACAGTAGCTATGCTTCTGCTTTCTCTGTGTCTATGAAGAAACAATGTGATTTCACTGCTGTACAGCTTACCATTAAATCAATAATGTGGTTGCCTTGGTGTCAGAGGTACATAGCTAGTTAATGTCAGGGGACTAGACAAGTAAACACACTTGAGACAGCCGCTCACTCTATTTTCTCATAATTTTCTAACTCTAGAAAAATCTATGTTACTGTTGAGGAAGGTACATTAGGAATTCTTTAAGGGGAAACTTGTAAAGAAATTATAAGGAAGAACTGCCTGGAGATTGGTTTCCTGTGTATGCTAAAGCAAGATCCAAAATATCCATTTCTCAGAGACATGCCCAGAAAGTCCCAGCACACTTGGGAACAGCATTTTAAGAGGTTTTGAATTATTGTGCTCATTAATATATTTTCCCTTCTTTGATCCTTTTCTTGAGGGTAACTAGAGCTGCTTTGCTCTACAACATTTCAAGCATGGTGAGAATTTAGCACTAGGAGAAACCACGTAGTCAGAAAAAAAAAAACAACACATATCTTAAGAATTTTTCCTATAATCAAAATGAACAAAGGTGGAATTGAACCCACCAAAAGAAAATACCTGCCCCTTCTAAGCCTGATAGGATGTGATCAGAAAGGGAGTTTGGGGGCCGGGCATGGTGGCTCATGCCTGTAATCCCAGCATTTTGGGAGGCCAAGGTGGATGGATCGCCTGAGGTCAGGAGTTCGAGACCAGACTGGCCAACATGGTGAAACCCTGTTTCTACTAAAAATACAAAAATTAGCCAGGTTTGGTGGTGTGCGCCTGTAGTCCCAGTTACTCAGGAGGCGGAGGCAGGAGAATCCCTTGAATCTGGGAGGTGGATGTTGCAGTGAGCTGAGATCGTGCCACTGCACTCCAGCCTGGTAGTGGGCAACAGAGTGAGACTTCATCTAAAAAAAAAAAAAAAAAAAAAAAAAAAAAAGAGAGAAGGGAGTTTTGGGACTTCTTCCAGAAAACTCATCTTGGAAAATTTAGCATCTTGAATGCTTTAAAAACTTGGTGAAAAAAATACTGGGTTGCTTTATTAAATTAAACTTTTATTTAACAGGCCTAAGTCAGTCTCTTCTACAAAATGGCCTTCTAAATTTAATTTTATACACATATCTGTGTGTTTATGTATGTGTGTGGGGGGGTGTGAGTGAACACACACACATACAACCTCAGGCTATTGTAGAATTCCATTTGCATGTCTCTGTTTGGGAATCATGGGATATCAATGGCTGTTTCCAGGACCCAATTGAATAAATTCCCCTGTGAAGGGGAATTTGATTCTACTGCTAATTTTTCTCAATACTGGAGAACAGACTTCCTCCAGAGGTGTATGATGACCTGTACTGTGACCACTAAGACAACCAATCCACTCAGAGAGGATGAGAGTTTTCCTTGTGCCAGAGAACATCAGTGAATTTGTGCCATGCTTGAGGACATAATCTAAAGAGGACCTTAATAATAAGCAGGAATATGGCTCTGGGTTATGTTTTCTAGATTTATCCCTCAAAATGAATTCTAGGGTGTTCAAAGAAGGTTTTTGGAAACACAGAGTATTCCTGTAAGGACCAGCAGGGCTTCTGCTGAGAGTTGCTGTCTAGAGTTGGAAGGGGAGTATGACCTCTCTCTGAAGAACCCAGAAGTTTGGGAGGGGGAAAAGCACTGGAGAAAGCCTTTTGGAGTTGATGAAAGAACATGCCACAGTAGTAGAGGACCCCACTAGACTCAGCATCTTGAGGGCAGAGACTGTCTTGTGTATCATTGACTCCTCAGATCCTACAACAGTGCTTGGTTCATGGTAGGATTTCAATTAATGTTTTTGAACTGAACTAAATGAGAAGCAGCTGCGGAAAACCATGATCCAGGGAAAAGAGAGTAGTGAAAAGTTGGGAAGACCTCATTTTTATGTATCCCCAACTCTCTCCATCAATCTACTAGGAGACCCTCTTGACATCTGAGGGTTAGGGGAGACCTTGAAACTTTCAAAATACTAGAAATGAGTGGAATAATGAAGGGGATAAAGGCTGTGATAGAGACAATGCTGTATGTTCAACAAATCATTTTATTTTCCTCCTGGATACATAGGAAGGCAACATTTCCTGGCTCCCCTTGCACTTAGTTAGGGCCATGTAACCTGTAACTTGTTCTAGCCAAGGGAATTTGGGCAGAAGTCATGTGTGGTACTTCCAGAAACCTCTCTTGTAAATTTCCATGTTCTTTCTTTCTTTCTCTCTCTCTCTCTCTCTCTCTCTCTCTTTGTCTGGGCAACCAGTTGCAGAGGTTCCAGTGGAGAACTTCAAGGCTCTGAGACCTTAGGGCACAGCCAGGTCAGTAGATAGAAGTCTGGATACCTGAATACCTGCATGGCGCACAATATTCCTCCCCAAACCCCTCCCACAAACTGTTGCCCACTGGCCTGTAACATGAGCAAGAACTAAATGTTTGTTTTGTTAAGCCACTGAGATGGGATTACTTGTTGTAGCTGCCAGCATTACTTACACAGAGGCCATTGAATTCTGTGTTGGTTATAGGGACCTTTAAGCTTCTTATTCTTGACAGAGAGTAGGACTAAAAAATGGGGGTTACAATCACATACATACTTGCATATTTATATACTGAATCACATATACTAAATCACAAACGTAATTTATTAAGCATATTCCATACGTAAGGCATCAAAAAACTAGCAAGTCAGGCATTTCAAAATGATTTTTGTGTACTCATAAACAAAAAGAAGAGATCCTAAGATTGGTATATTTATCAAGTAGCAATGTCACAGAGTTGGCCACTATCAACTTCAGGTTGTCTATTATCATTAGGAATTTGCCCTAAGAAAATATATCCACAAAATAGTTACCTACTTGACTAAACAAAAAAAGGGGGAATAGACTTATTGAATAAAAGTATCTGCAATCTTCTGAGAAGTTCATACAGCAGAAGGGTCAAGGTCAAGTTCACTGAGCTGCTTTCTAGACAGGAGCAGCACAACTCTATAGTTTTGGAAAAGGACACCGGCAACCTTTTCAAGAATAGAACCACACTGTGTTCATATATGAAGCCTATGAAGCCTCAGTATAGCTCAATTCTCTCCTGGGCTGTTAAGCCACCACTCAAAAGACTCAACACATTGCACACAGAAATAGGTATGGACAGAAGGCACCCACATATATGGAAATAGACTGAACTCTGGGCAGGAAGCATAGGTTAGTTTAAAGTTTCCTGGGCCTCGCTTTTGTGATTCCATAGATGCCTTCATGGCAGCAACCAAGAAATTCTGAGTCATGAGGGACTATACTCTTCCCCTCTCTGTAGGGAGAAAGCTCTATCAAGGCCTCTTGGCTTCATCTTATTCCTTTGCCATAAAGCAGAGTAATAAGAGGTGGTTGTTCCATTCCTTACAAGCACCCTTCAAATCTCATGCACTCTTCAACCCTCTGCCATCTTCACGCATTAGGACTCAACTGTTCAGGCACATATCAAATGCTGCCTTCTCCAAGATGACTTTCCTGAGTTTTCCTCAACCAGTTTAAACTTTCTCTCTTTCCATTTTTATAGCAGTTGCATGTTTTAGCATTTATAATATTTTGCCTAGTTATTTAGGGATGTTCATATCTTATTTCCCTTTCTAGGAGATAAAGTTCAAAGAAGAGCTGTTTTATTCAAAGACCTAATTCAATCCAACATAAAGTAGACATGTAACAAATATTTTGAATTGACTTTCCAGGCTCTCTTTCTCATAAAGTAATAAGAATAAGGTTAGTATCAGGACATAGATAATGATTTCTTTATTTTTTGGTCTCTGGAATACTACTCTATGTGCTTAAATCCTGGCTCTACCACTCATAACTTATATGAATTGGCCAAAGTACTTACCTCTCTCAGTGTTAGTTTCCTTACCCATTAAATGAAATCATTAATAAGATTATAAGGAAAAGATTTAAAAACATTTAGCAAGTGGCTAGGACATACAGTTCAATAAATGTAGCTATTATCATCATCATCATCATCCCCACCACAACTATAATTTCACTGGAAATTTGTCGATGGTCTTTGTTATTTTAAACAGAAATAACAAGCCCAAATGCTTTTAGGGTCCAGGAAGGTAATGTAAGTGAGAAAAGTAAAATTCAGAATTTGGTGACAAGAAAAACAAGTAGCCAACTATGATATAGTATGATTAAGGCTATGTTTTAAGTTTACTATGAAAACAGAGGAGGAGTACCAAACAGCCTTAGATACTAAAGGGAGACATGACAACAAAAACAACAATAGTGATTGCTAACATTTCTTGAGTAATACGTGTTAAGAAGCTCTCTGTGCTAAGCCTTAAAACATAAGTAGTAAAGGGAATAGCATATGAAATAAGGAACTGTGAAATAATTTGGTGATTTTAAATAATTTCCAGCAGGATGCTATGGCCAAAGTGAAGTCCACACGAAAAACCCATGAGAGACCAGGCTGGAGAGTCTGGCAAGTGTCAAGTCATGTAGGCCTTTATATACCAATATGTCATGCTCAAGAGTTGGCCTTGAAAGAACGGGAAGCCACATTTTGGGAAGACAACCGGGAGCAATGCAGTAATGAGGAATTTTGAGTGCCTTAACTAAGGCAGCAGGACAATGAATAAAGGAGAGGCCACATTTAAAGGGTAGAAATGGCATTATCTTAAGAATTGACTGAATGAGGGAGAGTGAATGAGGAAAATAAATCTAAGTCAATGCCAAGTTTTCAGGTTTGAGTGACTTGGACAATAATTTCTATTCCTAGAGATGGGTTGTGGTAAGGGTGAGATAGAAGTTTGGCTTCAGACATGTTGAATTTAAATACCTACAGGATATCCAAGTGGTAACATTGGCCACATGGCTTCCAAAATCTGTAGATATAGATTTGAGAATCTATAGAGTTATCTTCCAGGAACAGTGACCTGAATAAATAGAGTCCAAGGATGAGATCCTAGCATATACTAACACTTAAGGGACCGGCACAAGGAAGGGAAGCAAAAAAGGAATGAAAACAGGAGTTTAGAGAAGCTAAGGACATACAGAGTTTCAAGATGTAAGTGGTGGTCAACTATGTCAATGCTTCAGAAAAATCAAACAAGAAAAGGACTAGAATGCACCAGTTCAATTTGGCCAAAAGGAGGACCTTTGTGTCCTTGGGAAGGTAATCCTGATGGACAGTTCCAAGTGGAATTCAGGATACACTGGAAGGAGGAATGAGTGAGAGGACAAAAAGCTTGGCTGCAAAGAAAAGAAAGAGCTGGAGGTTCATAAAGTTGGGTAAAGCTGTATATATATATTTTAATGGCGAATACTTGAAATATTTATATTCTGATGGGAAAAGTTTAGAGAAGAGAGAGAATTGAAGCAATAGGATATAAATAATTGCCAGTTTGAGTTGCTTGAGGGCATAGAGGGGGACCGGACTCAGAACATAGCCCTAGATAAGAAGAGGAACACATGCTATAGGAACAGAAAATGAAGAATGAAAATGGATGGAGAGTGGGCTGCTTTGCTGAGCAGGGGAGGACATGGGGATAGGAGAATAACCTCAGTGGTGACAGGTGTGTGTGAATTTCTCAAGCAGCCCTGGGCTGTCTGGCATAGATGGGGCAGTGAAGGTAGAGGAGTAAATTGATCTAAGATGTCCAGACCTCAGAGGGAAAAACTCATGCCATGAACTGTTTAGTGATTTCCTCAGCCTGAAATTTCATTATGAGTTTGAACAATTTGCAAACCTGCAAATCATTTGAGATTTTCCCAAAGCTGTGCTGAATACTAATTCATCTAGATAGACAGTGTAACCTGCAAGGGAATTGGAGCCTTTAAACTCAATTCTCTCTTGACACTTGAGAAATGAATGGAGAATTGTGTGTCCAATTCTTAGTCGTTGGAGAATCAAACACAAAAGTGTTTTATAAGAGTTGTCAGAAAAGAGTTTTGTCCTTCTCAGAACACTCATTCTGCAAAGAGAAAAAAAGAAAAGAAAAAATGTGCAAGGAGGTTTTCACATCCCCTTGACAAGAGAAGGAGGAACTTACTTGCCCTTACAAATAAAGGGCATTCCCTACCTTTATTTGTAAAGACTCACACCCTATGGGAGTCCTACAATAAATACTAATTCAGTGAATTTAGGATACCACAGAACAGATTCTAGTATCTCCATTCTGATCCCAGTGATGTCAGAGACTCTAAATATTGGCAGTGACAAAACTTTAGATTTAAAGTAGAAGGAAAATGAATAGCGGGTAAATTGATTACTTTAAAGATTTCAAATTCTGATTGGTGGTTTAACCTCTCAGAAGGCCTACTCTTTACAAAGAATACAGAAAGGAAGAGGGGCCATTGTCCTCCTTGTCTAGGTAATACGCATCAAATGTGAGTGAATCTCCACTGTTATCTATGCCACTTATGTGTCACAGTGGGGTCTTTTCTCACACCTCTTTCTTTTTTCTATCCAACTTTTATTTTTGGTTTAGGGGGTACATGTGCAGGTTTGTTACATGGGTAAATTGTGTGTCATTGGGGTTTGGTGTACAAATTATTTTGTCACCCAGGTAATGAATGTATTTTCTTTATCCACTCTACCATTGAAAGGCATTTGGGTTAATTCCATGTTTTTGCTATTGTGAATAGTGCTGCGATGAAAATATGTGAGCATGTGTCTTTATGGTAGAACAATTTATGTTCCTCTGAGTATACACACAGCATTTGCTGGGTCAAGTTGTAGGTCCTGTTTTAAGTTCTTTGAAAAATCTCCAAAATTACTTTCCACAGTGGCTGAACTAATTTACATTCCCACCAGTAGTGTGTAAGTGTTCTTTTTTCTCTGCAACTTTGCCAGCATCTGTTATTTTTTGACATTTTAGTCATAGCCACTCTGACTGGTGTGAGATGGTATCTTATTGTGGTTTTGATTTGCATTTCTCTGATGATTAATGATGTTGAGCATTTTTTCATATGTTTGTTGGCTGCTTGTCTGTCTTCATTTGAGAAGTGTCTGTTCATGTCTTTTGCCCACTTTTTAATGGGATTGTTTGTTTTTAGTTTGTTGAATTGCTTAAGTTCCTTATAGATTCTAGATATTAGACCTTTGTCAGATACGTAGTTTGCAAATATTTTCTCCCATTCTGTAGGTTGTCTATTTACTCTGTTGATAGTTTCTTTTACTGTGCAGAAACTCTTTAATTAGGTCCCACTTGTCGATTTTTGTTTTTGTTACAATTGCTTTTGGAGTCTTCATCATGAAGTCTTTGCCAGGGCCAATGTCCAGAATGTTATTTCCAAGGTTTTCTTGTAGGATTTTTATAATTTTAGGTTTTACACTTAAGTCTTTAATCAATCTTGGGTTGATTTTTATGTATGGTGGGAGGAAGGAGTCCAGTTTCAATCTTCTGCATATGGCTAGTCAGTTATCCCAGCAGCATTTATTGAATTGGGAGTCCTTTCCCCATTGTTTTTTACTGTTGGCTTTGCCAAAGATCAGATGGTTGTATGTGTGTGGCTTTATTGCTGGCTTCTCTAACCTGTTCCATTGGCCTATGTGTCTGTTTTTGTACCAGTAACATTCCATTTTGGTTACTGCAGCCTTGTGGTATAGTTTTCCCACACCTCTTGTGATAGGATCCTTCTCTACTGGGTAGATATGCAGAAGTACCTATTGGAAAAGGAATACATCACCTCAAATCCTGAATCCATTCTATGTTTATATGAAAATGAACATTTTATAGCCTTTAAACCTTATGATTCTGAGGCTAACCACAGCAGACAATGGATTTTTGACAGATTTCAAAGGTAGTGGGTGTTAAAACTAAATGCCGCCCACAGTTTTCTACTGGAGTTTTCATCCCATATATTTTCCCCTTAGCTATGAAGCAAGAAAAGCCTATTGGAACATTAGCTGCTCTTTACCATAATTTTAGCAGTCTACAGTTTCAGTATTATGTGTCAAACAGATGCAATGCATATGTACATATGCACATACATACAAACAGACAAATAACTAAATGGTAGGAATCATGTGTTTTGTCAGTTATTGGTACCAGAGGCATTTAGGATAACTGCAGTTTCCCTGGGGTGATAACAATGAGGTTCAGATGAGCATGACATTTTCATCCTCTCTCTCTCTCTCTGCCATCCATCCATCCATCCATCCATCCATCCATCTTTGTATCTCTCACATTAGTATACTTTGGTAACCATTTTATTCTCTTTGGTCTTCCTTATAATTTCCCTACTGACCCACTGCTTCATGGGAGAAACCTTTCTTCACACTTCCCACTTTTCCTAAATCCCTAAATGTTCCCAATGTATAAGTTCCTAAATGCTAGGGACTTGCATTTTGAAATCAGTCAACTGATCATAAATGGACAATGGCAAAACTAAAGATTAATTTAAAAACCAGCACCTACAAAGAGAACCTAAAATGTTCACCATTAAAAATCATACTGCCCTAAAACTGATTTTATGCTACAAAGGTATCTAATCTAAAAAAGAAGTGGCCTCTGACATCTGGGAACTGGCGACATTTACAAGTCGGTATCAGTGCTGTTAAAGAAACCATGCCATCTGTTCTCCTCATGAACAAATAACTAATCTCATGGAACACCAGCAACAGACAAGGTCACTCTGTGACTGTACTGAAGTAAGTCAAAACTGGCCAGTTCATAATTTCGGTTAAGCCCAGAAAAAACAAAGTCACTGGCAAACCACAAAATATCAGACATCCCCTCTTCTGAGAAATATAAGTGATGGCTGCATCTTTACTAATTAAAGCTTTAGTCTCCTTCTGGGCTTCTCTCCCTATAGACACAGTTTATTAAGATACACAGTTATAGGATGGTCCCCACTTCCCAACAGCGCCCAGTCTACAGCCAACTCCACTTTCTTGGACTCTTACCAAACTCTCCTCTACACAAAATCTCAATCCTCCTCCAAGCCCTTCTAACACCCTTTTATTGAGATGCATCATGGGTCCCCATGACATGAGTTCTCCCTCACTGCAATGAATGATAAACCCAATTTGTCCAGCCATAGATGTGTTCTTGGTCTTAGACAAAGCAGAAGTTAAAGGGGCATGGACTCTTGCAGCATCCCGTTATGATGTGAAGTTGCATCATAATGTTTGGAGAGGATGAGGTGGGTAAAACAATGAGAGAGGTTTCTCTAGTGGGGGTGGGTAAGAAAGCTTCCTTGCAAAAATGCTAATTCCAAAGAACCGCTTGAGAACTGTCCCCAACTCAGCTCTTGCTGCTCTTAAATGAGGTCTTACACAGAGGTACTCACACACTGACTCATTATTGGGAAGAGTTTTGTGGTTTAACCTAATTTTTTTCCCATACCATATCCCAGACTGGTTATTATTTTCGGCGAGTCAAATATGGTTGATCTCCTAGGTTCTCAGTGTGGGAAATGTGAAATTTCCAAGGACACCAGTTAGAGAGTGGTTTAGAAACATGACATGTAATCCGGTATCTCAATGTCTTTATAGAAATGAATTACGACAGGTTAAAGGTAAAGTAGAAAGTTATGGGGAAAGTCTCTGAGGAAGTAGTTTTACAAGCTATCATCTAAAATGGGGGGAAATTATAAAACATTAAAAAATGCTAGGTTTTCAATTGGTATTTTGTTCTGGAAAACTTTTACTTATATAACTACACCATCATGTAGAAATTAGATTATTTTTACAAGTAGTGCCTCGACATTTGTCAGAGCATTGGAATTATGTGGGTAGGAGGGAAAGATGATTATCTCCACTCACACACTAGAAAACTGAGTCATTTAAGTTGCACAATGCCAGAGCATCAGCATCAGGGCCCTGGAACTCACCCAGGTCTCCCTACTCCAGAGAACTCTCAGAATCCATCAAACATCCATTCGTGTGAAGTAACCTCAGTGTTATCCTTTTGCTTCTGCAACTGTTAACATTAGTATACCTGGGAAAACACTGCCTAGATCACATAATTCTTAGGTGGTTACAGTAGGTAGTTTCTGTGTAAACAGATAAACAAGGACTCAGAGACCATCTTACTCCTCAAAGGATGGTTCTCAGATACCCTTCATGTTAGCCAGCAGGGGAACTTAAGAAAAATGAAAATTCTGAGTCTCACCCCAGACTTACTACATTAGTATTTGGGGTATTGGGCTCAGGAGTCTTTGCACTTGTAATAAGCTGTACCGGAGATTGTTAACCACATTGAATACTACTGGTCCAGGGGTAAGTGTTTCCAAAAGGCCACTCAAAATTAAAGAAAGGATCAGCACTCCCTACCCCATCCTAGGTTGAGTTCAATACACATAAAGGGTAGTGTTAAAAAGGAAAACATGACAAATGTTTAAATTATGAGTTACCAAGCAAAATTTTCAGAAGGGGGTCCTGTAAGTTTTTATTGACTACAAAATAAACATATCTCCAGCAGAAAGGGATCTCAAGAGTAATTTTTTTTTTTTAAAGATCCTCTTATAACAAAGCTGCTGCTTTTAAGCCCATGGGGGGATTCCTGTACTAATAGCAAATGAAGAAGAACTAGCGGACTATTCTGATGTTAGCAAAATCTGCAGCTGTAGCTCTGGTCTCGAAGGGGAGACTATGGACTACCCCCTGGACCATTGGAATTACTTCTAGGCCTGTGCTTTTAGGAAAGATGCAAACACATTGTAAGGTAAATAGAAGCAATGCAACTTTCTTAATAGCAATGGCTGCCTAGACATTTTAGAAATGGTAATACTAAAATTTTCTTTTCTTTTCTTTTTGTTTTTTTGAGACCGAGTTTTGCTCTTGTTGCCCAGGCTGGAGTATAATGGCACGATCTCAGCTCACCACAACCTCCGCCTCCTGGGTTCAAGTGATTCTCCTGCCTCAGCCTCCTGAGTAGCTGGGATTACAGGCATGTGCCACTACACCTGGCTAATTTTGTATTTTTGGTAGAGATGGGGTTTCTCCATGTTGGTCAGGTTCGTCTCGAACTCCCGACCTCAGGTGATCTGCCCGCCTCGGCCTTCCAAAGTGCTGGGATTACAGGTGTAAGCCACCATGCCCAGCCTATAATTGTCTTAAAAATAGAAGGGTCACCTATAAAAGTTATTTCGAGTATAGCTTGGGCTTCCTATTTTAGAGCTAAGCTACAGGCAATCTATTTCTTTTCTTCCTGTATATGTGGTAGTTTTAATTGAGCTGTTCTTTTGAGCTACCTGTGGTTAAAATTAATCAAGTTTGATGAAAAATAATGCTACACTCCAGTCTATGACCTTAAAGTAGCATTTCTTAAAAGCTAGGCTATAGGTTCTAAATGCAAAAATCTCCTAGAAACTAATAAAGACAACATAGAGAGTGAGGGTCCTGTGGTAACAGAGCTTCTAAGAGAAACATTAGCCTCAGCTACTGTAGCATTTAAATATCAATTATTCTCATTTTCACTGTTGAAACGGATACATTTTCATTCTTCAACAATTGTATAATCTTTGAAAACTCATGGTGAAATCACCCATGCTGGTTTTTAAAAAGCCATTCTAGGTTATGCAGTCTATAATAAAGTAAGCAATTTGTGTAAAATTTCTTTTTAGAAAAGTCTCATTTGGGACTTGAATGTAGTATATAGAACCAAACAACATGAACTAAGCGAGGCCAATGAATCTTTTCCCAAATGGTCATCTTGAACACAGATGTTTAAAATGTGCTACAGATGTATAAATCAAGACATACAGCTATTCACAACATTAAAATTCCATCGATCAAAGATGAACATTTACATTTTTACCCACTACCAGCTTGGCAACTCGTTTGGTGAAAATTAACTATACTTTCATGAAATGTACGACACTGCTTTCATCACTATGATTTCTACTTCACCATTAATATTTTCAGGGCAAACACAAAGGGTGAAATATTGCAAAAGAATAACTTTCTTTTTTGACATCATACTATGAAGTAAAACGGTGAAAAAGCCCGTTCTCTTTCTTGTCTCTATTTTTAACCTCTCTTTGGATATAATAATTGAAAGTCAAATATCTCTTGATAAAAAAAGCATTTCCAATATTATCATATAATATTGGATACCTACACTTCTCTATCATCAAAACAAGATACCTAGAAATATTCCAATTTGATCAAGTACTGTAAATGTACCATTTCTTTTTAAGCCAGATAACTGTAAATAGGCATTTTAAAACTAGGTACAGACTATGAATATAAAATATTCCGTGTTAGCAATAACCTTTTGTGTTTTTTAGTGAGATCTTTTCAAATTAATCTTTCAACATTCATATTGTGAAATCCCAGTTCCTGTCAGTTCTCAAATCTAATGACAGCCTTTTGCATTTGTGATGTTGAGGATTAGAACGAGGTAATGAATGCACAAACTTGGCTAATTTAGCTTACCTTCCATCCACAAAATTAATGCAACTGGATTCCTAATGGAAAAGCTTTTTAAATTTAAAATTCTATTTTGAGTTTCTTAATTTACTATTCAAGATGTAATGCTAATTACCATTATAACAAAAAATTAAAATACAGATAAGAGCCCACCACTCTGGGGTGGTGATAACTTGCTATGGAAGAACTACTCATTAGGCAGAGGGGAAAGCCCTTGACCCCCCAGGTCGGCACCTGGGAGAAGTATACTGGGCGAGGCTGCCTACCTAAGCTGGGAGCCACAGGCTGTATTGATTCCCCTTCGGTTTTTCACAGTGCAAGGCCATTCCTTCTGTCCTGCGTAATTTGTATCCATTATCATAGATATTAGATGTGGAAAGATTTGGCAAGTCACCTAATTCCCCAGCCTTTTGCACAGAATACTCCTGTTGAATATTTATGAGGTGGTTGTTAACAGGCGCCTGTGGAAGCCAGCCTATCAGCCATCATGGTCATTTACCACCACCGGAGGGGCAAACAACATCAAAGGAGCCTGAAAGCATAAGCAGAAGTGGAAAAATAAAGAAAGAAGGAATGCCAGACACTTGACTAATTGTCAAATAATGAGGTTTATTAAAAACTTCCATTGAAGCTAGATTCCTCTGTTTGGGGATCAGTTGAAAGGACCCTAAGGATACCTGGAGGTGGCTTTCTTTTCTTTTGTGTAGGAAAACCTCAAAATGGGCTCTTCCCATGGCAGAGATAGAGCACACTTCAAAAGCCAGTCTTAAGGATTCTTGATTTAAGTACCATAAATTTAATTAATATGAGACAGTACAGTACATACTTAATTAACGTAAGATGACATTCTTGGTATTCCTCTGGGACAATGTGAGTTTTGAGATATTTTAAGCTAACTACAAAGCAGAAACTGAAGAGGAGATCTAGTATTATTTGATATATGCGATAATTTAGACACAAATCCAGGTAAGTCAGCCCCCAAGTGGTTTTCTGTGTGTGAGGGTGGGTGTGTAGCTTTGGTGAATCAGGCTGCACTGACTGTAAAGCCTATGTGAGCTAATAAGATGGCACTCTTTGCTGTTTTCAACATAATCCGGAGAATGTAAAGACAACACAGAAGGAAAACACTCTGCAATCGAACAGAGCAGATTTCAGATCTGCCCTGCACCTCGTACCATTTAGGTAACCCCCTCAGCTGGTTTTAGCCCCAATTCTTATTCGTAAAACAGAAACAGCAATACCGATTCATATGGATGTTAAGAAGAGCAAATAAAATAATGAATGTACTGTATTTGGCACCTTGTAGGTCTTCAATAAATATTAGCTTCCCTTTACCCTCTGAGCATTCTATAGTTCATTTAAATGTTCATTTCTAGAAGACGTTATTTAAGCATGCAGCAAAAATTTTATTACAGGTAAATTTGTGTGGCTCTAAATGCAATCAAATTTTCAAAATATTTCTAACTCATTGAACAGTGGAGGAGGCTTTTTAAGTGCCAAGCAATTAAAATTGCTCTCTTCACATATCCTTGAGTTTAATAGGAAACTGATGCAAAATTTAATGCTGGAGAAGAGACATGCTCAGGCATTTTGTTTTTTCCCATTTGAAGGACATGGTAGCCTAGAATTTAACAGCTTCCTCTCTTCTGTAGAATTGTCAAAGCCTCCAAATATGCTACTTTTCAATAAACAGTAAAGAATTTGTAGGTCACTTCCTTTACGTATTAAGGATAATTAAGCATTACAACACGTTTGATATTTAAAGATTAAGAAACACCATTAACCACCGTGGATGAAACCACAATTGGCTTTAGCCTCAGTCTCAACTTCTTTTTCACCTAATTCTTCTTTCACCCGTTAAACAACTCCTCTAGGTGGCTCCTATACTAGAATTTATTTAACTATTCATGGTATTAACAAGAGATGCTCACAATGTTCAAAGGCAGTACCTCTCTTTAAATGAAAAAAATTAATGTTACTATGGTCATGCATACCCAATATTAAATATTTGGATGAAAATAGGAAAAATGGTCAATATTCTGGATATTGCCAAATATCTGAGGTGTTAAGACTAGCAAGATGAAGTTCCTGGATAGATGACATGTGGATTCAGCTTCAGTTTTCTAGGTACTAGATACTTCCTGAAGAATATGGTTTGCTTATGGGTCAGGAAGAGATCCAAAAGAAAGAGGGCATAGCTCCAGAGAGGGTCCAAGGACTTGTTTTTGTTTTTTTTTTAGAGCCAGGGTTTCACTTTGTCATCCAGGCTGGAGTGCAGTGGCATGATCATGGCTCACTGTAGCCTCCACCTTCTGGGCCCAAGTGATCCTCCTCCCTCAGCCTCCCAAGTAGCTAGAACTACAGGAATGCACCACTGCACCTGGCTAATTTTTAAATTTTATGGAGAGACAGGGTCTTGCTATGTTGCCCAGGCTGGTCTTGAACTCCTAGGCTCAGGCAATCTTCCCTCATCAGCCTCTCAAATTGCTGGTATTACAGGTGTGGGCCACCACACATGGTGACTTTTATTATAATAATTACATATATAATATAAAGAAGTCTGACCCCAGTCTTGATTGAAGAACATAAGGATATGAAATCAGAACTAACTAGTGTTTAGAAACAGAAAAAAAAATCCAGCAGAAGCCAAGAAATACACTATTAACAAAAGAATAAATAAAAAACAAAAGCAGCAACTTACAAGAAAGGTTTGTAGATGGGTAAGAGAAAGCCTTTATGCTCAATTCCTGGTGTGGTTCTTCTTTGGTGTACATACACACACAGACACACACACACACACACACACACACAGAGTGTACACATGTCATAATAAAGGAAAGCAAAAAGGAACAACTAGCTCCTTTACAAGGCACATAAACACATTCTCAGGCAAAATTAAACTCCTTAGTTCTAGGACAGTTAAAAAGCACACACTTTGTAAATGTCCCCGAGGGCCTGTGAACCAAGGCATAGGGAGACACATGCCATTCTATGAATGGCACTGTATGTGCCTCTGTAATTGTCAACAGATGTGAGATGCCAAAAGACAGGAAACACAGCTTCCACTTAGTACATGCTTTCTAGTGACTGATAGGATTGAAGTCTTAGAAAAATGAAGATTTGATGAATGTGGCATTCTGCTTAATTGTGCCAAACTGTTTAGTTCTAATTTTCATAAATAGATTCAACAGTTGAGAAATAGGATACCTTTTCCTGATTCCCTCAAGAAAAAGATGGGGGAGGGGTAGGAAGAAAATAAAAGAGAGAAGCAATAGATCACGTTGCCATGGGATACATAAACTGTATAAATCAGATATTTACACATTTATATTAGAAAAGAATTGAAATAAAACTGGTTCCAAGACTACATGTTGAAAATTAAGGAAATATGTTCCTTCACTTCCAAGATATTCTCATCAGTTTGTCCCCAATATTTTAGTAGGTTGAAGTACCAATCTTGTGAACAACTTAAAATCCACATCTGAACTTTATTCGTGTTTGTTTGATATAGGCAGTTTTGTGCTATTTCATCTCTTGCTCCTAAAAGTTTATGAGTAGACTGCTCCTTCATTCAAAATGTTCCGTTTTTACACTGTAAGCAATTTTCACTTCTGGAAAAATGTGGGGTTTGGGTTATAGAGTTTTAATGCTAAAAGAGGCTTACATTTATTTTCTCACGACAGTGTGAAAAAAAATAAAATAAGTGAGGCTTACAGAGGTACTTGTCCCATTTCCAGGTCACAGAAAATGCATACCCTATGTATATTTTTGGATGCATACTATCTTCACATCACTGTTAGGGATGAGGCTCTTTGACAGTGAAGAATACCCAGTCAGTCCGTAGCAGACAGACTAGAACTTGATGTTGCCTGTGAGAGTCAGTCCAAGTGCTATTCTGTGCCTTTGGCCAGGTGCTTTTATACATTCACTCATATAATCCTCCACTGACTCTTATCACCTATGATCAATTTACTTTGGCTGAATAGGAACTATAAAGAGACCTCAAAATCCCTAGAGGCATTCTTTGAAATAGAAGAGCTAGTAATGTTACTAATATTTGACATTTTTCTTCTAGGCATTATTCTCTGTAGTGTTGTACCATGTTACAGTGAAATGAGTCAGGCTGCTTTCCTAAATAAGGACACTGAACCAGTATAGTAGCAGGGTGGTTATAGTGTATGCTAGTAGCTCCATCACTCTTTTTTGTAACCACAAAGTAAGTATGCTAAGAACCCAATGGCTGGTGAGTACCAATAGTACTTGTGCCTCTTTTGCAATGTTTCTCAGGATAGTCGAGTACATGCCCAGTCATCCTCTCTACTGGGTCCAAATACATGAGAACATGTTCATAGCAAAGCTTTTTCAATCGTGCTTTCAATATAAAATTATTCACCCCCCCCGAAAAATCACTTATTTAATGTCAACTGTACAGAGTGTAATTGACATTCAAATACATTATCACTTATCAAATACATTCAATTCTCACAATAGTCCTTTGAAATATTATTGCCCTCATTTGACAGATCAGGAAACTGAAGCTCCAGGAAGTTCAGTAACTTGTCAAAAGCACACTGCTGTAAGTGATGAATCTTGTTCCTCTTTCATGACACTTGTTGCCTCTCCATCACACGTGTCAGATAAGTGGTTAGAACAATCCAAATGTTAAAGGATGTTTCTGGGCCTTTTGTGGTTGTTTTACCTCATTGCCTTATTCTTGGATAACAGACACGTTAGAGTAGCCGTAGAGAGTGTTCCTATAAATAACACTTACATAAATAAATAACTCTGCCTAGTCTTCTCACTTGTATGGGTAAGGAAATACCATGGGGTGGGAGTGGGAGGACAGAACACTTCAGGTATTCAATAATGCAGATTCCTGGGAGCTTGGTATGAAGTGATTCAACTCCTCATTTGCCTGTCAGTCTGAGCGTCTCAAATAGACTGGACCAGAGGGGATAAGGCACACTTCTGTGATCTTCAATTCACCTTAAGGGGTGATTATTGCGCATAGGTCACAGAGAGTGAGAGACTAGGTGTTTTAATTTCAGGGAAGTTCTTGCTCTTGGGATCTTACTGCTGTCTTTCCTTGTCTGCCAATATATCCTAGAATGGCAAGGGTTTTATGTATTTCATTTATTTTGAATCAGGTCTCAACAATGAAACAAAGCTGGTTATTGTATTTATCTGCACAGCACTCCTTCTACCAATTTTAATGACTACAGCTCTTGACCACAGGGATGGAGCCAGGCTGGGTCACTGTAACTTTTCCAACCGGGTCAGATAGGATGAATTTTTTTGCCTGTTTTGTGATAAAGAGGCTGTAAAGATATGTCTTGAGCTGCCCATGGTCATGGTTTAGCCCAAGAGGGGAAGTTGGGCTGAGAGAATGAAAGCGCCATGAAAAGAGAAGCTGGAATAAGCTCCAGAGAGAGAGAGAGAGAGAATATGTGTCCTAACAGCATTCAAATGCCAAAATCTGAGGCCAGATGAAACTCTGCCTTTCCATGGCTTGCTTAATTTCCCCATTTTTGTTTCAGATCATCTGAGATAGACCTCTGTAACTTAGTACTGAAGGAATCTAGACTAATACAGAAATCTTGCTTTAATAGCTAAAATAATAAAAGTGGCTTATTAAGTGTTAACTTTGTGCCAAGCATTTCACTTTGACCATCTTATTTTTCTTTTAAATAATCTCATGAGGTAGGTATTAGTATTACTATTTTATTTAGGAATAAATTGAGGTTCCAAGGAGTGAAATGACTTTCCTAAGGTCACACAGCTAAAAACTAGTAGAGCTAGATCTTGAATCTATCTCTACACAGCTCCTTAATCCATACATCTAATGTCAAAGTTATATTACATGTCAGTGGTTCTCAATTCTGGCTGCATATTAGAACACCTGGGGGCCTTCTGAAAACATGGGTGCTCAGCCACTATTGCTAGGGCTTCCAAGTTTGCACAAGTACAGTGGTGTTATTCACATGGAAAACAGTGGGGTTGTGCTCCAGGAAGTTGGAAGGCCAGGGAGATGAAGAGGTTCTTGGTAAGCGGTGCCCCCTGCATTTGTGCAACTGTTGTGGCCTTGCAGCCAGACCAATTAGCTCTGACTCTCTGGGAGTGGGGCCCCAGCACTGAGACAATTTTAAAAGCTCCCCAGGTGATTTTAAAGTACAGTCAAGTGTGCGAAGCACAACTCTAACCTTAACACATATATTGGGTTTATGTGGGCTTTGACTTGGTCTACACTAGCACCAAATGAAAAATTTAAGCATATGGGGGGGGCAACTGAAGCTCACAAGCCAAATGACTGCAATGATCAGGGTATCTCAGATAAAATCTTGTGTGAGGAGTAGTGAGTCTGGAATCACTGACCCATCTAAATAAACAATGGCTTTATTTCTGCAGTGCACTTTGCAGTATAGTGCTAAAGGTATTAAACAATATCTGTGTGTAACTTCATTTTTAAAAATTTTTCAAACATGACATTTATAATAATTAATGAACTATTTCTGTAAAAATGTAGATTTTATAAAGATGTATCCAGCAAACATTTTTCTCTTAGGTTTAAACTTCCAAAAATGAGTATTGGTGAAGTCCACGCTATGTTTCTACATAAGATACTATTCCCTTACATGACAGTAAACTACTCATGTATTACAAAAAATACATGTATAGAAGGAAGGAAGGAAGGAAGGTAGGAAGGAAGGAAGGGAGGAAAGAAGGAAGGAAGGAAGGGTGGGTACTAAGAATACTGAGGACACACTTCATATCTAGTCCTATGATAGGCAACAGATCACTCAGGTCTCAAAAGATGCATAACTAATAGATTTCACAGAGCTCAACCATATTTGATTTGTAGATTATGAACTGGAAAGAATTAAGACAGCAAATGTCATATTTTAAAAGTAAGTTTAGTTATCATGAATTATGCAATCTCATACATTCTTATAAAAAAATGGAATAAAGGGGACACTTAATTCACTGTGTGAAAAGTCCCCATGAGGGGGATATGTAAGAATGTTAGGTTAGGTGGCCACTTCTGAACTTTAATACTGAGCAAAGGGAAGAGTTTAAGCTAATGAAATAATCCAAACTAGGCAGTTTATTGTATAACATTTAGATATAACTTATTTTTATAGTAAAAAGTCCTACCCAGTTTGAACTCCGTTTTACCAAAATCTCTTTAATTGTGATGTTTTTCCTGTGATTTCTATAATCCTATATTTGATTAAATTGATAAGCATATTTTTTAGCAAAGCTCTTATAAGAAATCAGTGAAATGTCACTCTACTCTAAGACTTATTTGACTCCAAGTTTCAACGAACAGATTAAGTATGTCTAATTAGAGTCAGACTTTATTTGCTCACATCTGAGACTTCATAAAACCACTGCCAATCGCAATGCAATGCTTTGTGGGGCTACTCCATCTCTCTCCAACTGGAAGGCTTAATTTGGCAAAACTTCCAGTAGCAAACATCAAAGAAAATGTAACTTTTCCAGGAAATTGCTAGAAGACATGCAGTCAATCAGCAAGACTTGTGGATCTATGAGGGTGGGTTTTGTCTGGAGTCCCTCCAAGGAGAAGGATCTGGGTTAGCTGGAGCCTGCCCAGTGGCTAGGATTGTGCCCTATCATATTTCACTCCTGCTCAAACCTTCAAAAGTTTCTAGCTGTCCTGAATCCTCAGAATGACCTTCAGATCCCAACTGAGGTTCCAGGCAACTCTTTTAGTTTTCTCTCTATTTCCCTATATTAACTAAACTTTGGTCCAAGCAGACTGGTTATCATTTTAAATACCCCTTACATTTTCTTACCTACAGAATGTTGCTCATCTCCAATTTTTGACATGGGATGCATTCCCTCTACATCCAACACATTTTATTATTTCCTGAAAATCAGGTGAAATGCCACCTCTTTGTGAGGCCCCGGCAGTTTAATACCTTTCTTTTGGCCTGAACTCCTATTGTACTCTGTTCTTCCTGGGTCTCAACCCTCCATTAACTCCTTAAGGACAGGGACTGCATCTTACATATGACATTGGAGTAAAGCAGACTGTATATGTTAATTCTAGCTTCTCTACTTAATATCTTTGTGACTTTGGGCAAAGGAAACTCCCTGATTCCCAACTGCCTCATCTGAAAATTGGTTACATAATAATAATTTATACTTCAAAATGTTCTTATGAAATTATGAGATAAGTAAAGCACCTATCATAATTTTGACACATAGTAGACAACCAATATATGTTAAATTCTCTCCTTAAGCCTCTTTTCTAATTGCTTCATAGCATTTACTTGGGTTTCTTAAATGAATGAGTGAATGAAATTGTGATATTGAGTCAGGTCTAAGAAGAAAGAACAGGCAATAGTATCCTGAGGACCTAACTATGACACTCCAAGGTAATTCATAAATCATATAATGATTCCTACTCATAATCTCTTTCCCACATTATAAAGAAAAATTAGAAAATAAGTATTTAAACATTTTATGAATCAATAGTGGAGGTTTTATTTTTTTTTTTTTATTTTTATTTTTTTTATAATACAATAAATATACTTTATTAATGGGACAGCTCAATGATTATAAGATTTTTTTCTGACTCACATTTCTGCAACTTTATTGATTAGATCATCAAAATGTAAACTTTTAGCCAGCTCATTTTCTTTTTTTTTTTTTTTCTTTTATTATTATTATTATTATTATCATTATTATACTTTAGGTTTTATGGTACATGTGCGCAATGTGCAGGTAAGTTACATATGTATACATGTGCCATGCTGGTGCGCTGCACCCACCAACTTGTCATCTAGCATTAGGTATATCTCCCAATGCTATCCCTCCCCCCTCCCCCCACCCCACAACAGTCCCCGAAGTGTGATGTTCCCCTTCCTGTGTCCATGTGTTCTCATTGTTCAATTCCCACCTATGAGTGAGAATATGCGGTGTTTGGTTTTTTGTTCTTGCGATAGGTTACTGAGAATGATGATTTCCAGTTTCATCCATGTCCCTACAAAGGACGTGAACTCATCATTTTTTATGGCTGCATAGTATTCCATGGTGTATATGTGCCACATTTTCTTAATCCAGTCTATCATTGTTGGACATTTGGGTTGGTTCCAAGTCTTTGCTATTGTGAATAATGCAGCAATAAACATACGTGTGCATGTGTCTTTATAGCAGCATGATTTATAGTCCTTTGGGTATATACCCACTAATAGGATGGCTGGGTCGAATGGAATTTCTAGTTCTAGATCCCTGAGGAATCGCCACACTGACTTCCACAAGGGTTGAACTAGTTTACAGTCCCACCAACAGTGTAAAAGTGTTCCTATTTCTCCACATCCTCTCCAGCACCTGTTGTTTCCTGCCTTTTTAATGATTGCCATTCTAACTGGTGTGAGATGGTATCTCATTGTGGTTTTGATTTGCATTTCTCTGATGGCCAGTGATGGTGAGCATTTTTTCATGTGTTTTTTGGCTGCATAAATGTCTTCTTTTGAGAAGTGTCTGTTCATGTCCTTCGCCCACTTTTTGATGGGGTTGTTTGTTTTTTTCTTGTAAATTTGTTGGAGTTCATTGTAGATTCTGGATATTAGCCCTTTGTCAGATGAGTTGGTTGCGAAAATGTTCTCCCATTTTGTAGGTTGCCTGTTCACTCTGATGGTAGTTTCCTTTGCTGTGCAGAAGCTCTTTAGTTTAATTAGATCCCATTTGTCAATTAAACCACATGATTATCTCAATAGATGCAGAAAAGGCCTTTGACAAAATTCAACAACCCTTCATGCTAAAAACTCTCAATAAATTAGGAATTGATGGGACGTATCTCAAAATAATAAGAGCTATTTATGACAAACCCACAGCCAATATCGTACTGAATGGGCAAAAACTGGAAGCATTCCCTTTGAAAACTGGCACAAGACAGGGATGCCCTCTCTCACCACTTCTATTCAACATAGTGTTGGAAGTTCTGGCCAGGGCAATTAGGCAGGAGAAGGAAATAAAGGGTATTCAATTAGGAAAAGAGGAAGTCAAATTGTCCTTGTTTGCAGATGACATGATAGTATATCTAGAAAACCCCATTGTCTCAGCCCAAAATCTCCTTAAGCTGATAAGCAACTTCAGCAAAGTCTCAGGATACAAAATCAATGTGCAAAAATCACAAGCATTCTTATACATCAATAACAGACAAACAGAGAGCCAAATCATGAGTGAACTCCCATTCACAATTGCTTCAAAGAGAATAAAATACCTAGGAATCCAACTTACAAGGGATGTGAAAGACCTCTTCAAGGAGAACTACAAACCACTGCTCAAGGAAATAAAAGAGGATACAAACAAATGGAAGAACATTCCATGCTCATGGGTAGGAAGAATCAATATCATGAAAATGGCCATCCTTCCCAAGGTAATTTACAGATTCAATGCCATCCCCATCAAGCTACCAATGACTTTCTTCACAGAATTGGAAAAAACTACTTTAAAGTTCATATGGAACCAAAAAAGAGCCCGCATCGCCAAGTCAATCCTAAGCCAAAAGAACAAAGCTGGAGGCATCACACTACCTGACTTCAAACTATACTACAAGGCTACAGTAACCAAAACAGCATGGTACTGGTACCAAAACAGAGATATAGACCAATGGAACAGAACAGAGCCGTCAGAAATAATGCCACATATCTACAAGTATCTGATCTTTGACAAACCTGACAAAAACAAGAAATGGGGAAAGGATTCCCTATTTAATAAATGGTGCTGGGAAAACTGGCTAGCCATATGTAGAAAGCTGAAACTGGATCCCTTCCTTACACCTTATACAAAAATCAATTCAAGATGGATTAAAGACTTAAATGTTAGACCTAAAACCATAAAAACCCTAGAAGAAAACCTAGGCATTACCATTCAGGACATAGGCATGGGCAAGGACTTCATGTCTAAATAGTGGAGGTTTTAAAACAAAAATAAGAAAAATGGCCAGGTGCAGTGGCTCCTGCCTATAATCTCAGCACTTTGGGCAGCCGCGGTGGGAGGACTGTTTGAGCCCAGGAATTCAACAACATAGTGAGACCTAAGCAACATAGTGAGACCTCATCTCTAAAACTAAAAATTTAAAAAAAATTAGTTGAGCACGATGGCGCCAGCCTGTAGTCCTAGCTACTCGGGAGGCTGAGGTGGGAAGATTGCTTGAGCACAGGAGTTTGAGGTTGCAGTGAGCTATGAATGTACTATTGCACTCCAGCCTGGGTGAGATCCCATCTCTAAAAAAGGAGAGAAGGAGAGAGAGAGAGAAAGAGAGAGAAATGGAAACGATATCATATTGAGAGTAATATGCATCATAGGGTAACAGAAATTTGTACATCTCTAGTAGAATATACATACTAAAAACAAAAAGAACTACAGAAAACTCTTTTCAATAGTTATACTGTTGGTGATCATGTCAATACTGTTTTTCTGACACTGCTGGGTGTGTATTGCGGGATAAAGCAAATGAGTGATTATGTTGTTCCACTGAGAGCCAGGATTGTAGGCAGGGGAAAAAGAAAATGCAAATGTAACATCAGTGAGGTAAAGTGCAATTTTATAGTCCTGAACTTAAATTGGAAATATCATATAATTAGTAATATAATTTCTTGTTGGAGAAAAAAAAAAGTGTTTCCTAGTCCTGTCTGCTGAAAAGACCTAGAAACAATGAACAGTCCAGTAGCAACACACACACTTACTGCTCAGACTGTGGCCTCTAAATACTATGACCTAGGAAAATAAATTGGATTCTTTGAAGAGATAGCTGATTTCAGATCTAGGGCAGGACATGTACAAGATGGCCTGAAACAATTTGTCCTATCAGAAAGCCAGGATGATATCAACTACTATGAGGGTCATGTCAAAAGGATTCAGAACCAGTTTAAAGAGGTTTTAATTGGCCAAAGATGGGACAATTTGAGCATCAATAAAATAGCTACTACAATGGAATGAAACACATCAAATATTTTTAAATCCATCAGTTAATAATGACACAAAAAATAAATCAATTGTCTTTGGGTGATACTAGTAAACAAACTGATTGGTTTAAAAATAGGTAAATAAAGAGAAAGAATGAGGCATTTATCCTACCTTCTTATACAAAAGTATCTCAGAGTAACTGAATAGCTGATAAGGGAAAAGTTCTGTTTGCGTAGATTTATTTAAATTAATTAAGAAGGAATTATATGATTAGACTGTACCATTAAGAATATACTGAAATTAAATCTAGTTGGCCCTTGAACAACATGAGTTTGAACTGTGTGGATCCACTTTTACAAATATTTTTTTCCACAAATTTTTTGGAGATTTGTGACAATTTAAAAAAATTCTGCAATGAACCACATAGTCTGGAAATATCAAAATAATTAAGAAAAAGTTAGGTATGCTATGAATGCATAAATATATGTGGATGCTAGTTTATTTTAGCATTTACTACCATAAAGTATACACAGATCTATTATAAAAAGTTAAAATTTGTCAAAACATATGCACATAAACACAGATTGTACATGGCTCCCTTTGCAGATGAGAGAAATGTAAACAAATGTAAAGATGTAGTATTAAATCATAACTGCAGAACATTATATGTAGTACATACTGTACTACTGTAGTAATTTCATAGCTACCTCCTGTTGCTATTGTGGTGAGCTCAAGTGTTGCCAGTATCTGGTAAAATGCTGCGGATGCTAATCACCTCTATGTGAGCAGTTCATCTCTCCAGTAAATTGCATATCACAGGAAAAAGTGATGTCTCATGGCTCTCACATACTTTTCATCACATTTAGTGTAATACTCAAGTGTTGCCAGTATCTGGTAAAATGCTGCGGATGCTAATCACCTCTATGTGAGCAGTTCATCTCTCCAGTAAATTGCATATCACAGGAAAAAGTGATGTCTCATGGCTCTCACATACTTTTCATCACATTTAGTGTAATACTGTAGACCTTGACTAACACCATAGGACTCATACAATGTGCAACTAGTGATGTTGGAAGTGCTCCCAAGAAGCAGAGAAAAGTCGTGACTTTACAAGAAAAAGTTGAATTGCTTGATATGTACCACAGATTGAGGTGTGCCATCGTGGTTGCCATTTCAAAAAATTCATCTTGTAAACAGATGGTATTGACAAATAGAGTACAGTACTATAAATGTATCTCTTCCTTATGCTTTTCTTAACAGTTTTCTCTTCTCTAGCTTACTTTATTATAAGAATACAGTATATAATACATTTACAAAATATGTGTTAATTGACTATGTTATCATAAAGGCTTCTGATCAACAGTAGCCTATTAGTAGTTAAGTTTTTGGGGAGTCAACAGTTATATGCAGATTTTTGTGTGCAGGGCTCAGCATCCCTAAACTCCCTGTTGTTCAAGGGTCAACTTCAAATGTATCTAGGCTGCTGATGTCATAAAAAGGGAGATAATTAGACATTATTCCTATGAAAACAAGCAGCAACATCTAGAAAGCATTTTAGCCCACTCCCTCTCCCCCGCTAAAAAAAATCAAACTTAGAGCAAGCCTCTAGATTTAACTCAATCCACAGGAAATATAAGGGATAGGGGAGCATGACAAATGATGCCGTGGAAATGGAGTCAGGACAAATACTTGGCATCTGTAACACGTAAGTGGTAAGAAGAAAAAAGATGGAAGTAGAACCTACGGATTACAAGAAACTTGGGATATATCAGCCAACTGCATTGTTTGAACCTTATTGGAATCCTGGTTTACATTAGAAAACAATTTTTAAAGAAGTAGGAAGACAATTGGGAATATTTGAAAACTGGCCATATATTGAATATGATATTAAGAAATCACTGTAAAATATTTTAGGTGGAATAATAGTATTGTAGTTATATAAATAAAAATGAGTCCTTGGCAGGGCTCAGTGGCTCATGACTGTAATCCCAGCACTTTGGGAGGCTGAGGCAGGAGGATCACGAGGTCAGGAGTTCGAGACCAGCCTGACCAACATGGTAAAACCCCATCTCTACTAAAAATACAAAAATTAGCCTGGCATGGTGGTGCGTGCCTGTAATCCCACGTACTCAGGAGGCTGAGACAGGAGGATCACTTGAACCTGGGAGGCAGAGGTTGCAGTGAGCTGAGATCATGCTACTGCACTCCAGCCTGAGCAACAGAGCAAGACTCCATCTCAAAAAACAAAAAACAAACAAACAAAAACAAATAAAACCGAGTCTTTACCTTTTAGAAATACAAATTAAAATATTTATAAATGAAATGATGTGATTTTGGAGATCTGCTTCAAAATAAACTGGGTGTAGGAGAGTAGCTGGGTTGTAGCTGAAATAGGACTGACCATGAGTGAAAAACTCCTTAAGCTGAGTGGTGGGTGCATGGGGATTCATTATATTATTTTAGTTTTGTATACGTTTGAAAGTTTTGGTAATAGCATTTAAAAAAATCACACTTTAAAATCACTTGATATATTAAAACAAGTCAAAATAAATTCTACATTCCCTAATTATTTAAAGCAGAGAGAGAAAAATCTCACATGGCTGACAAGGAGAAAACATATTTTGAAATCCTTCTTCTTTATACTCCACTGGCTTTCAAGTAATTTTAGATATTTTTCTTAGAAATTTTAACGTAGCTTTATTTAGTTTTCTATGATGAAGTCTTTATTCTTATCTTCACGATTATTAAGCTAACCAAAATCAGTTTTCAACTGTGAGCTCCAGGAGAGAAGGGGCCATATCTCATTTTTGTATCCTCCATAATTTATATACACTATAGCTACCCACTGATCAAAGTGTAACATAAGAAATAAATTAGAGAACTTGTAAAGTGAAACTGATGGACAGTCCAATGAATAAGAAGGGGAACTCAGAAGAGCTAATCTTGAGACCCTAAAAAGGAAAGATAGAGAAGGAAAACTTTTCTAGGCTATGTCATTAAAAGGCATGGAAAATGGTACAGAGACTTAAGTAATAGTGTTTTATGGGTCATTATAATACATACAACGGAGCAACATCATAATGTCATTATCTGATTTTCTAAAGCAATTGTTTTGAACCCTTTGCTACTTCCTCAAGCTCCTGGGTTCCCTTTAAGTGTTCTTACTTTGAGCCTTCTACTTGAGTGTGACCTGGATGCTCCAGGCATGCACGAGCTTTAGGGATTTACATCCTAAAACACTGCTTTTATTAATCCCTCTCCTTATAAAGCGTTCCGGTAACTTCGCATCAGCTATGAGAGTTTTCACCTGACATTTATGACTCTTTTTCAACTGGCCCAGAGGTACTCACCTATTCTCATCGCCCACTGCCCTGCAAGATGAATTAGGAAAGTGGTGACACTTTCCTTTCCGGCCCCACAGGGACACCTGCCTTTTTCATATTATTATCTCATCAGGAATGTCCTTCTCTATCCTCTTCTGTCCATTCTTTTTTTTTGAGACAGAGTCTCACTCTTATCGCCCAGGCTGTAGTGCAGTGGCACAATCTTGGCTCACTGCAACCTCTGCCTCCCCAATTCAAAGTGATTCTCCTGCCTCAGCCTCCCGAGTAGCTAGGATTACAGGCACCCGCCACTACATCTGGCTAATTTTGTATTTTTGGTAGAGAGGGGGGTTTCACCATGTTGGTCAGGCTGGTCTTGAACTCCTGACCTTAGGTGATCTGCCTGCCTTGGCCTCCCAAAGTCCTGGGATTACAGGTGTGGGCCACCGCGCCTGGCCTGTCCATTCTTTTTTATTTTTTTTATTTTTTTATTTTATTATTATTATACTTTAAGTTTTAGGGTACATGTGCACAATGTGCAGGTTAGTTACATCTGTATATACGTGCCATGCTGGTGTGCTGCACCCATTGAGTCGTCATTTAGCATTAGGTGTATCTCCTAATGCTATCCCTCCCCCCTCCCCCCACCCCACAACAGTCCCCAGAGTGTGATGTTCCCCTTCCTGTGTCCATGTGTTCTCATTGTTCAATTCCCACCTATGAGTGAGAATATGCGGTGTTTGGTTTTTTGTTCTTGCGATAGTTTACTGAGAATGATGATTTCCAATTTCATCCATGTCCCTACAAAGGACATGAACTCATCATTTTTTATGGCTGCATAGTATTCCATGGTGTATATGTGCCACATTTTCTTAATCCAGTCTATCATTGTTGGACATTTGGGTTGGTTCCAAGTCTTTGCTATTGTGAATAGTGCTGCAATAAACATACGTGTGCATGTGTCTTTATAGCAGCATGATTTATAGTCCTCTGGGTATATACCCAGTAATGGGATGGCTGGGTCAAATGGTATTTCTAGTTCTAGATCCCTGAGGAATCGCCACACTGACTTCCACAAGGGTTGAACTAGTTTACAGTCCCACCCAGAATGTAAAAGTGTTCCTATTTCTCCACATCGTCTCCAGCATGTGTTGTTTCCTGCCTTTTTAATGATTGCCATTCTAACTGGTGTGAGATGGTATCTCATTGTGGTTTTGATTTGTATTTCTCTGACGGCCAGTGATGGTGAGCATTTTTTCATGTGTTTTTTGGCGCATAAATGTCTTCTTCTGAGAAGTGTCTGTTCATATCCTTCGCCCACTTTTTGATGGGGTTGTTTGTTTTTTTCTTGTAAATTTGTTTGAGTTCATTGTAGATTCTGGATATTAGCCCTTTGTCAGATGAGAAGGTTGCGAAAATGTTCTCCCATTCTGTAGGTTGCCTGTTCACTCTGATGGTAGTTTCTTTTGCTGTGCAGAAGCTCTTTAGTTTAATGAGATCCCATTTGTCAATTTTGGCTTTTGTTGCTATTGCTTTTCATGTTTTAGACATGAAGTCCTTGGCCATGCCTATGTCCTGAATGGTAATGCCTAGGTTTTCTTCTAGGGTTTTTATGGTTTTAGGTCTAACGTTTAAGTCTTTAATCCATCTTGAATTAATTTTTGTATAAGGTGTAAGGAAGTGATCCAGTTTCAGCTTTCTACATATGGCTAGCCAGTTTTCCCAGCACCATTTATTAAATAGGGAATCCTTTCCCCATTGCTTATTTTTCTCAGGTTTGTCAAAGATCAGATAGTTGTAGATACGCGGCGTTATTTCTGAGGGCTCTGTTCTGTTCCATTGATCTATATCTCTGTTTTGGTACCAGTACCATGCTGTTTTGGTTACTGTAGCCTTGTAGTATAGTTTGAAATCAGGTAGTGTGATGCCTCCAGCTTTGTTCTTTTGGCTTAGGATTGACTTGGCGATGCGGGCTCTTTTTTGGTTCCATATGAACTTTAAAGTAGTTTTTTCCAATTCTGTGAAGAAAGTCATTGGTAGCTTGATGGGGATGGCATTGAATCTATAAATTACTTTGGGCAGTATGGCCATTTTCATGATATTGATTCTTCCTACCCATGAGCATGGAATGTTCTTCCATTTGTTTGTATCCTCTTTTATTTCGTTGAGCAGTGGTTTGCAGTTCTCCTTGAAGAGGTCCTTCACGTCCCTTGTAAGTTGGATTCCTAGGTATTTTATTATCTTTGAAGCAATTGTGAATGGGAGTTCACTCATGATTTGGCTCTCTGTTTGTCTGTTATTAGTGTATAAGAATGCTTGTGATTTTTGTACATTGATTTTGTATCGTGAGACTTTGCTGAAGTTGCTTATCAGCTTAAGGAGATTTTGGGCTGAGACAGTGGGGTTTTATAGATATACAATCATGTCATCTGCAAACAGGGACAATTTGACTTCCTCTTTTCCTCATTGAATACCCATTTCCTTCTCCTGCCTAATTGCCCTGGCCAGAACTTCCAACACTATGTTGAATAGGAGTGGTGAGAGAGAGCATCCCTGTGTTGTGCCAGTTTTCAAAGGGAATGCTTCCAGTTTTTGCCCATTCAGTATGATATTGGCTGTGGGTTTGTCATAGATAGCTCTTATTATTTTGAGTTACATCCCATCAGTACCTAATTTATTGAGAGTTTTTAGCATGAAGGGTTGTTGAATTTTGTCAAAGGCCTTTTCTGCATCTGTTGAGATAATCATGTGGTTTTTGTCTTTGGTTCTGTTTATATGCTGGATTACATTTATTGATTTGCATATATTGAACCAGCCTTGCATCCCAGGGATGAAGCCCACTTGATCATGGTGGATAAACTTTTTGATGTGCTGCTGGATTCGGTTTGCCAGTATTTTATTGAGGATTTTTGCATCAATGTTCATCAAGGATATTGTCTAAAATTCTCTTCTTTGGTTGTGTCTCTGCCCAGCTTTGGTATCAGGATGATGCTGGCCTCATAAAATGAGTTAGGGAGGATTCCCTCTTTTTCTATTGATTGGAATAGTTTCAGAAGGAATGGTACCAATTCCTCCTTGTACCTCTGGTAGAATTCGGCTGTGAATCCATCTGGTCCTGGACTCTTTTTGGTTGGTAAGCTATTGATTATTGCCACAATTTCAGAGCCTGTTATTGGTCTATTCAGAGATTCAACTTCTTCCTGGTTTAGTCTTGGGAGAGTGTATGTGTCGAGGAATTTATCCATTTCTTCTAGATTTTCTAGTTTATTTGTGTAGAGGTGTTTGTAATATTCTCTGATGGTAGTTTGTATTTCTGTGGGATCGGTGGTGATATCCCCTTTATCATTTTTTATTGCGTCTATTTGATTCTTCTCTCTTTTTTTCTTTATTAGTCTTGCTAGCGGTCTATCAATTTTGTTGATCCTTTCAAAAAACCAGCTCCTGGATTCATTAATTTTTTGAAGGGTTTTTTGTGTCTTTATTTCCTGCAGTTCTGCTCTGATTTTAGTTATTTCTTGCCTTCTGCTAGCTTTTGAATGTGTTTGCTCTTGCTTTTCTAGTTCTTTTAATTGTGATGTTAGGGTGTCAATTTTGGATCTTTCCTGCTTTCTCTTGTGGGCATTTAGTGCTATAAATTTCCCTCTACACACTGCTTTGAATGCGTCCCAGAGATTCTGGTATGTTGTGTCTTTGTTCTCGTTGATTTCAAAGAACATCTTTATTTCTGCCTTCATTTCATTATGTACCCAGTAGTCATTCAGGAGCAGGTTGTTCAGTTTCCATGTAATTGAGCGGTTTTGAGTGAGTTTCTTAATCCTGAGTTCTAGTTGGATTGCACTGTGGTCTGAGAGACAGTTTGTTATAATTTCTGTTCTTTTACATTTGCTGAGGAGAGCTTTACTTCCAAGTATGTGGTCAATTTTGGAATAGGTGTGGTGTGGTGCTGAAAAAAATGTATATTCTGTTGATTTGGGGTGGAGAGTTCTGTAGATGTCTATTAGGTCTGCTTGGTGCAGAGCTGAGTTCAATTCCTGGGTATCCTTGTTAACTTTCTGTCTCGTTGATCTGTCTAATGTTGACAGTGGGGTGTTAAAGTCTCCCATTATTATTGTGTGGGAGTCTAAGCCTCTTTGTAGGTCACTCAGGACTTGCTTTATGAAACTGGGTGCTCCTGTATTGGGTGCATATATATTTAGGATAGTTAGCTCTTCTTGTTGAATTAATCCCTTTACCATTATGTAATGGTCTTCTTTGCCTCTTTTGATCTTTGTTGGTTTAAAGTCTGTTTTATCAGAGACTAGGATTGCAACCCCTGCCTTTTTTTGTTTTCCATTTGCTTGGTAGATCTTCCTCCATCCTTTTATTTTGAGCCTATGTGTGTCTCTGCACATGAGATGGGTTTCCTGAATACAGCACACTGATGGATCTTGACTCTTTATCCAATTTGCCAGTCTGTGTCTTTTAATTGGAGCATTTAGTCCATTTACATTTAAAGTTAATATTGTTATGTGTGAATTTGATCCTGTCATTTTGATGTTAGCTCATTATTTTGCTCGTTAGTTGATGTAGTTTCTTCCTAGCTTCGATGGTCTTTACAGTTTGGCATGATTTTGCAGTGGCTGGTACCAGTTGTTCCTTTCCATGTTTAGTGCTTCCTTCAGGAGCTCTTTTAGGGCAGGCCTGGTGGTGACAAAATCTCTCAGCATTTGCTTGTCTGTAAAGTATTTTATTTCTCCTTCACTTATGAAGCTTAGTTTGGCTGGATATGAAATTCTGGGTTGAAAATTCTTTTCTTTAAGAATGTTGAATATTGGCCCCCACTCTCTTCTGGCTTGTAGAGTTTCTGCCAAGAAATCCGCTGTTAGTCTGATGGGCTTCCCTTTGTGGGTAACCCGACCTTTCTCTCTGGCTGCCCTTAACATTTTTTCCTTCATTTCAACTTTGGTGAATCTGACAATTATGTGTCTTGGAGTTGCTCTTCTCGACGAGTATCTTTGTGGTGTTCTCTGTATTTCCTGAATCTGAATGTTGGCCTGCCTTGCTAGATTGGGGAAGCTCTCCTGGATAATATCCTGCAGAGTGTTTTCCAACTTGGTTCCATTCTCCCCGTCACTTTCAGGTACACCAATCAGACGCAGATTTGGTCTTTTCACATAGTCCCATATTTCTTGGAGGCTTTGTTCCGTTTCTTTTTATTCTTTTTTCTCTAAACTTCCCTTCTCACTTCATTTCATTCATTTCATCTTCCATCACTGATACCCTTTCTTCCAGTTGATCGCATCTGCTCCTGAGGCTTCTGCATTCTTCACATAGTTCTCAAGCCTTGGCTTTCAGCTCCATCAGCTCCTTTAAGCACTTCTCTATAGTGGTTATTCTAGTTATACATTCGTCTAAAGTTTTCTCAAAGTTTTCAACTTCTTTGCCTTTGGTTTGAATTTCCTCCTGTAGCTCGGAGTAGTTTGATTGTCTGAAGCCTTCTTCTCTCAACTCGTCAAAGTCATTTTCCGTCCAGCTTTGTTCCGTTGCTGGTGAGGAACTGTGTTCCTTTGGAGGAGGAGAGGCACTCTGCTTTTTAGAGTTTCCAGTTTTTCTGCTCTGTTTTTTCCCCATCTTTGTGGTTTTATCTACTTTTGGTCTTTGATGATGGTGATGTACAGATGGGTTTTTGGTGTGGATGTCCTTTCTGTTAGTAGTTTTCCTTCTAACAGACAGGACCCTCAGCTGCAGGTCTGTTGGAGTTTGCTAGAGGTCCACTCCAGACCCTGTTTGCCTGGGTAACAGCAGTGGTGGCTGCAGAACTGCGGATTTTCGTGAACCGCGAATGCTGCTGTCTGATCGTTCCTCTGGAAGTTTTGTCTCAGAGGAGTACCCGGCCGTGTAAGGTGTCAGTCTGCCCCTACTGGGGGGTGCCTCCCAGTTAGGCTGCTCAGGGGTCAGGGGTCAGGGACCCACTTGAGGAGGCAGTCTGCCCGTTCTCAGATCTCCAGCTGTGTGCTGGGAGAACCACTGCTCTCTTCAAAGCTGTCAGACAGGGACATTTAAGTCTGCAGAGGTTACTGCTGTCTTTTTGTTTGTCTGTGCCCTGCCCCCAGAGGTGGAGCCTACAGAGGCAGGCAGGACTCCTTGAGCTGTGGTGGGCTCCACCGGCTCAAGGAGGGTTCGAGCTTCCTGGCTGCTTTGTTTACCTAAGCAAGCCTGGGCAATGGCGGGCGCCCCTCCCCCATCCTCACTGCCACCTTGCAGTTTGATCTCAGACTGCTGTGCCAGCAATCAGCGAGATTCTGTGGGCGTAGGACCCTCGGAGCCAGGTGCGGGATATAATCTCCTGGTGCGCCGTTTTTTAAGCCCATCGGAAAAGCGCAGTATTAGGGTGGGAGTGACCCAATTTTCCAGGTGCCGTCTGTCACCCCTTTCTTTGACTAGGAAAGGGAACTCCCTGACCCCTTGAGCTTCCCAAGTGAGGCAATGCCTTGCCCTGCTTCCGCTCGTGCACTGTGCACTGCACCCCCTGTCCTGCACCCACTGTCTGGCACTCCCTAGTGAGATGAACCGGGTACCTCAGATGGAAATGCAGAAATCACCCGTCTTCTGCGTCACTCACGCTGGGAGCTGTAGACCGGAGCTGTTCCTATTCGGCCATCTTGGCTGTTTCCTCTGTCCATTCTTATACTACATATCTTTCAACGTCCAGCTCAAGCTCCTCTCTTCCAGGTCTTTCCTGTCTTCTGAATTGTGTGCCCCTGCAGTTATTCTGCACGTGTTATTTATCTTGGTACTCTACCAAAAACTTCCTTTTATTGTTCCTTAGCTTATTTTTATCTTTAAATCAATATATCTAATCAGTAAACATTTACTGGATACATTTTATGTGCCAAGTAATAATGGGTGTCATGGGTATATAAACAAGAAGAAAATAGTCTCTTCATCCTCAATCCAGTTAAGGAGATAAAGTACGAAGTATATTAACTTTAAAGTTAGAGTGTGTGCTTTAAAAAATAGTTCAAGGCAACAATAGAAGAGACTTCATAAAGCAGTGCATGACTGACGGCTCAATGGTATAACAATTTGCTCTTCTCCTACTTGGTAATTATCCTAGAAGGCATGAGCCAGGTCTGCTTTGGGCAAGATACCCAGTGGTTTCTGTTTGAGCTGAAGCTGAGCTACTGCAAGGGGGAAGAGCAGAAGAAGCTTATAAGCTGTTCTGATGAACAATTTCCAGGAATGCGATATTGATGAGGATGTCATACACAGCTGTCAAGCAAATAGCAGTCAGTGAATAGCAAGAGCTCTGACTCATCTGAATTAAAGAGGTAAGAGGTAACCACCTACTATGATTCTCTGTATAGCCTTTATCAGTGTCTACTGTTTTTCTCTATTCTTAATCTATTTCTTTGTTATAGTCTGTATCTTCCCAATGTCCCACTCCTCCATCACAATGTAAACTCCACAAGAGCAGAGACCTGGTGAGTCTTTTTCATCCTCTATCCTCAGTGTCTAAACAGCGTTTGGTTTACAGCAGGCACTCAACACATGCTTGTTGATTAAATGAAACTGCCCTGGCTATTTAAATGAGGGCTTGAGGGTTACAGCCACAAATCAGAGAGGTTCCTTTTCATGTTCCCAGTAGGGCAAAGTCTGCTTACCATGGAGCATCAATCCCTTCAAACGTCACTGCACAGAGTGTTTTCACCATAAGGGAGGCACCCTTTAATTAGGGACAACAGGGGACATAGAACTGCTGGGCTGCGCTATTCCATCTGGTGATTGGAAAACACAGGAGTCCTGGGTCCAGAGGGTGAGCCTTCAATTTACTTTACAGCACCATTCCTACTTGTGTCCTGATGTCTCCTTTCTTAGAACATTTTAGATGAAAGGAATGTAGAAATGGAAAGTTTTAATTTAGTTCTGCTTAATGCCATATGAGGTATTAGGCAGAAATAAGCAAGATGGAAAATACGTGAAATTCTGAGTAATCTGTGTATTTGGTACTTCAACGTGGAGTCTGAACTATTATAGAAAAGATGACATAAACTAAAATATGATTTTTAAAACAACACAATATGCAATGAAAGAGGACAGCTCAATGAGTGATGTTATTACTAAAGTAATCGTAACTTACAGTTGTGTCTTGCATTACAGTTAATAAACCTCATTGGCATTATCTTACTCTTCCTACAAACATCCTACAAACATGGATCCTGCTTATTCAGTATTTGAGTCATGGACATTTTGTTGAGGGCCAGGCACTTGTAGGCACTGAGAATTCTGAGGAATTCACAATTGATCACAATTAGGAGAACAAGGTAAGTACTAAGAGGAGAGGTGAACACAGGGCATTGTAGGACCATACCCAGGGGACATTTACTCAGACTGTAGCAGATTGCAGAAGGTTTGAGAAGGAGGAGAACAAGGAGCTGCATCATGAGTGAATAGAAATTAACTGGTAAAAAAGACAGAATAGGGCAGGTCCACTGGCAAGGAAGTATGAGAGAAGCACGGTGTGCCTGGAACTTCAATTAGACTTGTATGACTGAGAGATGGATAGAAAGGAGTGGAGGAGTCTTTAGGGTTTTCTAGGTATACGGTCATATCATCAGCAAACAGCGACAGTTTGACTTCCTCTTTACCAATTTGGATGCCCTTGATTTCTTTTTTCTTAATTACCATTTTCATTTGTTTGTTTCCATAGGTTATTGAGGAACAGGTGGTGTTTGGTTACAAGAGTAAGTTATTTAGCGGTGATTTCTGAGATTTGGGGCCTTGAATGCCATACTTGGTGAACACTTTATTCATACATACTCTGGAGACAGCAGGGAGACGCTGGAGGATTGGAAGCAAGGAGCAGGGATGATCAGATATTGCAGTTACTTTTAATTATTTACCCAATAGATACCATCATCTTTTCCCTAAAGAATCCCAATTTTTCTCAAACAACTTCTCAGGAAGTTGTTTTTCAGTGGATACTGGGCCCCACCCTATGCCTAGGAAGTAAAATTTGATCAGTATAAGCCAATCTAGGTAATTCCACTCTATCGCCACCGCATGATTTAGCCACAGACATATGTCACAATTTTGGCTAATAATATGGAGTTTAAGAAACTTGTTTTAGGGCTTCTAGAAAACATTTCCCCACTCTTCAACAGGGATATCTGTTACAGACATTCTCTCTTCCACTACTGCACAATGTATGAGAATGTGCTGCTTAGAGCAACTGCACCATCCTGGGACCACAAAGAGACAGGCCTGACGAAAGTCTACATGCTGAGAATGGCAACATGGAAAGATGTAAAGAACCAACGTCCCTGAAGTGGTCAAATGGCCAAATTATGCACTCTGTAACATCTGCTGCAAAGTTCTTTTTAAGCGAATTTAAAAACATCATCCCCTTACTGCCATTCTGACTGGGTCTTCTGTTTTATTTTGCAGCCAAAAGCATCCAGGTTGATATGCTGATTTTCACTTTAGAAAGTTCATTCTAGAAGCAGTGAGCCAATTAGGTGAAAGAAGATTAAAAACACAGGTTGGGATATTACTAGGAGGCTGCTGCAGGAATCAGTGAGTTTTGGTGAGACAAGGTCTGTCGGGTGGAGAGGAGGGAATGGGTTTAAGAAATAGGAGGGATTTGGAATAAACAGGACTTATAAACGTTTGGCTTTATGTCCTGGGTGCTTTTGAGGTTTCTGGATTATAGTGCCTGTGAATGAGATAGGGGACAGAGGAGGAGGAGAACACAAGTGGAGGCCTGGTAGAAATAATGACTCATAGGTTACCAGGCCTATTTTGCAGATGAAATAAACAAGTCTCATTACTAGTCTGTGTTGTCTGTGAGAGTATGGATCTTATCTGTCTTTTTTTACTACTGATTCTCCAATACCTTACAATAGTTGATTAATAAGGATGCTTAATAACAAATAAATGAGGCTTAGAAAAATTACATCGTTTGCCTATATAGTTAGAAGTTTTGAAGTCAGAATACACACTCAAGTCCTCTAACTCCTTCCAATATACCATCTACCACAAGCCACCACACTAAAAACAACAACAACAAAAAGTTGAATTTCAGATTCTGAAGCAGAGGAGTAAACTCTTCTTGGCAGATATAGAGTAAGAGTGGGCTCATTCTCTCAGGTCACAGTAAGAGGGTATTTAATTTTTTTCATTAATGTATATTTTGTGAAAGAGTTTCTAAAGAAGAAATATATTCAAGAAGGATGCACTTAGGGACATCTAAGAACCATGGATTATACCTCATTGGTGACATACTCAGAATGAAATAGACTCCTTTCATCCTAACCTGGAGCTCATATTGGAGAATCAGGCAAAAACTTGAGATTTAAAGCCTCTCTATTATCTGGAGTGAATAGAGACTAGCTTAAATCCCTCTTAGGTCACTTTAAGTCATTTCTTGTATTGTCTTTCAAATTGTCAGGGAATAGCAATTCACCATTTTATGTGTGAGAATCACTAAAGAATTGAAAGATATATCTTCTCTCAGTCTTTGCTCCTTTAAGAGAAATAATCCTTATTGCTCTAGGCTTCCCAATTTATATTATTCTCCCAATATTTTTTATACGTTTTTGGCTCCTAGTATCTTTTATTTTCTTCATATTCTTAAACTGAAGTATCTAACAGCTTGTCTAGACAATAATTATTTCAATGTTTTTGTTTCTGCTAAGTCAGACTTATAAGAATTTAAATGTCTCCCAATATTAAACCGACAGCTATGGAATAGGCAAAGAATGAGAAATTATTGACCTTAACCTCAAAGAACTGATCACTGCATATAGGCAGCAGGATGCACATAAGCCCCTAGTGTTCCAAGAACAATATCATAGTTTGTAATTCACACGCCACGTTGTGGGACAAAGACTTGAAGCGCGTTAGAAATTTGGAAAAGCAATAGAGCACTATGGACTCAGGAAGGATTCATGAACACCAATGAATACAGAATGAGCCTTAAAGAGGATTGAGGATTTAGAGGGAAAGAATAAGAATAGGGAAGGAGGTGGACATGGGAGAAGGCTGCAGTCTGAAGATCTAGAACAAAGAGTTTATGCGGAAAGTACATCCAAGATACTTTTTAAAGAAAATCTTTTTTTCCCAAAGCCTTATATTTATGTTGACAGTTATTCTGTCCATTATAGATATCATCTAGGTGGGTAAAGGATATCATCTTTTCTCTCCCAAAGATGGCCGTATTATAATTTGATCCTTTTGTCTTCTATAATTAATGAAAGCAATGTTGAATTTTAATTCTATCTGTGTGATAGATATATAATTCTATCAGTATTTTGGTAAATAGTATACATGGAACATTGGGGCCTAGTCATCATGCAGTCACCTCAAATTATAGAAATTTAATAGGCCTAGAACATGGTAGGGACTCAATAAATGTTTATTGAATCAATGAAAGAAAAAAGGATGGAGTTTAGAAATATTATTTATCATTAATTTTTTAGAAGTTAGGTGAGCAGTTATTTAAATGATAACTTAATTAGTATTTAGAATCCTACCCTTAGCTTTAAGCTATAATTTATCAGGCCTTCACAAATATAGGGTACACAACTGATATATTTTTACTTTTTTTTTTCTTTTTCAGACAAATTCATCTTCATGTTTTAGAAAAAAGATGAAGAACCCAAGTATGGTTCTTCATCCTTTTCTTTCTTTTTTTTTTTTTTTTAGAGACAGATGGGGGTCTTGCTGTGTTGCCCAGGCTGGTCTTAAGCTCCTGGCCTCAAGCAGTTTTCCCACCTTGCAGCCTCCCAAAGTGCTGGGATTACAGGGGTAAGCCACTGTGCACAGTGAGGTTCCTGAAATTTTCAATAGGTGACAAGAGTTATAAGCAGTACCATTGTTTCTTCCAGGAATAGCCCAAATTTGAAATATCAAAGGATAACTCAAAAGTAATAAAAGGAAGACAGCAGTAATTTGGTTCCGTCTTATAATGCTCTAAAGGAAATAAAACAGAATTCCAGGAAACATTTACAGTCATCTAAATGAGCTACTGACTTTATGTAAACCTTTCTGATCTTTCAGAGGTAAAGAAGGGAGTAGAACAAAGAATGTGAGAAGATATAAGTAGTTATTTACAATAACAAACTCCTTTCTCCCAGGGGTAAATCATTGTGGAGCAGGAATGGACTAAAATCCTTTGCATAAGCAAGAGCTAAGTAAGATAAACATTTTAGACACAGCCAGAGATTTGGAGACTTCTCAGCATTCCAGACTCCTCAGTGTTGTTACATATTGTGAGAAAAGGGCCACCAGCCTTGAAGCCAAAATGGCCTGTTCTCAGGGTGACTCCTGCCCTAAGGGCAGTATAGTCTTGGGCAAGTCATTTAACCCTTATGAGTCTGTTTCTTCATCTGCAAAATAGGGATAATGATAATTGTACCTCCTTCATAGGATGGTTGTATGGATAAAACAGTGTCTGCAAAAAGCCTAGGTACTTCCTACATATTAGGAGTTCAATACATTTTAACTCTTATTAATTCTTTTTTGTTTGTCTGTTTGTTTTGAGATGGAGTTTCACTCTTGTTGCCCAGGCTGGAGTGCAGTGGCATGATCTCAGCTCACTGCAACCGCCGCCTCCTGGGTTCAAGCAATTCTCCTGCCTCAGCCTCCCAGTTAGCTGGGATTACAGGCTTGCACCACCACATCTGGCTAACTTTGTATTTTTTTAGTAGAGCTGGGGTTTCACCATGTTGGTCAGGCTGGTCTCGAACCCCTGACCTCAAGTGATTTACCCACCTCGGCCTCCCAAAGTGCTGGGATTATAGGCATGAGCCACTGCACCCAGCCTCTTATTAATTCTTAAGCAACCATAATGGGCTCAGTCTCCCCATTCCATTCTATTAGGTAGAAATCAAATCTGACCTCACCTTACCATGGCAAAGACAGAAAATGCTTTCTTATTTTAGGTGAAATAACCGAATTAACCTGATCACTCCAAACAGAACCATTCCTGTACAACATGTACATGTGAAGGAAAAAAGCTAGAGCCAAGTCTCAATGATCAAACACAACAAAATAAGAAATACCTGGGATGGGGAGGGACAAGTTTTTGTTCCCAATTCTGTCTTAGGTTTCAGCTCCTTACCTCACCTTGAACCACCCCCAGTCTGCACTCTCATTCACCCACAGTCTACCAGTCTTTTCCTCACAGCTACCACACAGCAGCTTATTCAGGGTGTCTCAATTTTTAAAAAGTTCCTGTTGAAATATTTCAGGCCCAGAAAAAATCTAGAATTTCATACAAATGATCCTATATAACTTAAAGGGCAGACTCTCTCCCCTACACTTAGATCATGTTTCTCAATGACACATATGTAGATAGTATTGGATCTGTCCGGAGAAGTACAGCATTGTAAATGGAAATGTTGCTTTAAGAAATTTCAAAATATGTTAACATATACACAGAACAAAGAACAAAGGAAAAGAATTTTGGTCTTTGTATTAGAATAAAGAAAAGCTCCTTTTATTTTTAGTTATGACAGATTATTATAAACCTTAAAACTTAAAATATGCCTTAAAAATCTGCAGTATTGCAAGAATAAGCTTTTTAAAAATCTTAAATCTATGTAGTATGTAACTATTGGTAAAATCTACTTTGCAGCCTGGAAAAAAAAAGTCTGGAGTGGAGTAGGTCCAGAGACACTGTTTTAGTACCTCTGAAATGTTTGTAGTCACAGAAATAGTTCTGAATACAGCAATGTTAAAACTGTTCAAAGGTTAGGCTTCCTATTTGTATAGTACAAATACAGAACAATTTACAGATAGATCCTTTAACTTTTTTGGATTATGGATATAATGGTGTTGAGGAAGCAACCTCAGGTCACAAACACTTAATATCAGTAAACTTTTTCAATGGCCAGGCTTAGGTAACTTTGTGAAGTGGTATAAATCTATCTTCTTTAAGACTGTTTTCTAGAGGCCAGGCACGGTCGCTCATGCCTGTAATCCCAGCATTTTGGGAAGCCAAGGCAGGCAGATCACTTGAGCCCAGGAGTTGGAGACCAGCCTGGGCAACATGGCGAAACTCTGTCTCTATAAAAAATACAAAAGTTAGCCAGGCATGGTGGTGCACACTCATAGTCCCAGCTACTCGGGAGGCTGAGACAGGAAGATCGCTTAAGGCCAGGGGGTGGAGATTACAGTGAGCTGTGATCATGTCACTGCACTCCAGCCCAGGCGACAGAGTGAGACACTGTCTAACAGAGTGACACCCTGTCTAAAAAAAAAAAAAAAAAAAAGACTGTTCCAGCTGTTCCAGCTTGTATTCCTGTAAGTAACCTCCTCATGTCCGCTTCCATTTCATAATTTCATCCCTGACCCCAGGGACTTAGGACTTCTCTTCAGGATATTCACATGATAAATCACTGCCCAGGGTAAATTAGTTTATGCTCAACCTCTTGCGCAGGAGTCTTTGCATTAAGGTAAAACATGATTAAAAGGAAGTACCCCACCCTCAAGGAATCCATCTCTAATGGTAAAATTTCAGATACCACAGTGTTTTAATAGGGAATTATTTGGATCAGGGAAGTTTTTCTAGCACAGGGCTAGAACTAGAAGGATATTAGCAGTAATATTTGCCTTCTACTCTATTTCTCAAATTTTGGTTATGAGATCATTTGTGCTATAATCACCAAAGATACCTCCTTAAAAAACAAAACAAAACAATGGATTTTTAGGCCCAATTCCAGAATGACTAAATCAGAATCTCTGGGTGTGAGGAGTTTATAATTTAGAAAGAGTGGAGGGTACAGATGGGTAAACAAATACAAGGTGAGGACTATTATCCCAGTTTTGGAAATCATCAGATTATACCTTGAACAAAAGCTTAAGGTTTCTGTGCACAACCTGGCCTACCAGTATTCATTGCGCTCTATTAAAACAGAAATTTTCTTTTAAATTGTGGGCAATATATAAGGAACACAACTTCATCTTTTGGTCTTACCAGGCACTCCAGCTTTGATCCAAAAGTTGATGTCTGTCCCTTCTCCATGGCTCAGGACCTGAGTGACATTGAGGGGCTGCAGCAGGCTCATAACCTCCTCCATGACGGCCCTGGCCTTCTCACTGCCAGTGAATTGCAGCCCAGTGGGTAAGAAGGTTCCCGTGTCAGACTCCATCACCAGACTGTAGTTGGAAATATTTACCTAAACACAAGAGAAAATTGTTTGGTTCTTATCTGTGGCTTCTGTGCTTTCTCCTTGGGAACTATCAAACAAAAATTACCAAATACTTCACCTCCTCACGGCTGTGCCAAAACACATGTTGCTGTGTCTGACTTAAGGTCTGCTCTGCATATTATCTAACCATTCTGAGATGCACAATTACTCAGCCTAGGATTTGCCAAACTCAAGAGTTGGCTTGAAAGGATTCAAAAAATATAATGAAGGGAAATATAAAGCCCCATATTAAAGATGTTCAGTTATTTCTACTAGCAATAATATTCTTTCAACTAATTTTCTTAAGTGTTCACTGTGTTCCAGTATACAATTCCTCCCATGTGGCAGGGATCTCCAGATAGTATTAGCCATGCTCAGACAAAAGAAGGTATGCTCTGTGAACTTATTTCTTTGCACCTCTTTCCTCTAAATGGATATTCTATCTTATCTTAATTGTGAGTTCTGCCAAAGCTTAAAGGCATCAAGCTGACAGGTTTGTCTTGGGGTTCTGATTTTGTTGTTGTTCCATCTGTTGAATCTCCAGGGAGGGAGGTAATAGAACAAGGCATGAAACACTGCTCTCCCTGGTGTAAAACCACAGCACTCTTAATTCCAGGCAACGCTGCCGGGCCGCTAGTTCGTAAACTCTTCCCAAATAAAGTCTGGTAAGAAAGCACACAGTTATTTCATGTAGCCAGTATTGTCACGGCACAAATTTAGAATATAATAGGCTCTTAACAGGTTGCACAGTTAAATTGCTACCCAGCCCTAAAACTTGCAACTTTAAGATCCTTCAAACTGGCCAGCTCATCTGTTTCCCAGGAGCCAACCACATCTTCAAGACTTACCAACTGCCACCTTGGTTGACTTATTCCCAAGCTATCCCTGGATAAACACTGCTACTCATTCCTCATTACTCACCTAGTAAAAAATCAATAATAACATTTGTACATTGCATCCAGAGAGTTTTCACATTTGCAATCTCCTTTGGTGTTCTTTGGCAACTCACAAAATAGACAAAGCAGTATTATTAATGTTGCTGTTTTATAGGAAAGGATCTGACAATCAGGGAGGTCAAGCGATTTGCTCAATGTCATACAGCTGGCAAATGGTAGCGCTGGCTCTGAAACCCCCTGCTTTCCAAGACTCCACACTACCATCACTAGCATGGCACTGGAGGGTAAGCAATACTTGTTCTGCATTTAGAATGATTTTCCACTTACATAACAATTTGGGGATTGCATAGTATTTTTTTCTAAAACAGATTCCATTTTACAATGATTGCCTAACCTTTTGCTTTGGAAGTGTATTGTAGTTATAAGGGCAAGAGCAGTGACAATTTCTAAAGAAAGATGTTGCCAGCATTTACTGAATGCAGGGCCCTGGGACACCAACATTTTTTGTTATTGTTAATGATGAGAAGGTTAACGATGCAGAAGTCTGTTCATATTTCTGCTTTCACTTCTAAGGGACTTATCTTCATGGTGATTTTCAGTGAAAGACCCAGGGCATTTATAATAAGAAATGCCACCTCAGCTTTCAGCTGAGGATACTGCATTATGGTAACATCATTAGAGTTAATAATATGCAAAATATTTACATTAATGTCTTACATTCAGGGCTCGTTTAACTAGTACACTGATGCTAAGTCAGCAGGTTGACATGTAATTTGGCAGTCCTAAGCCTCTTCCCTTGTATGCCCTGCCATACCCATAACCGTAAACTGTTTCCCTCTCCTGCAAAAAGGAGAAAAGAACATTCACAATATATCTTGCAAATGAAAACAGAATTGAGCCATCTTGTTTGTGAGGGTTTCCATATTGCAGGCAGATCCCATTCTTCCAACAAGCAAATCAGGCAACGTGCTTCTAATCATGTACTATGTAGGTTAAAATTGGAGCTACATGATAGGAAGAATCAATATTATTAAAATGGCCATACTGCCCAAAGCAATTTACAGATTCAATGCTGTTCCTATCAAACTACCAACAACATTCTTCACAGAACTAGAAAAAACTATTTTAAATTCATACGGAAACCCAAAATAGCCCAAATGGCCAAGGCAATCCTAAGCAAGAAGAACAAAGCTGGAGGCATCACGTTACCCAACTTCAAATTATACTACAGGATTACAGTAACCAAAACAGCACGGTATTGGTACAAAAATAGACACAAAGACCAATGGAACAGAGTAGAGAGCCCAGAAATAAGGCTGAACACCTACAAATATCTGATCTTTGACAAAGCTGACAAAAAAAAAACAATGGGGAAACGGTTCCCCATTTAATAAAGGATGCTGGGATAACTGACTAGCCATATGCAGAAGTTGAAACTGGTCCCCTTATTTACACCATATAAAAATCAACTAAAGATTAATTAAAGACTTAAATGTGAAGCCCAAAACTGTAAAAACCCAGAAGACAACCTAGGCATACCATTCTGGACATAGGAACTAGCAAAGATTTCATGACAAAGATGCCAAAAGCAATCACAACAAAAGCAAAAGTTGACAGATGGAACCTAATTAAGAGTTTCTGTACAGCAAAAGAAACTATCAACAGAGTAAACAGACAACCTACAGAACGGGAGAAAAGTTTTGCAAACTATGCATCTGACAAGGGTCTAATATACAGCATCTATAAGGAACTTAAAGTAAATTTACAAGAGAAAAACAACCCCATTAAAAAGTGGGCAAAGGACATGAACTAACAGAGGCTTCTCAAAAGAAGACATACATGTGGCTAACAAGCATATGAAAAAAAGCTCAATATTATTGACCATTAGAGAAATGCAAATCAAAACCACAATGAGATACCATCTCACACCAGTCAGAATGGCTACTATTAAAAACTAAAAAAAGTACATGCTGGTGAGGTTGAGGAGAAAAGGGAACACTTATACAATGTTGATGGGAGTGTAAATTAGTTCAACCATTGTGGAAAGCAGTGTGGTGACTCCTCAAAGACCTAGGGACAGAATTACCATTCAACCCAGCAAGCCCATTACTGGGTATATACCAGTTAAGGGGGAATAGAAATCATTCTATATTATAAAGACACATGCATGTGTATGTTTACTGCAGCACTATTCACAATAACAAAGACATGGAATCAACCTAAATGCCCATCAGTGATAGACTGGATAAAGGAAATGTGGTACATATATACCAGGGAATACTACGTAACCACAAAAATAATGAGATCATGTCCTTTGCAGGGACATGGATGGAGCTGGAGGCCATTATCCTTAGCAAACTAAGGCAGAAATGGAAAACTGAACACCACATGTTCTCACTTGTAAGTGGGAGTTAAATGGTGAGAACACGTGGACAGATAGAGGGGAACAACACACACTGGGACCTACCAGAGTGTGGATGGTGGAAGGAGGGAGAAGTTCAGGAAAAGTAACTCATGGGTACTAGGCTTAATACCTGGGAGAGAAAATAACCTGTACAACAAACTCTCATGACGCAAGTTTCCCTATGTAACAAACCTGCACATGTACCCCTGAACTTAAAATAGAAGTTTTTAAAAAGTGGAGCTAGTTAGCAGTTTGGCTGTTAGACCCAACATTAATGAGCAGCCTGGTGAGTTGGACACTGCCCTGGGCTCAGTCTGTCGTATTCCTGACTCAGCAACTGATACACTGGGCTACCAAGGCAGGTGAATGGCCTCTCCCTCTGTCCCCAAGTCATGTTACCTTGGTCCTTGGCTTCTGCATCTGTAGGTTGGGACAAAAGCTTGAATAATGAGCCTGTCCATATGAAGCTTCAAGCACCTTTAAAGAAAAGGCCTTTAAACCAAAGCGAAAGTGGTTGCATGAACTGAAAACCAGGGCTTCTAATAATTTGTTCATTAAGTGCTTCCTGGTCCTCTTTAACTACAAATGAACAGATGCCCTAGGGACAGGGGACTTCACAGTTTATGAATGCCATTGTGCAATGTCACAGGATGTTGACAGGAACGTAGAGAATAGTGTAAATAAAGAAGATTTCAAAGTGCCCTAGGCTATATATGTGGCAGCCATTTTAGCAGAGAGATCGAGTGTGGGCTTCTGAATGATCCAGACTGGGTTTGACCCTCACATCAACCAATCTTTAGCTGTAATGGGGATGATAATGGTACCCAGCTCATGGAATTGTCAAAAACAGTACATTGTAAAGGCTAGGGCATAACTAGCACTTGGTAAACAGTAGCATTACTGTTGTTACTGTTCTTGGCACTGAGCATCAACACTTCTCAGATTTTCAAGGATGGTCCCAATATAAGCCCTTGTGTTAGCTGATTACAACGATGCTAGGCAGCATTTATGTGATGTTTCCTAAGAGCCAGACACTATGTGTAACATCTTACAGCTCATCCCATGAGTGTGCATGATCATTCTTTAAGTGCTCTTATATTTCTCATCTGACAAATGAAGTAACTGAGGTTTAGTCAGGTTGACTAACTTTCCCATGGTTACCTAGCTAGTTAAGTGGTGCAGCCAGAATTCCAACCCAGAGGAATTCCTTCCACCTCCTAAGCAGCGCTCTCAACCTCTCCACTGCTAGGTCTCCTGAAAGTCACTTCTGTCAGGCCACAAGTCCTCACTTTTAATTCAGAAATACAAAGACTGTAGTTAAATGTATAGATTAAAAACTTTTTCTCATGATCATAACACAAGGTATACTTGGACAGAAGTTGTTGTTCCTGCTAAAAAAGTAATTTGTTTAAGCCAAGAAAGAAATGAAAACAAAAACAAAAATCTCTTGCTCCACAATTTGCTTCCAACTAGAAATAAAAAGCCTAAAATAATAAAACATCTTTTCAAGCCAAATAAGACAGGATGTGTAGATATCAGTAAACCAGAATTCTGGCATAGGTATAGAAATGTTTGATTTCTATTCGTGTAGAACTTTTTAAGTTGCTGCTTACATGACGGCAGCGTTTTATTGTTTTCTATTTATATATAAACATCTCCATATGTTTTCAATAAAGAACTAAGAAAACAAACCACCCACCGTCCATGACACTGCTTTTTCTCTACATTTATGGAGTCATTATCTAATTGTTAGCACATGGTGAAGGAGTTGGGAAAATGTCTCTGCACAAAGAAACTGGAATGAATAGCTGTGTCACTGGGCTGTTAGAACTGCTGCTTCTCAGGAATATGTTGTCATGAACATACTTATTCCTTAGTGTGCTATGTGTGGGGACACACTCAGTGTAGATTTGAAAAGCTGATTATAGCTAGTGACAGGGAGCAGAGTAATGCTTATTTCACCGAACCCATTTTAGCACATGTAACAAGATATTCATCCTTTTGTTTATAGGGTGTAGGAAGAAACCAACTTCTAGAGGCTGAATGCTTTATTGCTGAGATAACCAGCAATGATTGAGACAAGCTGAGGCACATAGAAGAGGAGGCTGAGCAGCTCAATGATAAACTCAGATATTATCTGTAAACCCCCTACTTTGTTCTCTAAATAAAGAGAAGCAGCTCTTTATTAGGAGCCATGAAAACTGTCATTCATTACCATGTAATATACATAATGCAATGTAGAGCAATGCTCCAAGGTAACCTCTTACGGTCAGATCATAGGATTAGTTAATATCTGCTCAGGGTTGAGGATTCATAATTTTGTCTTGTGCTACAATCACATGCTGTAACACTTCTGTTCCTTTTTTTAAGGGTCAGGCTACTCTGCCAAAGAACAATTTGGTAACCATTAGCATTCTTTGGGTGCAACGTAAGATTCAAAAGAAGAAACGTGTTTAAAATACATATTGCATGTTTTAAAATACTTACTTCCTAATATAAACACAAGAATGGTGTTTGTGTTTTTTGTTTTTATAAAATTCTAGGCTATTTTTCAGAAATATAGACCCAAGTTCAATAATAGCTCCTTTCTCTCCAAATTTGGCTTCTTTGTTTAAAAGTTTTTTATCTTCTCATAACCTAGAAAAAATAACCTATGAGACCACCATGGAAAAATAAATGAAATAAATGTATTTTCTCATGTTTCTCAACATGTCTTTGATTTTGACTTAAAGTGACACTGAAGTCTCAAGATCAAGTGGAAAGAAAAGAGACTCCTAACTATTTGAATTAATCATGTAGCCTCCTAAATTTATTCTTCAACAAAGTAAACTCCGCACTGACACAGGGCAATCAATTTTAGTAACTCTTTCTTGCCCTGTAAATGTAAATATTTTACAGATAACGGTGGTGATGCTATTTGGTCAGGTGGTAGGCTCAAAACAAGTTCTCAAAAGCAAATCATCTTACAATGTGTGTGCTGAGTTGCTACAATCCTGTTTTGCAGTTCTGCCAGTGACCCTGGAATTCCCAGTTTCTGTGGATGAAGGTGATTTCTTTACAGAGCTTTAGCTCAAACAACTAACATGATTGGACGATAGGTAAAGAAGGTTCTGCTGTGCAAAGGAAAAAGATAGCCTTTACTTTCTGGTCAGATCTACCCTGAAGTTCAGACTTTCCCTTTTGACCTTTACTTTCAGTCTCCAGCACTCAGTTTTGAACAGCTTTGGGCACCCAAGGGAGAGCCAGGAAAGGGATGATAACAAAATTATTTTATTTGATAGCTCAACTGGCTGCAGCTTGGGGAAATGGGCAGTCTTGGGTAAGTTACATTAGTACCAAAATTGCAGACAGAGCGGGAAACCTAACACATGCAGGAGCCTCTGTGGATCTAACCATCTTCTCACTCCACTCCTACTGTGGTTTAGACACCATCGTACCTGGAGACAGGAACAGAATGAGTAGCCACTGGAGATCCCTTTCCAGACCTATCATTCTCTGTGTGTGCACAGAGGTATTCTGTTCTGAAACAAACCTGTGTTTTCAGGCAGTCCAATGTTTGCAATGTCATTTGAAGCACTCTAGATCTTAGTGAATTCTCCTCTTGTGCTTGTCAAGGTCCGTGGATAACTCTTAAACTTACCAGAAACACACGATCCCTGCATAAATGACACTACGGTAATAACAGTGAGCCAGAAGGCTAAAAATGTGGCATGAACATTAGCTAAAAAGAGTAATTTTATTTGTGTTATATAGCAAATCTGACTGCATTTGATATGCTTTTTTAAAAAATGCAATATCCAGGATATTCGGTAGATATGACTTAAAAAAAGACTTACATAGAAAATTAATATCTATTTCAGCTTCTAATTTTATTCTTTCATGTTGAAGCAATATAATAATAATAGAAGTAGTGGGACTCAAGAGCTCACAATTAAATTTTGATTCCTTTAATGCTATATATTGGTCAAGTGTTTCATGCTACTGGTTTCACGTTCATTTCAGTATGCAGTTGTAGAAGAGAAAGTGCCAACACAGCTGGCTTTGTAGGAGCAGACTTCCCTGCCTTTTTCATTCTCTATCCCTCTCAGTCCCCTCTTCTAAGAGGTTATCTGTCAGTCTTTCCTGTTATACCCACCACACTACTATTCTTCTCCAGGTTCAAAAGGTAACAACTAAATTGCCTGCCTGAAGAACCTTTCCTTCATTTGACCATTTTCCTTTAACACTGTGACATGCTAAATAAACTCACACATAAAGATGTGTTGCTTGTTTTTGATGGCATTGTTGTACCAGCCAAGATAGTGCTTTCTGGTTGACCTCTAATGCCCTTCTCTTGGTTGGGAAGACTGCAGCAGCTTCTTCAAGTCCCTTTCTAAGGTTACAATGGACCGCTAAGTTCATCTACCTATAAGTAGACAGGTTATTTTAAAAAAATATAGTACTCATCATTTTCTTGTCCTGCAAAAATAGACTACGCTATACTATAGAACCCAAATATTTACTCAATCCTAGGGTGTATTAGGGTGTATCATATTAAAACCCAATTTGTGAGTTTTTCTTTCTCTAGCCTACAGACAAGCACTTTCAGCATTTCTGGATTGTGACAATATCCCCATATACCTTATTTGATTAAGTACTCTTTACAAATATTAGTAAAGATGCTAAACATAGCTTTAGAAATAATTATATTTTCTTAGGCGGGCCTTTCCTTCTTTTTCAAAAGAAAATTAGCAGGTTTGAAACCTTATGAAAAACAAAAGTACCAAAATATGAACTTCAGGGATCCTTGGTCTGCTCAAGTGACTTCATGCCCTACTTCTGCCCAAGCCTTCTGTGACTACCGTCCATACCCCTCCCTAATTTGTTGGCCTATTGCACTTCATTCATTTTTTTTTTAATACCTGCCTTGCTCCTGCAAAACTTTAAGGCTTTCTACAAGAAAATATCGTAATACTGTACTAAAAGAGTAGGTAAATGCACTAGAACCAAGAAAATGCCATGAACACAGGAATCATGTGTGTGGATCTCTGCCATATCTCTAGATTAAATAACAGAACTAAGCACATAGTAGGTGCACAATAAATGTTTAAGGCAAAGGAAAAGTCACAATTTGGAACATTTTGACACAGCCTCAATAGCAACTTGAGGATGTAATTTAGCTCTAGCTTGTGGCTGCCACTGTGAGAGGGTGATTGATGTATTACTGAGCTCTCATTATCTAGGAAGAGAAAGTGCACCACCAGCTCCTTGAAAAAAGCAATATTTTTTTCTAGCGCTGAATTCTAAGAGGAGTAATTACATGGCTCTTTATATGAGGAACACTGGACAAAATAATGGACACAGTCTCCAATAGCAGTTTTACAAAAGATGCAGAAACACTTTTCCTAACACTATTTCTTACATATTGATCCTCAATTAAAGCCAAAAGCAAAATATTAAGTCACATTTCAGTAAATGTGTTTTTTCAGGAAGCAAAATGTATTTATTCAACAGTTATTTTGACATAAACTTGAGTGATAGGGTGACTATACATTTTTGTTTGCCCTAGGAAGTCCCAGTTTACATCCCCTGTCTTGGTGTTAATTAACAGACCCTCCTTTCTCTTGCAAACATTTCCTGGTTTTAATAATAAATCATATTTCCAACCTACATATGAGGGTATCTATATATGAAGATGACTAAGATAGGGTTGCTTTCCTAAATGAGGGGAGAGTTTACCAGCAGAGGCAGTAACTGGCTAATACATTAAATGTGATGAGTTCTATGAATATGTACAAAGAAGGGAAAGCAACTACTGAAAAATGTTGGCAAAAGCTTGATAAAAGAGGTGATGTTTGGCCTCAGCAAATTCCCCTAGATTGAAAGTTTTCCCATGAGAGCAGGGATCTTGTTAGTTCATCAGCATATTCTCAGAACCTAGCTAACAGGCACTTGAAAATACTTGTCAAATGAACAAATGACTTTATTCTAAGCATCCAACTAATGCCCAGAATGTAGCTTTCCAAGACAGGATCAGAGCTTAGGCAATCTCTAAAAGGATAAATATAAGCATGTTCTGTAGAGTATCTCACTCTCAAACATTAGTTGTCCCTCCTAGAATTTTTGTAGGCATTAGCAAAAAATTTAAAGTGGAAACCATTAGTGAGCATCAAATTTCAAACCTGTGATGGAGCTGCACTTGACATTTGTTTACTCCTGGAAATGCTTTCTTCCCTTGGCTTCTGGAACTTCAGACTCTTGGCTCTTTTTAAGCTTTACTGGATGATCCTTCTCATTTTTCTTGGCTGGTTTTCTCATCCTCCTGACCAATAGACATTGGGGTGCTCAGAAACAGACTAAAGGCCTCTTCTTTTCTCTATCACACTCACCCTGTTGGAACCCTTATTTAGGCTCATGGTTTTAAATAAATCTGTATGGTGATGAGTTCCAAATTCATATTTTCATGCATCTCCTGAATTCTATACTCATATCCCACAGCTACTCAGTATCTACACTTAGATGTCTAATTGTGTATTAGTTTCCTATTGCTGCTGTCACAAATTACCACAAAGTCACTGACTTGTAACAACACAATTTGTGTGTGTGTGTGTGTGTGTGTGTGTGTGTGTGTGTGTGTTTTGAGATAGGGTCTCACTCTGTCACCAAGTCTGGAGTGCAGTGGCATGATCTTGGCTCACTGCAGCTTTGGCTTCCCAGGCTCAAGCAATCCTCCCACCTCAGTCTCCTGAGTAGCTGGGACTACAGGTGCACCACCATGCCCAGCTAATTTTTTTGTGTATTTATAGAGGAAAAGTCTCACCATGTTGCCCAGGCTGGTCTTGAACTTTTGGGCTCAGGCGATCCACCCACTTTGGCCTCCTAAAGTGCTAGGATTATAGGCATGAGTCACGTGCCCGGCCTAAAAATTTATTCTCTAACAGTTCTGGAGGTTGTAAGTCTGAAATAAGCCTTACAGGGCTAAAATCAAGGTGCTGGTAGAGCTGGTTTCTTCTGGAACTCCTCTCTTGCTTGTACACCCAAAATGCAATCTATCAACAAATCTTGTTGGCTCTATTTTCAACATAGACCTACTCTCCGACAACTTCCCATCAGTTTCACTGTTCTGACTCAGTCCAAGCAACCAGCAGCCTTCACCTGGAGTACTGCAGTAGCATCCTGTCTCCCTGTTTCAGCCCTTGCCTTCCTTCAGCCTATTTTAAAAATGGGAGAAATGATCTTGGTCAGGGAGAATCTGAAGGCGAGAGTTGAGTTATTATTTATTTGGCTTTATGACTAAAGAAGCCTCAAGTTGTCTACAGAATATGGAATTGAACCTCAAAAAGGCTGAACAAATTAGCCACAAAACCATCTCTATCCAATTACATCAGCTGACTTATTGAAGGAAAGGTGGTGCATCCAATGGCTTTAGGAACTGGTGGCAACAGTAGCCCTGGAGAAAGGAGAGAGGGGAGTGAGACATCAGGAGGAGGAATAAAACAGTTCAGAGAGACTCATTGCAGTGAGGGTCATGATGATGTGATAAAGGAGGCTTGTGGAGAATCCAGACCCTAGGACCCGGGGATCTTCAAGATGAAGAGACAGAGCCTCTAAGGGCACTATATTCCCTGGAGAGCAAAATCAACAATCACAGCATTGAAAACATAGTAGCTGAGCTTCCACTGGACAGGGGACAGGGGTGTTGTGAGAGGGTAACTATTATTTTCCATTCAGATGGAGCATTTGTATGAAGAAAACTCCATGCCTATGGCTATCTGTAGACTTCTCCCCTGAAATCTATACTTAAAACATTTTGTTATTTCAATAACTTTAGGGGTACAGTGGTTTTTTGGTCACATGGATGCATTGTATAGCAGTGAAGCCTGGGATTTTAGTGCACCCGTAACCCGAATAGTATACATTATACCCAATAGGTAGTTTTTCATCCTTCATTCACCTGCCATTCTCCCCCTTTCTAAGTCTCCAGTGTCCATTATACCACTCTGTATGTCTTTGCATACCCATGGCTTAGCTCCAGCTTATAAGTGAGGACATGTGGTATTTGGTTTTCTATTCCTGAATTACTTCACTTAGAATAATGGCCTCCAGTTCCATCCAAGTTGCTGCAGAAGATATTATTTCACTCTTTTATGGCCGAGTAGTATTCTGTGGTATGCATGTAACACACTTTCTTTATCCACGCATCTATTGATGGACATTTAGGTTTATTCCATATCTTTGCAATTATGAACCATGATAAATGTACATGTGATAAATGTACATGCGCAGGTGTCTTTTTGATATGACTTCTTTTCCTTTGGGCAGATACCTAGTAGTGGGATTGCTGGATAGAATGGTAGCTATACTTTTAGTTATTTGAGGAATCTCCACACTGTTTTCCACTGAGGCTATACTAATTTACGTTCCCACCAGCAGTGTATGAGTTCCCTTTTCACCACATCCATGACAACATCTATTGTTTTCTGATTTTTTAATAATGGCCATTCTCTCAGGGGTAAGGTGGTATCTCATTGTGGTTTTTATTTGCATTTCCCTGATGATTAGTGATGTTGAAAATTTTTTCATATGTTTGTTGGCCATTTGTATATCTTCTTTTGAGAAATGTCAATTCATTGAACTCTATACTTTTTACCAAGCTGCCTACTTGACCTCTCCACATGAAAGTCTGATATCTCAAACTTAACATGTTCAAACCCATACTCCTTATCTCCCCCTTTCCCCCTGCCTAACTCCCCTCAGTTCAGTTGTTTGGGCCCCAGACTGTCAGGTTACACTTGACTCCTCTATTTCTCTCATACTCCATATGCAATCCACCATCAGATCCTGTTGGCTCCTTCCTTAAAATATTATCTGCAGCCTGACAACTTGCTACGCCTTCCACAGCTATCATCTTGTTCCAAACTACCCTCTTGTCTTGCCTAGACTATTATCTTTCTACCATTCTGGTTCCCCTTTAGTCTGTTCTCAACCAAGGAGCGAGAATGATTATTTTAGAAAGTTGATTCAGATCATGTTTCTCCTATGCTTAAAAGCCTCCCATAGTTCCAACCTCACTCAGAGAAAATGGCCCATGGGGCTTGACTCTGCCTGGGCTTCTTTATATTGACTTCTTGTCCTACTGCTTTCCTTTCACTACTCCATTTTAAGCACATTGGCTTCCTCCCTATCCCCTGAATATCAAGCATGGCCTCCAGCAGCACCTTTGGAACAACTCTCCACCTTCTCTAGAATGCTCTCCTCCAGATATCCATGTAGCTCTCCTCTTCATCCTTTCAGGTCTTAACCAAATATTACCACCTCCATACAGTCTGCCTTGTTCCCCTCTATCAAAAATTAAAACAGCCCCCTCCTCATGTACCCTATCTCTGCTTCCTGTTTTATTTTTCTCCTTAGCAGTTATTTTCATCTAACATACAATTTTACTTATTTATCCAATTTATTATCAGTCTTGATTCACTAGAATGGAAGCAAGATGAGGGCAGACCTCAAAACACTGCCTGGCACTTAGTAGGCTCTCAGTAAACATGTGCTGAGTGAATGAATAAATATATATATGCATGTATGTGTGTGTTTAAACACATATGTGTGTATATTTGTATATGTGAACCCATGTGAGCATGTAACTAGATGCCATTTTGGATGATGGTGGTGGTGGTGAAGATAATGATGATGTAGATGATGATGATGTGGTTACTCGTGTTGGTGATAAAATAACATCAGTTTTTCAGAATCTGTTTTTCTTTTTAAAAAAATGTTCTCAAGAAAACCTACAGTTCCACAATTAAAGTTATTAGCTGAATCTTTACTGTGTATGTTATAAAGCAGTTAATAATATACAAATGTTTACAACATCCATTATAAGTGCTAAAAACAAATACTTTCTGGAAGGATATATAGAGTGTTAGTGATTTTTTAAAAAGTGGCCATAATTATCGAAATACAAGTGAAACTTCAAAGGTCCCTTCAATAATGGAATAAGATGCTCTTATTTTGGAGGCTAGATGGCAAAATCTCCTCCTTCTCAGGTGAAAACAGGGCTGAATATATTCTCAGTAGACTCTATGTCATCATCATTTTGCTATCAAAGATGAGACTCTCCCATATGTCAGACTCACCAAAATAACATGGCCATTACTCAGGAGGAGAAGGGGATGAGCAACAGTAACTGAACTGACAACATAGAATTTAAAAAATATTAAATATATAATATTTTAAAACTGTATCTTTGTTGTGCTAAAGTTAGCACATCATGAAGCTTATAATACATGTGTAATCAGTAAGACTCAATTACAGTAACAAATAAATGTGTCCTGGGACTACTTAGATCTTTAACAATCACTTCACATATTTTGTGAGTTTTAAAGTATTCAGGCAAGATGAGGAAAATAATAAACAGATGAGGCAATTTAGCTTTGAGAAGAGTTAACATAATTTAATGGGTATAGTTTAGATAAAGAGAGGCTAAGGAATTACAGCAATTACTGAAAAAATCCAAATAGGTACCTGTATTGAACTAAGGGAGGTGAAGAAAAACAATTTCCTTCATCTGAGAATAGTAATAAGTAGCAGCAATAATCACCTAAAGGTAGAAGAGGAAAATAGCTATGGTAGAAAATAGCAGCAAATATGTTGGGAATAATGATCATTCTGAGGAGCCATGTGAGGACCACTGACGGGATAGTGAACACTAGAAATCCTCAAGGCGGGTTGAATAAAAAGCATTAGTCAGGCACTCAGACCTCTCCTCCAGTTTCTCTTTGGATATCTGTGTTCTCCATCAAGGACATCATTGGTGCTTAAAGGATGTGCAAGTGACTAGGGCAACCATGCTGAAAAGGTTGACAGTCTCAGAGAGGGGTGGACACTACAATCCCCACCTCTATAGTGATTGCCACTGGGGAGCAAAAGGAGGTGATGTACAAGTGCCAATGCCATTTGATGCACTTCTCAGCCATAAGGTAAATAATATTAGGCAAGTTACTTAATTACTCTGAGCCTCAGTTTACTCATTTGTAAAATGGGAATAATAGTTGTTTTGCAGGTTTATTCTAAGGCAGGAAGTCCTAATCAGGGTCCCTTGGGGGTTGATGCACTTGGAGGAGGTCTGTGAACTTGAATGGGAAAAAATTACATCTTTATTTTTACTAACCTCTATGTAAAATTTAGAATTTCCTTTAATTATGAATATAAGCAACAAACTTCAGTAGTATTAGCAAAACCTGTCACTTTGTTGCTGGTAGAAATCATATATCTTTTCATATCACATTAGACTTGTTGCAGAAATCTCTAAGTATTCTTTATGTTCATCATTGCTTTGATATCATAGTCACAATTAAATAATCCTTCAAGATCTTGTTTAATTCATTTGGAAAACCACATATATAACTATATCGCAAATTTAGCTTAAAATTTTTGGTAACTATATTTTAATAAAATTCATATCCTTGTAATACTATGCATTTTATTTTATGCATTCAAAAATATTATTTGAAAAGAGGTCCATAGGTTTCGCCAGATTACCAAAGTGGTCCGTAGCACAGCAATGGTCAAGAACCTCTGTTGGGCAAATGGTAGCTTTATTAGTAAGGTAATAATGGTGATGATGATAATCATTCATAGTATTATTATTATTAAACTCAATGGAATTAATTTGCCCTGGACATGTGGGTTGGAGTACTGGTTCTGTCACATAATAGCTAAATGACCCTGGCAACCATTAATCTCACTGAACTTCATATCCTCATCAAAAAGAAAGGCCTATTTAATAGGGTTGTTCTGAGGATTATATAAATTTAATATATTTATTCAAAGGGCTATAATATACCAAGCTATTCTGTTCTCTTGAGACATTGTTATTACCAACAAAAGTGACTAATAAGTAGAGTAATCATTACTTAAGTTGCTATGTAGGCCAGGACACTTTTGAGAGTGAAAGGGGATTCTACTAATGATTATGTCAGGAGAATGGGTAGAAGCTGGACTCAAGCAAATCAGGACCAAAAGGCTACTTAAGTACAATTTTTCTGATTTTTTTTAAATGGGGTCTTGCTACGTTGCTCAGGCTGATCACAAATCCTGGGCTCACGCAATCCTTCTGCCTCAGCCTCCCAAGTAGCTGGGATTACAGATGTGCGCCACCACGTCTGGCTTGTTTTTCTGATTTTTTGCATCTCCTGTTTCTGCCACTATAAAATTCAAAAGATAAAATACCATATTTCCCTAAATGTAAGAATCACAGTATTCTCCTTTTTTAACATTTTGGAAATTGGAATGTATCTTGTTATTGATGCATTCCATAAGAAACTTACCAAAGAAACAAACATATTCATTGTATTGTATTCATATATTCATTGTCATTGTTTGTCCACATGCAAACTTCATCACACAGAAAGGGCCCTGGATAATGTATTTTACACTTCACTTATTTACACTGGTATCAACACAGATCATTAAATTTTAAATTACAGTCCATAATTATTGATTAAAATTCTTCATTATATTTTGATGTACACAGAAGATTGATTTTCATGTGTGAGGCAAAACAATGAAAAACAATAGAAATCGCCAAATCTTCAGAATAGACTCTAGAGTGTTCAAGGTGAGCAAAGACTGGTGCAGCCAGCCATGAATCATGGAGGCCTCCCACTCGGGTACTGAGCAATTTGTCAAAAGCTCCCTGAGAGTTTCAGGAGAAGCTATATGGCTTATAGAAATATTAAAATTAAAAGTAAAGTGTAAAAAACATAACCAAATTGAAAGTACAGAGGAAAGACGTGTTCAATATGCCTTGTAATAGGCTGCCAACCACAAGGGTACACCTTTAGCACCTTGTCAAAACAAGGAGCATGGGTGACACAAAGTGGCCTGGCACCTTAATGCCAATGCTTCACTGCTAATGACCAAAGGGTTCAGAGACATCTGCAGACTCTGGATTGAAGGTATTTTAGACATAGATTGATTCTAAAAACAAAAGTGTTGGGCACTGTATGATATTGTCAGTTTAAAAACCCCTGTGCATTTAACGTAGTTTTATTTTTCCTGAAAATTTGTATTAATTTTAACCGTACTGCTAACAATTGACGATCCTTAAATCAAAGAAATGGAGAACTGAATACCTTCTAACCCATCTCAATGTGTCACTATTGAGTTTCCACTCCCCTTCCTCAAGCTCTACTATTTTCTAGTTTAAATTTGAGAATACAATTATTTGACATTCAGTTGTTCTAACTGGGGAGCTGCTAATGGTGGTTGTGTTTTAAAAATAAAAGTAAGTTTATTTAACTGTTATTCATAATCTGATTGCTTTGAACCACATTTAAGAAAAGCAGTACAAGCCAGACTGTCGCAGCTGGCAGCTCTGCCCTTTGACATTGTTTGGGTCTCCTTCTCAGTAATAATATACTCACATAAATATCACTGTCCTATTTTAATGGTAAAATATCTGCTAAAAGAAGGAGGTGTATTATACACATAAATTTAAAAGGCATTTTTCACCTAATCAGAGTAGTCATAAGAAAAAAGCACTTCACTCCACTTGAAAATTTCAATATTAAAGTCCAGACTTGCTGGTTCTTTTAAAGACGATGATAATTTATTACTTCACACATGTCACTTCCATATAATGAAATAATTAGCTGGGAAATTATATTTGCATTCTCAACACTTTTGTACAATAGGAATGTCAGTATAATTAGGCATTAACTACAATTTCAGAGAATTGAAGGTAGCAGCTTTGTGTACAAGTGAATATTTTTTTTTCCCTTCATTTGCTCCATTCTTATCTTGGTGATTCAGAAAAAGATGTTTAAACAGAGCCTTTCAATGAAAGCCATCACAAAAGTGTGCCATATTAAGGTAATTGCCTACAAGATGAGAAGATAGAAATCTTTCTGCCAAATTCTTTGGAAACCAATGGGCTTCATGCCTTAGGCACCAACAATTTGTTAAATTTTTGAATATGTCCTTTATTCTCATTTTCCGTTCCACCTCTGTTGTATTAGGCTTTGGCAGCTGGAGCTCTCTAAGAGGGGCAGCTCCTGATCACAGCCACCTTTCATTGAAGAAGAACAAACACCAATCCATTCTGGCAGGTGCAGTTTTCCAATACATTCAGAAAACAGTTTGGGAAAGAAAGTATTAACAAACTGAGCTCTCAACTGTGAAGAAAAGAACATGTTAAAGGTTACAAATAGTTTTATCTCCCGAACAAGGAAAGAATGAATTAGAGTCCACTTTTTTAGAAACTAAAACAAAAGTGTTAAATTATTTGTGCTTTAAGTTTAGTTTGCAAGTAATATTTAAATGTCTCTTTTGCAATTCAGAATTCATCCCATCTCCCAGTCATTTATCCTTCCTTAGTGCTTTCATGCAAGAACTACTAAGGCAACTGGGATTAAGGGACTTTAACTTTTGGAGACCTACAGCTACTTTATTTTATAATTGCTCCCCCAGTCTTCTAAATTGTATCCTTCAATTAAGAAATCACTAAGTGGACCTGGCCAGGAATATTCTCATTGTCTGATAGTGTTAAAAAATACTGACGTACGTAAAACCTCTATCCTTGGAGATCTTTAAATATAGCACAGGTAGGGGTCCATTCTGGTGTATCCCTGTCCTTGGTGTTTCAGGAATGGTTATCCTGAAAGAAGAAAGCCAGACTTGATTTTTGGAGGGTCTTCACGTATAGAGTGTCTAAGCTCTATACACATGGGAAAGATATATAAACAGACATATACACGTATTATTTCCATCTCTCAAAGGTTAGGGTTCTATTCTCACTTTTATTTGAAGATGAAGGCAGTGGGAAATGTCCTAGGGTAGTATGTTAGGGTGCCTCTGCTCTGACTGCAGTCTTTTGAATAGTGAAATGATTTTAACATTTATTATTATTAGAAACAGTTTTTCATATCATTAAAAGATCTCTTTGAACTTTTTAATTTTTCTGTATTTTTTAGCTAAAACTTTACCTAGAAAATGCCCCAAACTAAAGGAAAATTACACTGACGACTGAAGTGTTGTTGGTTATTTTTTTAAAACTCATTGTAGCAGGATTTATAGAATTAACTTCATGAACAAATACAAATATTTATTTTTATACCAAGAAAGTGTGAATATAAAACATTGAGAATTACTAGTGACAACTGATGTCTGCATGGTTACACAATATCCTTTGGCCATTGTATAGGATTGATACCATGCTATACGTATTTTAAACTAAGCACCTTGAAGCAACTTCTCCTTTCATCTATTTATATGTTACTGATTATCCAGCATTCCTAAATATACTGCTGTGTATGTCCTTCAGTTTATGACAAATTAGTAGATATCTACATTTCAGATGGTGACAGAGAAGTACGTGGTCATAGAAGTCATGGCTGAAGTCCAAGTTCAGGCTCTGCACCTTATGGGCTGTGCTATGCAACCTTAGGTACATTCTTCACTTCTTTGAGCCTCTGTTTCTTCATGTGTGAAATAAGGAAAACAGTACATGGTCTGGCAACCACCAGGGTCATTACTATCATCAATGACTTGATGTCCATGAAAGTGTAATTTATAAATGATCACATAGATGCAAGAGATTATAATGCCATCTTTTAAATGGTAAGAACTTGTTACATATTTGTTTGGGAAATGGGACCTTTCAAAATTCTTGATGGTTTCTTTTCTCTCTGTAAATCTATAAAAAAAATCTCTAGTACTGAATTTTCAGATCTAATAAAAGGAACAAATTACTTTTCCTTACGTGGAAAAAATGGGCAATTTTCACAAAGCACTTTTCTGTCGGTCTACTATTATGTTCCTTTCCCTTTGACCTTTCCTAATTCAAATGACAAAACAGTTTGATTACCTCACATTTGGCTCTGTGAGGTATAATAAAGTATTTTCCAGAGCTTTGGAGGGGAAAAAATGTCCAGCTATGGCAGTGAGAGCGGATGGATGCCGTACGTTCTTTCAGCCCTCAGTTACTACCTGGAAAGTTGCCTGAAACACATTTACAAATATGGCACTGCCTCTGATTTCACAGGGGAGGGAGTGCATCTGACTGGATGAGTTTTATTAAATGAAACTATAGGAATCTGTAAAAGCAAATTACACTCCCGTTTTAACTAGTAACAGAAATTCTGTTTAATCTTAAATAAATCATGTGATGAAACCACTTTAAACCTTTGTTGAAAGGCCTTGTTAAGCTCCCTAAATTTGAATTGTTGTTTATACATGTTTTGCTGTGTGGGGTATAAAAGCTCTTTGGAAATGGATTTTGAGAAACTCTCCTTTAAGACAACTCTGAAACCAAAACAGTTTAGACAAACTGCTGGTTGCTAGGGGCAACCTCAGCTTCTAGAATGAATAATTACAAATGTAGGACAAGCATTTGATGAGAGTACACAAGAGAGAGGTCTTCTGGAAAAAAAAAAAAGGAATAGAAGTTCTGATCTGCTTAGGAAAAAAAAAAGTATGCCTTTGTGTTTTTTACACACATAAGTGAGTCAGCAGAAAATATAGATGTGACCCAATTGATAAGGAAATCAGAAAGCTAGACCAAGACCAGCCTCTCAGGGCACACATGGTATCTTTAAGACACCACAGGATTTAGTTAATATACTCAGGAATGATCAAGTAAGATGAGTAGCAGAAAGAAAGACAAAAGTGCTCAGTTTGCACTCACAACTATGTCTAACAATTCAGGGGCTCAGTTCCCTGCCTGATCTTCAGCCCTTTAAAGTAACACAGTTTGGGTATCGCCCATCCTGGCTTCTGGATACCGCTTCTCAAAGTACAAAGTGGATGTGCCAGCCAGGAGCTGCTTTCTGGCATTGGCTTTGTGAACAGCCCTGCCAGTACTTCTGCCCGTGCACTCCTCAAACTGTCTTAGAGAGACCATTCTTTGATGTTTACGTGTTAGTGTCATGGAAGCACAGAAATCCACAGTAACCAGAAGTAGAAGATGAACTTCCAGAGGGCTACTGAATACCCAAAGACCTAATGATCTTTGGGTCACTTGGGAAGAGCCTCTCTCCCAGAAAATAATTCAAGTTTAAAAAAGAAATACTGTAAGCAAACCAATGGACAAAACTGAGATGTGGTTAAACAGTGAAATTGCCAAAACGTATTGGAATGTTCATTTCTCTAAAAGACCCTTCTATATGTGTAAACATTTAAAATAGATATCCTTTAAAATATATTTTCCAGTACACATTTAGCTATCTTTATAAAGGGTTCTGTTCTTGCTTTTAGAAATACTGGGGAAGTATGTTAACCTCTTCCTCCAACAAGGTAATTATGCCTGTTGTGTGGCTCAGTGGGATATAACTAAGGCACTAGACTGATCTGGTGATGGTGTGTTCTGTTGGCCAAATACCTACAGGGAAACAACTGCAACCTCGTTAAATGCTAAGCTTACCAACAGTCCTATTATTAGCCTACCAAGACATAATCTCTAAACGTTAGAATTCCACTATGTGCTACAAATCTCTTTCACTAAAAGCTGTGACCGTGATATAAGAAAAGGCTTCAGAAGAAAGTTTTCTAAACTTCTGCCTTGTAACAGTTTAGAACAGGTGTCAGTAAACTATCTGACCTGCCTTTATTCTTTTTTTTTTTTTGTAAATATGGTTTTGTTGGAACACAGCCATATTCATTTGTCTAGTATTGCCCATAACTGCCTACAATGAGAATTGAGTAGAGAAACCATATGACCTGCAGTCCTAAAATCTTTACTATCTGGACCATAAAAAAAAAAAGTTTGCCAACCCCTGATTTAGAAAACAAAAGGGCAGAAGACAACTTCAGGCAAAATAAAATAGTGCTGGTGATTGAGAAATGGTTTGCTGCCTCAGTAACTTAGTAAGGCCCCAGTACATGTAATGAGATAATTTAGTCCCAAAGCCTCTGACCCATGCAGTTCACTTGTGAGCCCAAGGCATGATGCCTCAGTTCAGATTTGTGCATCCTGGTGTGCCAACTTGATTTCCTCAGGAAGTTCATGCGCTAGATATGCTATGTGTCCTTCTGGGTCAGGTCATGACCTGGTTAGGAGTAGGGAGGCACTGAGGCAGAAACTATTTGTGCCAGAAGGCACTCTCCTGTTTAAGCTGGTAAAACAGACTAGATACAAGCTGAAGCCATTCTTCACGGTTTCAGGAGGGGAGAATAAATGCCAGCCAAATAATTGACAGGAAACCTCAAAGTTTTGGCACAACATTCTTAGGAGTAACTTTAAAAGGCAATTGTTTTACTTGGCTTAGTAATGGTAGCAGAAAAGTTGGGATATTTCTCTTTTCTTTAAAGGTACTGGGCTAAAACCAACACTCAAGTCAAACTTCACTATAATCTGAAACCATAAGGCATTAAATTAAAAAAAATTATCTCAGAATGATAGGCAAGGTCTTGCTCTCCTAGAAACATGAAAAAAATTCCATTCTAGTTGTCATAGTCTTTTTACTTTAAACTATTTTCTCTCATATAGAAAAATATAATAAAAGCCAGTTAAGAAGGATCCCTTCTAAAGAGCGATAAAGGAAAGAGATGAGTTGAAACCTACTCATGTTTATTCGCAAGGTGGTATATGATTCTCCTAGTATCAAAGGGGATATTTTGATAGCTCTGCCTAGACTGGCATACATTGATATATAATTACCATATGTACATAAGATTCAGAAGTCCCCTAGTCATAATGTAATTCTACACAAGAGAAAGCAAACTCAAAAGACAATCCTTTCCTTTTTTTACAAATATAAAATCCACAAATTCTAATAAGACCCTTAAGAGCTCCCAGGTGTGCAGTATAAATCATGTGAATATAGGAACTACAAGGGCTCCAGACCAAGAAAACACTGAGACAAATGAAATTTAAACCAATTTTGTGATGTGCTTGACAGACTAATGCAATATCTAGGCCCTGAAAGAAAAACACAGGATGCATAAAGGCCCAGCAGTAATGATTGAGACAATAACCTCTGATTAGTACATCTATACTGCACGGAACATTAAAGATATAAGAAAGGCTGTGCTGAAGACATAGTCCAGACACAATTATGTTGAGTGAGTACATCAGCTCTATTATTTGTATAACCAGAGCTCAACATGAGTACAATACCCTTACTCTAGCAGTGTCACTCTATCTAAATTAGCATCATAGAGAGGAAATAGTCGGTAAAATGAAAATGCCAAAGAAACACATTTGCCCAGATAGCACGAAGAAGTCTCAAAAGCATTTCTAACATATTCTTTTATTTTAGAGTGAAACTTGAAACCTAATGCAGGTTGGGAAGCTGGCAAGAACTTCACTGCTAAAAGAAGCTAACACTTTTGTGTATTTCTATACGTAAAGAGGAATTTTTGTTCCTTAGTATGACAAAACAGGAAATTCTGACAAAATACTCAATGTTGCCTTTTCAGTTTTAGAGTTGGCTAGAGTTCAGATAAATTCATGTATTTGGAATGACCATACATCCCACCCCTCATTTAATAAAGCCTATTTAAAATATTGCCCCTATTAATGACTACCAGAACACAACAGCGTTCATTATCCCTGTAATTCAATTGCCAGAAGTTTGTGCAATAAATCAGGAAAAGGTTAAAATATTTTTCATGCCAGAATAAGACATATCAATCTATTTTATTTGATTACCTTGTGTAATGAGGCTTTTTCGAGGCCAGATTACCTTACTCATTATAATTATGCCAGATCATATTTTTCCTTAAAATGGAAATATTAACAAATGCCAGAAATCCAGTTGAAGCTAGGTATGTTTTTTTCTCCTTTGTCCATTTCAGGACATGAGAAATGACATTCTGTTCTCCTTCCAAGGGAAGAGAAGAGAAGAGATGGAAGAGAAGAGAAGAGAAGAGAAGTGAAGAGAGAAGAGAAGAGAGCAACATGATTCCCATGAAAAGCAGATTAGGCAAATGGTACCTGGACAACCCTCACTTTATTCACTGATTTGAAAATTCAATAAACTCATCTATATTTTCAAATTTCAAAGTCAAATTCCACTCCTGTAAAGAAACTCTTATTCACTAGAGTGCAATAATATGCTTCTCTATGTGGTAAAGTTTCCTTTTAAGTGAATGCCAGCTGAATTTAACCAATAGAGTTCATATTTTTAAAAAATATAATTTATCAATAAAGAATAACATAAAGGCATTTTCTGGACTTTTCCTCTCTCCCTAGAATAACCTCTTTTCTGGGCATAAAAGAGAAATCTTCCTCCTCATGCCATTTGAGGGAATTGTCCTCCCCTTTGGGCTCCAGTTGAGTTTCAACAGCCCCCATGTGTTCTTGGGAGTCGGCCGTGGTTACGAGCAGGACAGCATTTCTATGTCCTCCTCTTGCCAAGATGTTTCTCTAAATTGAAATAAGGTCCTTCCAACCATGAACAGCCCCACAAACCTCATGCAGTGTAAAAAGGCCTTTGGTCTCCCTGAAATCATAAAGCAGAACACCGGAATGAAGATAGTCTTAAGGCGGCCAGGCACGGTGGCTCACGCCTGTAATCCCAACACTTTGGGAGGCCGAGGTGGGCGGATCATGAGGTCAGGAGATAGAGACCATCCTGGCTAACACAATGAAACCCCATCTCTACTAAAAATACAAAAAATTAGCTGGGTGTGGTGGTGGGCGCTATTTGGGAGGCTGAGGCAGGAGAATGGCGTGAACCTGGGAGGCCGAGGTTGCAGTGAGCGGAGATTGCGCCACTGCACTCCAGCCTGGGCGACAGAGCAAGACTCTGTCTCAAAAGCAAAAGAAAACAAAACAAACAAACAAACAAAAAGTCTTAAGGCAAGAAGAAGCAGGGAGGGCAAAAGAATAGTGGCCATTAGGAGTGGAGTCAGGACTTTTCTTGTAACACTTCAGAACAGTACTTTGAAAAATATAAACACATAACACCTATAAGAATGGCTAAAAATAAAAAGGCTAATGATACTACATACTGGGAAAGATGGGAGCAACTAGGACTCCCACATGTTGTTAGTGGAAATGTAAAACGGTACAACTTCCCACCTCTTCAGCAGTTTCTGGTAAAGTTAAACATCACCTATCATATGACCCAGCAATTATACTCCTAGAAAAGAAAATAAATACATAGGTCCACCCAGAGATTTGTACATAAATGTTCATGGTAACTTCATTTATAATAGCTAAAACTGGAAACAACTCACATGTCCATCAACAGAATATTCTTGCTTCACTTGTCCTGGAGAATAAAGAGACTGTGGTATATTCACACGATAGAAAACTACCCAGTAATAGAAAGGGATGGCTGGGCATGGTGGCTCACACTTGTAATCCCAGCACTTTGGGAGGCCGAGGCAGGTGGGTCACGAGGTTAAGAGATCGAGACCATCTTGACCAGCATGGTGAAACCCTGTCTTTACTAAAAATACAAAAATTAGCCGGGTGTGGTGGCACACGCCTGTAGTCTCAGCTACTCAGGAGGCTGAGGCAGGAGAATCGCTTGAACCCGGGAGGCGGAGGTTGCAGTGAGCTGAGATCGTGCCACTGCATTCCAGCCTGGGGGACAGAGCAAGACTCCATCTCAAAAAAAAAAAAAAAAAATAGGGACAAACTACTGTTAATGCAACAACATGGATAAACTGCAAAACCATACTGTTTAGTGAAAGACGTCAGACTCAGGATTATGTACTGTGTGGTTCCATTTATATGAAGTTTAAGAACAGATATAACCAATCTGGAGTTACAAAGGAGCATAGTAGTTGTCTTTGGTAGAGTCGGAGGTTGATTTGAAGGGGATATAAGGAAACTTACTAGGTAATAGGAATGCTCTATACCTTGATCTGGGGGATGATTACATAGGGGTATACGTTTTCCAAATTTATTTTGCTGTGTCCTTAAGATATGTGCATTTACCAAATGCTAATTAAACTTCAATAAAACAGCAAGAAAAATGAGTTGCTTCTAAAAGAAGCTTCTAAATAAAGCACAAACAATATACTGTCCATATAAGTAATTCTCAAGCTTATGTGCTAATATCAAGACAATCAAAGACATGGTGAAAAGGACTTTAAAACAAGGAGAAAAAAATTAACAACTTATTGAAACATGTGAACTTGCATTTTCTTAAGAACATGTGAACTTGCATTTTCTTAAGAAGAGAAATCTTTTATGGGACTTTCCACTATGAACTGTTAGAGGCATGCTGAATGGATCTCAGGAATGATTTCTATTCTAGTGAATAGTACTACAGTGAAATATTCAACACTTCCTGTTTGAGTTATTTACTTAGTAACTGCTACTAAAATGCTTTTAGACCATTTTTGAGCCAAAGTTTGTTTCCTTGAAGTGTTTTAGGCATTATAATAAAGTTGCATATGAATTTCAAAACTTATACACAAGCTACAAATAGCCTCACATACTTTATAATTTAATAAATTGTTTAGTAAATTTAGTAAATTCTAGCACTTATTATAATAATTGAGCTGATATGTCATAAGAAAGCATAATTATGAAGTAAAGGTAGCTTTTAATCCAAATACAATTTTGAAAATTAGTTCAGCAATACATTTTACCACATAATTTAAAATAACTATTTTATATTTTCTGCATATATTAATTAGAGTACAGTGTAAACAAAGATATATTTACTAAGGAAAGGATAATGAATATTAATAATTCATTATTCCACAAACTGATTTATTATTAAAATAGCCTTTGTAGAACTTTTGCTGTTGAAAAGACTTTGTGAGGGGGAAGAAAGAATGTTACATTCAGAAAAACAAAAAGAAGAAATAATAATCTACATATTGTTTTTCTCCATAGCTAGTGCCATGTAGGTTTAGCCAACTTTATTATTAAAGACTGCTAGATAAGAATGCAAAAAAAAAAGATTGTGCATGCAAGCTTTTATCATTACAATAATATCTTCCTACAATATACTTACATTGGATAATATTAGGCTCCAAACAAAATTTACAAAATTATATTTTAGGTCATACAAAGGATAAAGAGATCATTGTATACAAATAATGTGATGATATTTTATGACTTTTATCATTATAGACCAGCAGTAGGTAAGCTTTTTCTGTAAAGACCCAGATAGTTAATATTTTAAGTTTTGTGGGCCACATACAATCTCTGTAGCATAATCAGCTAAACATATGAAAAAAATTCTTAGCTTGAAGTCTGTACATAAACAAGTGGCAGGCTGGATTTCTTAGCTTGAAGTCTGTACATAAACAAGTGGCAGGCTGGATTTCTTAGCTTGAAGTCTGTACATAAACAAGTGGCAGGCTGGATTTGGTCCATCAGCTATAATTTTCTGATTCCTGACATAGATCACTAATAACCATAACTGTATCATAAAAATGTTAGCAGAGTCATTTAAAAAGTTCACACCTTTTATTTCTACAATCACTAAAATAGATCTCCCCACCCCCCCATAAAAGTTCTGTTCTTATTTGGTATCACCCACACCAATGCCACAGGCAGACCTCGAGACTCCATTATCATCCATCTAAAGGGGAGCAGCTGTCCCTTCTCTCCCCTCTTGATCACTGGCTGAAATCCACTTGCTCTGCAAGGATTAGGTGTTGCCTCCTTCCTCACGACTAACATGCCATAGTGATTTCTCCCTTTTCTAAATCCTTTCCATTTACTCTGTTCAGCCTTTACACCATTTGGCACTTTGTCAATGATAGCATCCTCCATAAAAATAAAATACTTTTAGTACATTATTTAAAACTTCATTATATATGGTTTGTTATACTTTCTTATGTGTGCGTTTAAAGTTATTTTTGAAGTAAAATGTAAGGTCCTTCTGGTCAAAGACTGTGACTCCTTTTCTTTTCTTTTTGTGTGTTGCTAGACAAAGGCATCCTGGTAGTGGTGAAGATGAGTACTTTTAGGCAGCTCACAGAGCTGATCTCAACTTTGAGCAGCATGGGAGGTAAAGACCTCAGGGCAGTTGGCCTCTTGTGCAGCTAAAGTGTTTGGAAAGCCAGAACAAAGTGAAAGGAAGACCCTAGAGTGGGTCAGCTTTCTGCCAAAGATAGAGAATATAGCTATAGAATGCTCCCAGCCTACAGTATAGAGCTGTTGTTGGGAAATGGCTGCTCAGCCAGTGCCTGTATGCCCTAGCCTCTCACGCAGTTGGACTACATGACTAGCTCTTGCCAATGGAGTGTGAGTAGAAATGATGTCAGCCACTTCCAGAACTGTCCCATAAAAACCTCCTACTATCCCCCTGCCTGCCAGCTGGATGTCAATACTCAAAGGCATATTAAAGCCATGTTGTTAAAGGGTATGTCAGCTTGGATCCCTGAATACCTGTATAAAGCAGAGCCCTACTGTAGATTGGATGTTAAGTGAGCAAGGAATATATTTCTGGGTTATGTTAGGTCATTGAAATTTGACCCATTATTTGTTTCAGCAGTTAGCATAACCTTATTTGGAACAGATGATCTCTCTGTTGTGACTGGAGTGAACTGGATATTGTTGGACTGTCTGCTGGCATTCAGTAATGCCACAGAGAAGTCTAAAGACAATCTAATTTACCCTTGTTGTTTGTGACTTGCTTATTATATTAACTTTTAAGTTAAACTCAGCCACCTTTGAAATGAGTATAGTCTTAGTAATGTCAATATCAATATTCTAATCATAAGAATCCAGAATAAGTCCTTTGAAATTGGCTGTATCATGTAAAGCATGCACAATGTCTTTTTAAAGGTGAGGTAAAGAGTTACTGTAAAACAAAATGCCAATGTTTTCCCTTTCTGGAATTTCTTCTTTCTATCTCTGAAAATGGAATGCAGACTAGCCACCAACATGAAGCTACATTTGTATGGAGGCAGCCTGGATGCTGTCAAGATAAACTAGTTCTGTTTATGTGATTGCATGTTCTTTGAGTGTGTATATTTCTGCCAACCTCAGAATTTTAGGCATTTCCGATTTCATCCATGTGCTTTGATAAGCTACAGTGAAACTCACATTACAGAAAAATAAACCTTCTTTTTTCACATTCTAGGAATTTCAGTGATGATAAAATTTTTAGATCAATTGCAATTTAAATCCAATTTTTTTCTTGGAGTAGAGCGTATTACTGAGAATAAAAGAGGGCACGGTGGTTCACACCTGTAATCCCAGCACTTTGGGAGGCCAAGGTGGGCAGATCACAAGGTCAGGAGATCGAGACCGTCCTAGCTAACACGGTGAAACCCCATCTCCACTAAAAGTACAAAAAACTAGCTGGGCGTGGTGGCACACGCCTGGAGTCCCAGCTACTTGGGAGGCTGAGGCAGGAGAATCGCTTGAACCCGGGAGGCGGAGGTTGCAGTGAGCCAAGATTGCGCGCCACTCCACTCCAGCCTGGGCAACAAAGTGAGACTCCATCTCAAAAAAAAAAAGAACAGTTCTTTTAACTATTCTGTTTTTTTTATAAAGTCCAATACGTATAGAATTTTAAAGCTTCTTAAAAATAAGTTACTCTCTTGCCTCGAGGATAAAGTCTGCACTTCTAAACATGATTCATATGTTCTTCTTGTTCAGGCTCTTGTTTACCTCTCTGTTCCACCCTCCTACCACTGTGCATCTTGCATTCTATGCAGCAGCCACTCTGAATTCCTTTCCATTTCTCTGGTGTGCTTTCCTCTGTCTCATCTCCTGCCTTTGCACACACAGGTCCCTCTGCCAAGGTGCAGTACCCACCTCCTCCCTCCCTCTCCATTTTCCTTAGCTTACTTCCACTCAGTCTTCAGGTCTCAGCTTAGATGTAATTTCTTTCCCAGAAAGACTTAACACCTTATAATTTAAGTTAATGGTCAGTGTCCTTTAGAATGTAGGCTTTGTAAGGTCAGGGTAGATCTTTTTGATGCTAACATTAATGCATAACATAGTGTACGGAACATAGTACACGTTCAGAAAATATTAATTGAATGTTGCTGAATCTAGAACAACCCTTATATGATGTTGTGGTCTACCACAACACATGGAAAATGATGTTACTGACCTACCAACCAAAGGACACTTGTCTTGAATTATGTTATCTCCAGGATCACCTGAGGCCAAAAGAACTAAAGTGGTGAAAGAGTAGGGCATAGGTCATAAGTTGTCCTTTGTACAGTAAATAATTGTATTCAGTGACCAAATTCATGACTTGGAACTCATTATACTCTGACTGAAATAGGGTAACAGAAACTGACTTTGAAAAACAAAAAAGGTCAAAAATAACATACACACAATTCACAAAAGAAACCCTTCCCTGATCTGGATAATTTAAGCAAGATCTGCTTCTTCTAATCTGGACATTCAGGGGAAACCATCCAGCAGCAGCAGCAGACCAAATGCTCCTCTCTGGGCAACCATCACTGCTTGCCAGCATATGCGCATTGATTTTGGAGTTCCTCTTTGAACTAACATTTGACTTGATCTAGAGTATTTCTGAGCTTGTATATTTTGCTGTCTCAAAGTTTGCTCTTGATATTAATCTCCCCATCCCCTCTCTTCCATGTGGTCTTGTATTTCTAATCATGACCATCCACAATAACCTTCCTGCTTCAAGCTTCACACTTGTGTAATGACAGCTGGTGTCAAACCAAGCTGTCCTCCACATTCCTGGGACAGAGGCCTGTGGCTGCTGCCATTTCCACCACCATCATGGCAATGCTCTTGGCAGACTCAATGACTCGGAACCTGGCTCTCAAACGCCAAGGCTTCTGGGAATATGGCAGGCATTGAGGTATGGGGATAGGCTCGGTGGGGAGAGGGAATGTTTGCCTATAACTATTTCTCTGACATACATGAATACAGCAGAACTAGGGAGACTTTTAAAAAATGGCAGCATGGCAATTGGAATTTTTCTTTGGCCTCAGACTGTGGTGTAGAAGAAGAAAAGCCCTCAGCTCTACACCACAGCATCATCGGTTTACCAGTGCATTCTCATTCACAGGGCTGGAGGAAGAAGGCTCATACAAGGGTGTTTCCTAGGGCCAGTTGACCAGAAAGTATTATTGAAGTCTTAAATGGACAATGAGGGGGATTTTTGTATATTACATGTACAAATGCTTAGCAATCCATGGCTGGGTTTTTACCTTGTGTAACTGATAATACTGGAAGGCACCAACTCCACCTTGTTCTTCTGCAGTCCAGAGCACCAGCCGCAGAGTCCTCTTTGGACGCAGCCCTGGGAAAATAATAAAATAAAAAAAGTGATACTTTAGTTGATTTTGAATTTTATAAAAAAATGGCAGGGTCCCTCATCTACCTTGTGGAGGAAGGAGGAAATCAGAGGCACTCAACTCTCACTGGTGTGGTTGTCTCCTTCAGGGTATGGCCAGCACAGCAAAGGAGCAATTTCAGGGCTGATCTCCAGGCCAGGTTAACGGAGAAAGGGGTTGTGACAAATGCAGTTTGCAGGCCAGAAAGTGAGAGCCTCTCATCACATCCTTAACTTGATATTCTGCCCAGCAGAACCCAATGGATGGCCAAGATCAGCGAGATATTAGATCATATCTGGAAGATGCAGTTAGGATGACCCCAAGCAGATTGTGGGGTCTTTCAATGATCTTAATTGAAATTAAATCATTTAGGTCTACTTCAGGATAAGCCGTGTAGGAGATTACTTTTTAGTCTAAATATACAAGCATAGCTAGATGCTCATGCTATCCTCAGTAATGTAATAACTGAAAAGCAGATGAAACAGTTATGCTTCTCTATGGCCAATTTCTTCTCCTACTTGGAAATAGAAGGTCATTTCCTTAAGGTCAATGAAAATTAATTGAATGAGGATGATATTTATTGACCTTATTACTGCACAAACAGTAATAAGTGGCAATTTTATTGACTTGTGATACAGCTTGGTGGCAATTTTATTGACTTGTGATACACAAATTTGTATCCTGGACTTATTAAAGTCTGTGGCAGATGAAGTGGCTCCAGAACAATTTTTGGCTGACAATGTCAGCTCAGTGAAAGTTACCTACAAGGAAGCTCTGTTTCTGAAGTTAAAAAAAATGGTGACAGTGTGCTAAAAGTGCTACTTTGTGACCAAGAATTAATATCTGTTCTGATTCAGACTGATAATGGCATTTCTGAGAAATAACAAAGGCAGAAAAATGTGAAGCTGTGCTTAAATCTTATTAAGAGGATTTGTTTTCCCACCTCCTCATGGGGAGCCATAGGGAAGGGTTAAAATGGACTTTGAGTGGCTCTGAGATGGACACATCTCAGATGTGTGGTTATATCTCAAGTATAACCACATATGTGCTGCCACCCAGGTGTGTGGCTCTTGAAGGAACCAGCTGGCTAACTGCAGCCTGGATGACAAATGCTTCTGGGACACAGAGCTCTCTCCTGCCTCTTCCAGGCTCCAAGAGGCACTCTCCTTTCCTAAGCCTAAGGAGCTGAAAAGGAGGAGCTACAGTTTTTCATGAAATTGAATATAGTTGTGAAGTCACTTTATACTTCAGCATGTTAACATAATTTAAAAAGCATAGGTTTAGGATGCAGGCCAACCATAGTCGCAGTTAAAACATGGACAAGCAATTTCTACTTTCAGTTCCTCAGCAATCCCATTGGTGTTTCCATCTAAGTCCATATAGAATCCAAATTCTCACCTTGGCCACTACTGTAGTCTGAGCCCCACAGTTGTCTGGATTGCTGCAGTGGCCTCCTAACTGGGCTTGCTGCTGAAGCCCTCATTTCTCTTCAGGTGATGCTTCACACTGTAGCCAGGAGGGTCTTTGTAAAACCTAAGCCAGATCATGTCATTTCTTGGCTCAAAACCTCCAATAACCAGAAGTAAGCTTCTGGAAGACAGGGATCTATGCTTTTTATTCATTGTAATGTCACCAATTCCTAGATTGTTTGACACACATTAGGTGCCCAATAAATGCTAATGATGGAATAAATAAATGCAAAGCTTAGTGTCTTGATTAGAATGAAATCTGAAGCCACTTCTCCAGTCTCATCTTCTAAAAGTCTTCTGCTAGCTCATTCCCAGGCAAGGTGTTATATTTGAAAAAGGCAGACAGATCTGGTGAATCCTGCTATCATTAGGCACTAGCTGTGTAACTACTGGGAAATTTATTTACCTGAACTTATGCCTCTTTATCTGAAAGATGAAGATAATATTATGTGCCTATGCCATAATCCTTTTTCAAATTAAATGAGATGTGATAACACGTGTAAAACAACCCTGAGGCTGGCACGTTATTGGCATTCAATAAGTGAACAATAAAACCACATAACATACTTTCACCTCACAGAGTAGAAGGAACATCTAAATGCCCAGAGAGGAAATTCTTCCAAAGGCCGTTGAGTACTTGGAGAACAAGAATTCTAGAGTACCCACTGCTTGCTCCACAAGTCAAACCACCTGCCCACATTCATAGCACAAACTTAATAAACTGTTGTCTGATGAAGAAGTCTAATCAGGATTGCTAAAGATAACAGTCTTTGGTTTCTTTCAAAGGAATGTGCTTAAAGTCAATTTAAATGAAATGACTTGCTTGTAACATAGGTAAAAATAAGAAAGGTTAAAGTACTATTATTGTTTATAGGCTGCAAATAAAAATTCTAAACATTTTTTAAATCCACAAGAAAAGGAAAAAATACACTTTCTTTTTACATATCTCTGCACCTACCAGTAAAATATTACCAAATTATTAAAATGACAAAATTCTCTAAATAAGAATAAACAGGCAGCACAGGCTATAGAATATTCATTTTTTAAAAGCAAATGCTCTGAATATCCATATAGATTTTGTGTGCCAAGTGAAAGTTATTATCCTACAGGGTTAGTCTCCCTTACATTCCAAATCAGCCACATGGCCAGTGATGTATTAAGGCAATAAAGAAGTAATTGATTTGAAGTGAGGAACGCTAAGGCCTCAACACAACAGCATAGTTGGTGCACAGCTGGCCCTAAAAAGACTAACAAGCCTGCTGAAGCCCTTGAGAAGCTTAGTACCCATTAGTAGGGAACCCTAGCACCTACTTCACACAGTGAAGACCTTAGGAAGAAGTTAGGAAGCCAGTGGGTTAGCAAATGTTGAGTCCAAAGTCTCTTTCTACTCTGACAATCTGATTGTCCCTGAACCTAAGAGAAATGAGTGAGGCTTCATTCAAGAATTAGACCTTAAACCTAGTGGGGAGTTCAGGTCCCCAGGCTACCTAAATCCATGATGGACAGTGTGGGGTACAGAAATGCATTGGCTGTGGAGTCTGAATGAGCTGTTTTACTCCTGGCTCTGCTGCTTCTGGCTCTGTGAGATGAGATTAATTATAATACCTAATCTCTTCATCTATATAATAAGGAAAATGGTAATTGCCTGATGGGATTGTTATGAAAATTAAATGAAACAAAGCAAATGTATATCAAGCATAGTCCCTGGCACATAGTAGGTTTTCAAGAATTGTTTATTAGCTTCTCTCTCCATCACTCTAGACCTTTCTGGTCAGTGCCAACAGTCACCAGGGAGAGCATGTGGGAGAATGAGGTGAGACGCATGGTCCTCAGACCGCTTCCTTAGGAGCCCCAGAACACCTTTGTTTATATAGCATGCATAAACCCAGCCAAGGGGAAACACAGATTTCATCTAACCTGTAGGAAAACACATAACTTCTTTCAGTACAAAAAGCTCCCTCATCCCAATGTAGAGCATATACAAATCTAAATAAATAGGAACAAGTTCTTCCCTTTTAAAATGAGGGTCAATCAGAATGTTTAGTTTTTCGATAAAGTCAAAAGGCTAAATATATTTGAAATCTGAAGACAATTGATATAAGGACATCTACATTTATCATTTTCAAATGATAGAATTTATTGTGTATCTTAAATCCAAACTAGTTTTAAAAGCCACAAGTCCTAAATATATGCAGGAAAGCAACAACAACAACAATAATAAAGCAATAACAATGATAGCAACAAAACAAAGTGATATGAGGTCAAATGTAGGGAATTAATTCTGTGGCAGATTTGAGGTAAGTGGAAGCTCTGCTGTAAGCCTGGCCCCCATTCTGGCGCTGGCTTGGTAGCACGCAGCTCCAGTCCAAGGCAAGCACATAAGGGAAAGTCCTAGAATTGGAAGAGACAGGGAGGACCCTGCCGAGTCTTAGCTGGCTAGGAGTCAGGTCTCATTGAGGTTTTGTTAGAGGAGAGGCAATCAGTTCTCCCATAAATATATAGAAGTTGCCAGAGACGCCTTGACCTCCTGGAATCTACAGTATGATTTCCAGATAATGTAACAGTTTATAGCCATCATGGTTTTCCTCTAAAGCAACATAAACTACCAATAATGTGTCAGAACTTGGTTTTGGTTTATGAAATAGGATATACATGCATTTCATTTTCATTTCATTGAGGAGAGTAATAATAACAGGGAGAAGAGAAATGATGAAAAAGATCTCTTTGGACCTTGTTTTTTTCATTATTCTTAAATTTAAAGAATTCTGAGAGAGAACTATCATTAAGCTGATAATTTGAAAGGTCAGTTGACTGTCTTACACTTGCACAAATAGAGGGGCAGAGTAAAGTAAAATAAACTTGGCTTTCAGCAGAAAAAGATTAATCCAGCCTTGTAGACAGCTTTCCTAAATCATGAAATTTATAGAACACTGTTTGTTAACAATATGTATTGACCCCAATACCCATTTACTATTCGGTTGCAGCCCTCCAGAACTATAGATAACTATCATTCTTCCTTCTGTGATCTAACTTTGCAGAGAAAACACAACTTCCTTCTGCAGTAAATACACTCATTTTCTACTAGTTCACAAATACACCTGTTGTCCCACTCTCTTTCAGCAACAGCTCAGAAGAGAGTGTCTACACTTAAAGAGATTTATATTCCTGCAATAAACTTAACTAATAAGAGTATAGTATCCGAGATATAAAATTAAATAATGACATGGTAGTGTGTGAATTGAATGACAAGAGGTAGTAAAGCAGAGAGGTTAAATGCATGAGTTTGGGGGCTGAGACCTCTTTCTGCTTTGGGCAAATTACATAATCTGTCATATAATTTATGAGCACATTATCACTGATAAAATAGGCATGGTTAGACAAAAATTAATTATTTTAGTGAAGTAAACTGCAACTACTTCTCTTTAAAGGCAGAACAGAAGATCACCTTGAAGAAGATCTTTGTTCTTGGAAGAATCCCTTGGTGTCTTTCTTAGTTATGTAAATATAAAGCAATTAGGCATTTTGGGGGAGCATTAGGGCAGGGCAACAAAATGTTTTTTAAACTCCATCTTGCAAACTGCTACCTTTTGAGCCACCCCGAGAACCAATCTGCACACTTGGCAGGAGGAGAATCCGTGTGGAAAAAGGAGCCCAGGGCCTTCTGGAGGAAAGCCCTACCTGTCCTCATCCCTGTTTCCTTGAACTGGAGGCTGGGGATGAGAGACCTATTAGGTCAGGGTGACACTGACTAAGTTCCCAGAGCAGGGAAGCTCCTGGAAGCCATGGAAATAAAGTGATCCTAAAGAAGGGAGGAATCTGGGCTGTTGATCTGGGCTCAACAAAATGGCCTTAGGTTCTAGGGGAAGGACTAATTTCAGAGTAGCATGAGGCCAACTCCAGAAGCGCCTCTAGATCAGCCAGCCTGGCACAGTGGTTACGATTTAGGGAACAATGGCTGAGGATGGAAATGTAAACAAAGAGAGTTGTAACCTTGTCACCCAAAATGGGTACCCTGTGACATGGATGTGCAAATGGTCCCATATAGCAGACACCAGAGAGGGCAGCAGTCACAGACAGATCCAGCTATGGGCTTCTGCAGGAGGACTGACCTATTTGGCCTGAGTAAAGTCAGGATTCATGGACAATTCAGGGGTAGTGGGAGGGATCTCAAGAGGAGATAATAGACTTCCTGCTAATCAGCCCTGTGGAGACTTGGGTGATTAACTGTAAAGAAGATTAAAGAGATGTGATAATATGTATAACCTGTGTTTGTGGAACAGGTCTTAGCAGCTATAATTTCCATAATTCAAAGGCAACAGTCCTACCTCATTATAATGATTAAGATTCTATTAGCCAGGAAAATCACTATTAATCACTGGTGAAGCAGAAACATTATGACTCCAAGTGCATAAAGGCCATTTCTGGCCTAGCCCAGTTTTCCACTCTCATCCTCTGCTTCTGCTTATTGTATTTTTTATTTTTTTTTATTTCCATAGGTTATTGGGGAACAAGTGGTGTTTGGTTACATGAGTAAGTTCTTTAGTGGTGATTTGTGAGATTTTGGTGTACCCATCACTTGAGCAGTATACACTAAACTCAATTTGTGGTCTTTTATCCCTCAACTACTTCCCACCCTTTCCCCCTGAGTCCCCAAAGTCCACTGTGTCTTTCTTATGCCTTTGCATCCTCATAGCTTGGCTCCCACATATGAGTGAGAACAATGTTTGTTTTTCCATTCCTGAATTACTTCACTTAGAATAATAGTCTCCAATTTCATCCAGGTCACTGCGAATGCCATTAATTCATTTCTTTTTATGGTTGAGTTATATATATTATATATATAGTGTATATATACACTATATATATACTATATATGTACTATATATATATCCGTTTTTGGAATTGCAAATTGTGCAGCTATAAACATGTGTGTGCAAGTATCTTTTTTATTTAATGACTTCTTTTCCACTGGGTAGATACCCAGTAGTGGGATTGCTGGATCAAATGGTAGATCTACTTTCAGTTTTTTAAGGAATCTCCCCCACTGTTTTCCATAGTGGTTGTACTAGTTTACATTCCCACCAGCAGTGTAGAAGTGTTCCCTATTCACTACATCCCCGCCAACATCAATTATTTTTTGATTTTTTGATTATGGCCATTCTTGCAGGAGTAAGGTAATATCACATTGTGGTTTTGATTTGCATTTCCCTGATCATTAGTGATGTTGAGCAGTTTTTCATATGTTTGTTGGCCATTTGTATATCTTCTTTCGAGAATTGTCTATTCATGTCCTTAGCCCACTTTTTGATGGAATTGTTTATTTTCTTGCTGATTTGTTTGAGTTCACTGTAGATTCTGGATATTAGTCCTTTGTCAGATGTATAGATTGTGAAGATTTTCTTCCACTCTGGGTTGTCTGTTAACTCTGCTGACTGTTCCTTTTGCCATGCAAAAGCTCTTAAGTTTAATTAAATCCCAGTATTTATCTGTGTTTTTATTGCATTTGCTTTTGGGTTGCTGATCATGAAATCCTTGCCTAAGCCAATGTCTAGAAGGGTTTTTCCAACGTTATCTTCTGGAATTTTTATAGTTTCAGGTCTTAGATTTGAATCCTTGATCCATCTTGAGTTGATTTTTGTATAAGGTGAGAGATGAGGATGCAGTTTCATTCTCCTACATGTGGCTTGCCAATTATCCTAGCACCATTTGTTGAATAGGGTGTCCTTTCCCAACTTTACGTTTTTCTTTGCTTTGTCGAAGATCAGTTGGCTGGGAGTATTTGGGTTTATTTCTGGGTTCTCTATTCTGTTCCATTGGTCTATGTGCCTATTTTTATGCCAGTACCATGTTGTTTTGGTGACTATGGCCTTATAGTATTGTTTGTAATCAGGTAATGTGACACCTCCAGATTCGTTCTTCTTGCTTAGTCTTGCTTTAGCTATGTGGGCTCTTTTTTTGGTTCTGTATGAATTTTAGGACTGGTTTTGTTTGTTTGTTTGCTTTTAAATTCTGTGAAGAATGATGGTGGTATTTTGATGGGAATTACACTGAATTTGTAGATTGCTTTTGGCAGTATGGTCATTTTCACAATATTGATTCTACCCATCCATGAGCATGGGATGTGTTTCCATTTGTTTGTGTTGTCTATGATTTCTTTCAGCAGTGTTTTGTACCCTTGTAGAGGTCTTTCACATCCTTGGTTAGGTATATTCCTAAGTATTTTATTATATTATTTTTTTGCAGCTATTTTAAAAGGGGTTGAGTTCTTGATTTATTCTCAGCTTGATTGCTGTTGGTGTATAGAAGACCTACTGATTTCTGCACATTAATTTTGTATCTGGAAACTTTTCTGAATTCTTTTATCAGTTCTAGGAGCTTTCTGGAGGAGGCTTTAGAGTTTTCTAGGCAAACAATCATATCATCAGCAGACAGCAACAGTCCCAAATTGGATGCCCTTTATTTCTTTCTCTTGTCCGACTGCTCTGGCTAGGACTTCCAGTTCTATGTTGAAGAGGAGTGGTGAGAGTGGGCATCCTTGTCTTGTCCCAGTTCTCAGAGGGAGTGCTTTCAACTTTTCCCCATTCAGTATTATGTTGGCTGTGGGTTTGTCATAGATGACTTTCATTACATTGAGGTATGTCCCTTATATGCCGATTTTGCTGAGAGTTTTAATCATAAAGGGAAGCTAGATTTTGTGGAATGCTTTTTCTGCATCTATTGAGATGATCATGTAATTTTTGTTTTTGATTCTGCTTATGTGGTGTATCACATTTATTGACTTGTGTACATTAAACCATTCCTGCATCCCTGGTATGAAACCCACCTGATCATGGTGGATTATCTTTTTGATACGTTGTTGGATTTGGTTAGCTCGTATTTTATTAAGGATTTTAGCATCTATGTTCACCAGATAAAGACCAGTATCTTTATCTTTAGTCTTTAGTTTTTTCTTTAGTTTTTAGTTGGTCTTTAGTTTTCTTTTTTGGTTATGTCCTTTCCTGATTTTGGTATTAGGGTGGTACTGGCTTTACAGAATGATTTAGGGACTGTTCCCTCTTTCTCTATCTTGTGGAATAGTGTCAGTAGAATTGGTACCAGTTCTTCATTGAATGTCTGGTAGAATTCTAGGTGAATCCATCTGGTCTTGGGTTTTTTTGTTGGTAACTTTTTAATTATCATTTCAATCTTGCTGCTTGTTATTGGTCTGTTCAGAATATCTAATTCTTTCTGATCTAAGCTAGGAAGGTTGTATCTTTTCGGGAATGTATCCATCTCCTCTAGGTTTTCTAGTTTATGCACATAAAGGTGTTCACAGTACCCTTGAATGACCTTTTGTATTTCTCTGGTGTCAGTTGTAGTATCTCCCCTTTCATTTTTAATTGAGCTTATGTCACTTTTCTCTCTTCTTTCCTTGTTCAATCTTGCAAATGATCTATCAATTTTATTTATCTTTCAAAAAAACCAGCTTTTTGTTTCATTTATCTTTTGTATTTTCTTGTTTCAATTTCATTTAGTTATGCTCTGATCTTAGTTATTTCCTTTCTTCTGCTAGGTTTGGGTTTGGTTTGTTTTTGTTTCTCTAGTTCCTTGAGATGTGACCTTAGAATGTCAGTTTGTGCTCTTTCAGACTTTTTGATGTAGGCATTTAATGCTATGAACTTTCCTCTTAGTACCACTTTGTGATATCCCAGAGGTTTTGATAGGTTATGTCACTGTTGTCATTCAGTTCAAAGAAGTTTTTAATTTTCATCTTGATTTCAATTTTGACCCAATGATCATTCAGGAGCAGTTTATTTAATTTCCATGAATTTGCCTGGTTTTGAAGGTTCCTTTTGGAGTTGATTTCCAGTTTTATTCCACTGTGGTCTGAGAGAGTACTTGATATAATTTCAATTTTCTTGAATTTATCAAGACTCGTTTTGTGGCCTATCAGATGGTCTATCTTGGAGAAAGTTCCATGTGCTGATGAATAGAATGTATATTCTGTAGTTCTTGGGTAGAATGTTCTGTAAATACCTGTTAAGTCTATTTATTCCAGGGTATAGTTTAAATCCATCGTTTCTTTGTTGACTTTCTGTCTTGATGAACTGTCTAGTGCTGTCAGTAGAGTACTGAAGTCCCCCACTATTATTGTGGTGCTGTCTATCTTACTTCTCAGGTCAATTACTAATTGTTTTATAAATTTGGGAGCTCCAGTGTTAGGTGCATATATATTTAGAATTGTGATATTTTCCTGTTGGACAAGGCCTTTTTATCATTATATAATGACCCTCTGTCTTTTTTAACTGCTATTGCCTTAAAGTTTGTTTTGTCTGATATAAGAATAGCTACTCCTGCTCACTTTGGTGTCCATTTGCATGGAATCTCTTTTTCTATCCTTTTACCTTAGGTTTATGTGAGCACTTAAGTGTTAGGTGTGTCTCTGAAGGCAGCAGATAGTTGGTTGCTGAGTTCTCATCCATTCTGCAATTCTGTATCTTTTAAGTGGAGCATTTAGGCCATTTACATTCATCACTAGTATTGAGGTGTGAGGTACCATTCCATTCATCGTGCTATTTGTTGCCTGTATACCTTGGTTTTTTGTTTTTAAATTGTATTTTTGTTCTATAGGTCCTGTGTGATTTATGCTTTAAAGAGGTTCTGTTTTGATGTGTTTCCAGGATTCGTTTCAAGATTTAGAGCTCCTTTTAGCGGTTCTTGTAGTGGTGGCTTGGTAGTGGCAAATTCTCTCAGCATTTGTTTGTCTGAAAAAGGCTGTATCTTTCCTTCATTTATGAAGCTTAATTTTGCTGGGTACAAAATTCGTGGCTGATAAAATGTTTTGAGGGGGCAGAAGATATGGCCCCAATCCCTTCTAGCTTGCAGGGTTTCTGCTCAGAAATCTGCTGTTAATCTGATAGGTTTTCCTTTATAGTTTACCTGGTGTTTTTGCCTCACAGCTGTTAAGATTCTTTCCTTCATCTTAACTTTAGATAACCTGAGGACAATGTGCCTAGGTGGTGATCTTTTTATGATGAATTTCCCAGTGTTCTTTGAGTTTCTTGTATTTGGATGACTAGTTCTCTACCAAGGCTGGGGAAATTTTCCTCGATTATTCCTCTAAATATATTTTCCAAACTTTTAGATTTCTCTTCTTCCTCAGCAATGCCAATTATTCTTAGGTTTTGTAGTTTAACATAATCCCAGACTTCTTGGAGGCTTTGTTTATATTTTCTTATTCTTTTTTCTTTGTCTTTGGTTAATTCGAAAACTTTGTCTTCAAGCTCTGAAGTTCTTTCTTTTGCTTGTTCAATTCTATTGCTGAGACTTTCCAGAGCATTTTGCATTTTTATAAGTGTGTCCATCGTTTCCCGAAGTTTTGATTTTTTTTTATTTATGCTATCTATTTCACTGAATAGTTCTGCCTTCACTTCTTGTATCATTTTTTTGGATTTCCTTACATTGGGCTTTGTTTCTCTCTGGTGCCTCTCTGATTAGCTTAATAACTAACCTTCTGAATTCTTTTTCAGGTAGATCAGGGATTTCTTCTTGGTTTGGATCCATTGTTGGTGAGCTAGTGTGATTTTTTTGGGGGGTGTTAAAGAATGCTGTTTTGTCATATTACCAGAGTTGGTTTTCTGGTTCCTTCTCATTTGGTTCAGCTCTGTCAGAGGGAAAGTCTAAGGCTCAAGGCTGGTGTTCAGTTCCTTTTGTCTCATGGGGTATTTCCTTGGTGTAGTACTCTCCCCCCTTTCCTAGGGATGTGGCTTCCTAAGAGCTGAGCTGTAGTGATTGTTATCTCTCTTCTGGATCTAGCCTCCCAGCAAGTCTACCAGGCTCTGGGCTGGTACTGGGGTCATCTGTACAGAGTCCTGTGATGAACTGTCTATGGGTCTCTCAGCCATGGATATTAGCATCTGCTCTGGTGGAGGCGGCAAGGAGGTGAAATGGACTCTGTGAGGATACCTTAGCTTTGATTGATTAGTGCACTATTTTTGTGCTGGTTATCCTCCTGCTGGGAGGTGGCACATTCAAGAGAGCATCATCTGTGGTAATATGGGGAGGAACAGGTGGTGGGTGGGTCCCTAGAACTGCCAAGAGTATATGCCCTTTGTCTTCAGCCACCAGGGTATGTAGGGAAGGACTACCAGGTGGGGGCAGGGCTAGGCATGTCAGACTCTTCTTGGGCAGGTCTTGCTATGGCTGCTGTGGAGGATGAGGTTGAAGTTTCTAGGTCAATGGAGTTATGTTCCTAGAAGGATTATGGCTCCCTCTGCTGTGTAATGCAGGTTGTCAGGGAAGTAGGGGAAAGCCGGCAGTCACAGGCCTCATCCAGCTCCTAGGCAACCCAAAGGGCTGATCTCACTCTTACTGTGCCCCTCCCAACAGCACCAAGTCTGTTTCCAGGCAGTGGGTGAGGAGGGCTGAGAACTTGTCCCAGGCTACTTGCCTCCCAGCTGCAAAAGTAAGTAGGGCTTTCCTTCTTCCCTTGCCTGTGGAGTCTGCACACCAGATTCATGCCCTCCCCCCAATTCTGGCTAGGAGACTTTTTGATCAGCTCAAATTGTTACAAAGTTCAGCTGGTGGTTTCCTTCTCTCTGTGGCCTTTTCCCAGTGCCTCTAGCAGCCCTCCTCAAGGACCCCTGTAAGTTGAGGCAGAAGTGGCTTGCTAGGGGAGCCAGCAAGCCCACAGGGACTTTCCTGCTGCTTCCTCTAACCCCATAGTTTGCTTGGCCCTCTACATTTACTCAGCTGCATGTAAGGTCAGAATCTTCTCCTGTACTCTAGAACTTCAGGTTCCCTCTCCAGTGGGGATATATGTTCAGGGGCAGTTGATCTCCCTTTCCCACTTCTACAGTTTTTTGGGGAGTCTCACAGTATTTGGGGTGTCTCCCGGGTCCTGCAGGAGTAATCTGCTTCCTTCAGAGGGTCTATGGGTTCTCTTGGCTTTCCTAATGTATTCCTGCAGTCATTCTTGAGTAAAAGTTCACAATGCAAGTCTCCACACACTGTTCTGTCCATCCAAGTGGGAGCTGCAATCTAGTCTTGCTTCCGGTGTGCCATCATGATCTGCTTCTGCTTCTCATCCTAAGCTCTAGCTATACCATATTTCCTACCAGTCCCTGAACAGGCCGTGTTATCTCAGAGTTTTGACATTTTGTGTATGCTCTTCTTCCTATCTAGAATACCTCTTCACCTTTTCCATCTAGGAAACTCCTACTCATTGAACAAAGCCTATCTCTATAATACTTTCTCTGGGAAGGCTCCCCTAACTCAAAGGCAGAGTTGGCTGCCCCTTTCTCAACGTTCCTCTAGAACTTCATACATAACTCTATTTTCATTTTCAACCACCCTTAAATGTTGATCTTCCCATTAGACCATTAATTTTCTGATACTCATTTCCCTTTTTCATAATCTGGCCCAATACCTGACATTTAACAATTGCTGAATAAATGTTTGTTTATTTGATTGACTGAATGAATATATTTGTATAAATATAAATAAAAGGGACCACCTTTTCATTTAATCTAAAGCATGCATTGCCTACTCAGTTTAGAAAGTTGGTAAAAGATGCTATTTTTGTGAGACCAAAGCACAAGTAACACAGGTTAAAACACCCCAGTAGCCAAGATAATTAAATGTGCTTCAGCTTTGACATTTGCTTTAGTTGCCACTACATTAACTACTTTTGTAGTAGCACAGCTGGGTCTACTCAAAATTTAATACATCAACAGCTCTTGTTGACTAAGTCATTAAATAAATATCTAATGGTCACCAAAATTTTCCATCAGCTCACTGAATTAAATGATAGGTATTTACATTTTAAACTCTGGGAGCTCTCTTTAATTATTTTATTTTTAAAATTATTTTGGTAATTTTTCTGAATATAAATACAATATATAGCAACATATCTTTTTTAAAATTTAAAATTGAGAGAAACAAAAAATTAGAAACCAAAGCAACTTGTAAGAATATTGTTATACTTCTTTACATTTTTTGTAAACAAATGTATGTATACAAAAATTATAAATGTATGTAAACAATAGTAGTTTTCTACTGCCCTTTCCACTTAAAATCAGGGCACATATGGTCCTTATTATAATCAATAATCTTCAAAAATGGTTCCTCACTTATTTTAGCTACTCCCTTATTATTGGGCATTTAAGGATTTTATTCTTGGGACAAGTTCTTAAAAATAGAAATATAGAACTGAGTTTAAACAGTATAAACATTCTTAAGGCTCTTGACACATGCCACCAATGCCCTAAAGAAAGGTTACCAATTTATATTCCTACCAGCAATGCCTGAGAAAAGTTACTTTTGCCTAATGTAGAACTTTAAAATCTTATCTTCTTTTTTATGTGTCATATTGTATCTATTTTTCTACACTATATTCTGTTCATTTTCACACACATGCACACACAATCTATAGTCTATTTTATCTTGATTGAAATAATTGTTAAGTTTATATCCGATGCCTGACAAGAGTTAAAATATGTGAATTTGGTTTTTTTTTTTTAATTTAAATTGCCTGATAGTAGGGCTCTTTTATCAATACATGCCTAAGATAATCCTAATATCATGTAGGAATCACAAGCCTGATCTAGTTGGCATTTTAAAACATGCTATTTCTTTTTCTCTATCATTATTTACAGTGTTTTTATGTGCAAGATGAAATTGAGAAGCCTGACTAATAATAGATTTGAACTCTGAATCACACTTTTGTTAAGAGTTCTACCTTACAAAAACATCAACTGGTGAGAAGTTAAACAACAGTACAATTTTAAAGAAAATGATGGTAAATCAAGTACAAGTACCAAAACCTCCTTTTACAAATTTACATTAACCAAAATGGTTTTTTAAATTTTATTTTTTGTGAAGATCAAGCTGTGTGAGGAAAAACAACTGTACTTGAATCACGTATTATAAAAAAGTAATGCATCTCCAACAAGCAACTGAGATGAGAAAATTTCTGGGATCCCTTTTCAATACCAAACAGCAAATATGAAGCATAAGTTTTTTTTTCAATATAATGCAGGAACCATTATTAAGCTACTTCTGTTAACATGTTCCTTTTTATGATTATGGTGGAGAAGATGTTATCTACATTTTCAAAGATTTTCCTTGTGTATAAAATTAGTTATGAAGTTATCTATACTCAACTAAAGGATTAATCCTTTATTGTTTTCGACCAGTAATTAATGTAATTTTTAATTATTGGTCACATTTAAGTTTAGGTTTTCAGACCATAGTACATTTGGGGTAGTACTAATCCTTTTTTTTTTTTTTCTGAGACGGAGTCTCCCTCTGTCACCCAGGTTGGAGTACAGTGGTGCAATCTCAGCTCACTGCAACTCCGACTCCTGGATTCAAGTGATTCTCATGCCTCTGCCTCCAGAGATTACAGGCATTTGTCACCATGCCCAGCTTGTTTTATATTTTTAGTAGAAATGGGGTTTTGCCATGTTGGCCAGGCTTGTCTTGAACTCCTGACCTCAAGTGATCCGCCCGCTTTGGCCTCCCAAAGTGCTGGGATTACAAGTATGAGCCACTGCGCCTGGCCACTAATCCATTTTTGAAATCAGTTTTGAACAAAAACTCACCTTCTTGAGCACTGCTCTATTCTCAGCCCCCAAAGAGATTGCTGAATACTCTTGCTAAAGGAAAATCTCACCATGCAAAAAATAAGATCATCTGAGCGTCCCTGGAACTCTCCCCCTCCTTTACATTCCTACTGTGGCTATCATAATTTAAGCCCTTTGAATTGTTGCAATCGCCAACTAACTGCTTCCACCAATCCTCTCTGTATAACTGCTACCAGATTCATCTTAGAATACTGCTTTGAACATGTCACTGGCTGCATGAAAACCTTTAATCATCCCTTATCATCTATAGCAGTCATTTGCCTCAAACCTCTTTTCAACATGTATCTCTATCAATAAAACAATTTTGAGTGTGGATCACCACATATGCATATTTACATATAAATGACACATATACAACATTGTCAATACAAGAAATTATTAGTAAAATTTATTTCTTTTTCTATATAAAGAATACATCTTTTTCTGTATACAAATGTATTTTCCTATGCACTTCCTAACTTTGGAGGCCACTGGTCTATGGGATAGACCATCCTCTTTAGTATAGCATTCAAGGCCCTATGTAGATAGATTCCGATCCGCCTTCTAGAGTTACCTCCAACTACTCCTTTTCCAAAAGCCTCGTTTCCATGTAAACTGGCCTCCTCACTTTCTTTCCATTTCTGTGCTTTTCCTCACACCATTTATGCCATCTGGCTTGTCCTTTCTTTTTCTCTCAATTTATGCATATCTCAACTATCTTACAAGATCCAGCTCCAATTACTCCTGCTCCACTCTCTCCTTCCTCTGGACTTCAAAGCTGTTATTTTCTGTTCTAACCATTTGGCAGTTAATTATGATTAATGTAGTTTTCACACACAGCCCCTGGTAAATCAAAGAGCCCTATACGTATTTGTTAATGTACATATTACCATGTGTAATAGAATTTTAAGCTGCAACAACAGTGATATGGATCAGATTTATAAAAAGAACTTTTGGACATAAGACATTTTTGAACATTAAATCATTATTATTATTATTATTATTATTATTTGTTTTTTGAGATGGAGTCTTGCTCTGTTACCCAGCCTGGAGTGCTGTGGCATGGTCTCGACTTGCTGCAACCTCTGCCCCCTAGGTTCAAGAGATTCTCCTGCCTCAGCCTCCCGAGTAGCTGGGGTTACAGGTGCCTGCCACCACATTTGCCTAAGGGAGAGTAAAGCCTGGAGATAAGGCTGGTCTTGGGCAGGTGGGGTAGGTGGAAATAGGCTGGAATCCTTGAGTTCCTATTAGATCTGGGCCATTATAATTGGCGACTCTACAAATACTGAACCCTATCCACAGGGACATAGGACTGGCATTTCTTCAAGGAAAGTATTTGGCCTCTCAGGGGAAGGGTTGTTTATCTCAAACATTTTCATTCTTCAGTTATGGGAAGCATGAGACACATTTGCATCCTTGAGATAAAAGAAAATTTAGAGCAAACTGTGAGGTGTTTACATGAAATTTCAGTGCTTCACATTTTATGCACCTTACATTGCTAAGGTAACAGATTAGCTGACCTTATGGAGTTTTTGCTTTTTGGGGTCGTTTTGATATATCTTCTAAGTAAAAGCTGTTAAGGGAGAAATTTTATATAGACTTTTAAAAGTATTTCTAGGAGCTTGTAAAAATTTACTTAAAACCCCAGGGGAATATCGTCTCAAAAAGACTCCCCAAGTTTATCTGCTGCCCTCCTAGGGTCAAGTGTACAGAGGTGTATTCAGTCTGTGAACACTCCATTTTTGAAACGAAACCAAATCCATGCAGAGTTATGTGCTGAGTGTGGGAAGGAATGCTATGCCTCCATTCTCAGCACTTTCCCAGGACCCCCGTCCTCAAACCTTGAAACCAATCTATTAGATTTTTTTCCCCTGTGTAGACACCATTTCAAGAACATGCCCCAACATTTACATTTCAACATTTAACACATTGAAACACATCATCACTGTCCCTCTTGGATGCATAAGCATGCATTTAAGAATTCTATTTCATAAAAGAAGAAACTAAAATTTTGCAATAGAAGTAGTAAATACACAAATCAATAATTACTCATTTGGACTAACTGTGCAGAAATAAAAAAGATTAAATGCCACAATCATTGTGACTCCAAATATCAGACTCATCCATTCACCAACTATTCCTGGTCCAGGAACCAAGGAATTTGGTGCTGAAGAAATCATTATCTTTGAACTCATGAAACTTACAATCCAGAGGACAAAAAGGGTAAGAATTTCCCACATTATTCTTATCATCATCACCATCACCAGCATCATTGTAGTAGGTGTTTCGCATTCATGTGAAGAACTGATTTTTTAAAAATTAAGTTATTATTTTTCTGGAGAGAGACAGAGAGTGCACTGGGTCCAAGAGAAAAAGTGAGGGCTAGGGAAGAAAGCTAATAAAGGAAAGGACTGGACAAGAGTAATGGCATAGTGGAGAAAGCATCTGCAGCAAAGCTGGCCAACATTCAGGGCAAAATTGGGGAGAAGAGACCAAGATTGACTGGGCACTCTATACGGTGCCAGTCACTGTGCTAAATGTTTTTAGACAATAGCTCATATAATTTTCAAAATATTACCTTGTTTAATTCTGCAAAGCAAGGAATATTGTCATCCTGTATCACAAATAATAAAACTGAGAGGTAGAGAAATTAAGTCACTTGACCAATATTATACAGCTAATAAGTGTCAGAGCTAAGATTCAAACCCAGGACTGCCTGATGCCCAATTAATGCTCTTAAATGCTTTATACTGTTGCCCTTCCAAAAGATAAACTGCATGGGAAGATCTGACCAGTACTGTGCAACCTCTATCTTCTTCTGTCTCTTTTTAGGTGAAAATCTCAATTTAGAGAATGTAATCTAAAAATGCTACTGTATCTATCCCTGTTACCGAGTGGTCCATATTAGCACCTGAAAATTCCATCTAAAACTATCCAATTTTGAAGAGATAAAGTGGCAAGAATGTGACCTATAGACATTAGGTTGCATATATGTGTTTGGTTGGTGTGGGTGAGAGATGAGACCAATGCAAAGGGCATTTTCTTGCCTGATAGAGATAAGCAATCAGTCCCTAAGACAGTCAGAAGTTGAACAACATTGGAATGTTCAGATTTATATCAACAGGAATGTCAAAATCTTAAACTGCTGGGTCTAAAAATTATCACTAACTTTGAACAGTAGGAGACAGAAAAGAAGAATAATTTATCTTCTGGAAGAGCTGCTCAAGACTCATTTGCATTTTAGGGGACTGAGCTCCAGAAAAATAACAAATGAACCTAAAACCTTAAAAGCCTAGCAGCCACTTAGACAAATTAACAAAATGCATTCTCTGCACAGAAAAATCACGGGGCTTTTCAAATATCAGAAAAATATTACTCTCAAGATGATTGTAAAATAAAAGCTCCAAATATTAAATATAAATATATTAATTTTGTTGTCAAAAATAAACCCTGCTGGAGACAAAAACTCAAAATGATGTTTTAGGGCCTTTACGTTCTAAGAAGAAATGAGTTTTTTAAACATTAAGGTCTTACTGTTCTCTGCAGAGAGAAGGAGATTATACCAGAGGGAGAGTCAAATTTGAGTTTAGGAATAGATCTGGAGGGAGGGCAGAAAGGTGATCAAAGAGTGAATTTGTGGAGAGCAATTACATAACTGTGAAAGTATTTACAGTTCCACTGATGCTGTGTTTAGAGACAGCTGGGCAGCTGGTGAGGCAGTGAGGCTGGGGGAGAGAAAGAATCAGGATTTACTGGGTACTTAACACTATGCCAGACGCTGTGCTAAGTTCTTTCCAGACATTATCTCATTTAATTTTCACAGTAATTCTATAATACCTGACAGTATTATTATATCTGGATCCCCAAGTTACAGATAAGGAAACAAAAGTTAAAAGAATGTAAGCAATTTGCACAATGTCACAGAGCTATTAAGTGCTAGAGGCTGGATATGAATCCAGATTTTTTATTTTTTTACTCCAATGCCCATACCTTTTCAACTAGACCACCCTGACTCAGACCCCCTTACATTGAGACCATTCTCTAACATATGAAAGCAAAAATAACCTAGGACAAATACTAATGGCATAGGTAGACCACAGAGGCTGGACTTCAATAACAATCTGGAAGTAACTGAATTGCTTTCTAATATAACTTTCACTAAATCCTCCATGTAAGGTCATCAGTGTTAAGTCACAAGGCATCATCACAGCAGGGGACAGGGTCTGTTCTGAAGTCTTCCTACTGGTATCTACTATGGCCCCACCTTCTAACCCCTTTTCTTCAAGTTTTCCAGTGCAATCTTCTCAAGGAAAACAAGGAATGAGATAAAGGCAGCGTGGGAGGGAAAAAAAGAGGCAGTACAAAGGTAGATACAAAGCACAACACAGCAAATCCAACACTGTCAGCCTGTTGCTTATAGAAATCACAGAAAATGTACAAATCACACTGTAAGCTGAGGCCATGAGGCATCATCGTCTCTATTCTTCCACTGTACCCTATGCACAGACCTTGGATAAAATTGTCACCTTCTAATTTACCACTCGTTACTCCCTCACTAGACTGTCTGACTGAATACAAATTAATTGAGAATTAAGAAAATCCACTGAGCAAAATGACTCAAGATGTGGATGATATAGCTATATTATAGACATGCTTAAGACTCATTTCCAGAGGGCAACCTGTATGTCTTTTTAAAGGATATATAGAATAAAAAACATTTTTTTTGCATAAATGGATAATTCCTCAAATAAAAACTGGTGACCATAAACAGCACTGTCACAAACTCAAGAAAAGATATAGAAATCTTATTCTATCAGTTCCTGCACCTCCTGCCAATGCTGCCCCATTTGGAGCAGCTGACAACAAACCACACTCACTCTTTAGGCCTTACACCCACCTTCTACAATAAGGACAAATCAGATGTGACATGCAGGAGATGAGGCGGAAAGTGTCTGGGACCAAGAAGAAAGAACGCTGGAACTGGTCAAGCATAGAATTAAAGAATACCGAGAGGAAAGTGTCAGTCTGGCTTGGCTCTCTGAGGCATCAGCAGGTGCATTATAATTGCTAGAGGCCAGCAAAGAGCTGGTTCAGATGGAGAACAAGTGCTCAGCGCCTGACAGGCTGAAGACCAAGCAGCTGGCTGTGGAGACGTTGCTGATGCTTCTGCCATGTACGTAAAGAAGTGGCTTTGCTCCTGACATTGTGGATAGGACGAGATGGGATCCAAAGCCAGGGGGCACAGACAGGGTGGCCCACGGCCAAAACTTCAGCCAACCAGGTCAGCAAGTGAAGAAACAGTTATGTGAGCAGCAGACACAAATACAAGCTAGACAGACTTCCATGGTGTCATGCTGACCTTGACATGGACAGGAGAACATTAACTAAAGGGCAAAGACGTTTTTCTTTGTATAAAGAAAGCTAGCATTTATGGAGTCCCTATCCTGTGCCAGGCAGTATGCTAAACACTCTACGTGCATTAGTTCCTTTACTTTTTGAACCTCACGTAACACAGGATGCAGGTATTAGTACTTTTCCTATTTTATGGATCAGGAAGCTGAGGCTTAGAGAGGTTAAGCAACTCACTTACGGTCACATATATAATAACGGGCAGAAACAGGACTTAAAGCCAGGTTCTCCTGATAGCAAAGCTCACAGCTTAAGCCTCCATTGTACACGTGGGTTCCCTCAGTGTGCCCAGTAGACTGGGGATGACTTCCTTGGGGATTAGTCCTATGAAAACCTGGCACGGATGAAGGTGACAACAATTTAGTGTATGTACACAAGGCTCCGATAAGGAAAATACACCCTAGGCCAGTCACAAAACTGAAAAAAATGAGAAACCCAGTCCGAGAGAAGAGCTATTCTTTTGGCACTGGGTTCACCCTGGCTACAAGTCAAAGGTACATTTGTTCACATTTGTATAAACAGACATCCTAAAATGTCCAGGCATAAATTGACACATTATTACAGAGAATACTGAGCCGTCAATTCCAGCTTCCCAGCTCTCCTTGGCTTGATTCACCACCATGTTGCTTAAATCTATTTCTGTGTACTGAGGGTTTAATAGCACAAAGCATCAAATTGTTTTGAGCAAATAATTCTGTCTTTAAATTCTTCAAGTGATAACTGATATTAAAGGGATTTTTTTTTTAAATAAAGGGGTCAGGTCATGTCCTCAAGCCTTGACTTCACAACAGACCCAAACAAGAGAGGACAGTTCAGTAAGCTACCATCCCAGCACACATAATGTTCAAGGGCTCTGTACAGTAACAATGTTGATTTACTCATTTTTGAGCCTTGAACCTGGAGAGTACTTTGAGTCAATTACTTAATGTAATCTTAGCAGATGATTTTACTGTCCAGTATTAAATAATTATACCACAGTGAGTTTGTTTCCTAACAGACTATAGCATTAAATGTTAAATAAATAAGATTTATCCCAGTGTTCCACAGCCCACTTCCTTACTTCATCCCCCTGAAGTTCCCAAATAAGAAAAACATTTCGTCCTTTATTATGAGCAATAACAATTTCTCCTCTCATCTAGAAATGCATGCTATTGCCCAGAATAAAGTTTTATTTCAAGACTTAGATCACCATATACACTAAAGCATAACTGTGTTCTGGCTGTCTGTGTTTTTCTGGGTGAAATCACAATCCACTTTGAAAATTTACACACATTTGTCATTTTAGAAATAGTTCTTTGCTTTGCCTTTTGAGTAAGGAAGGAATTTTTCTAAGGACAGTGTCAAATAGCCCTGTGATTATTCCCATTTTGGTGTGCTAATCATTATCTTCCATTACCAGGCTACAGACACTGTCAGTTTTGAAAACAGACACTTTATAGAAACTAAAATATGAGTCAGGAGGGAAGCAAGTTCTTAGTGGCATTTGCACGTTATTTTATTCTAGGCATTTCTGCAGGGTAGGCCTGCTTTGATAGGCTCCTAGGGGCATCATGGGAGGACACTAGAACTCAAAGATAAAGATCTAACTGAAAAGCACAGCTTCTGTTAAAACAGTTTGATGCCAAAAATTAAGCCACACAGAAAACCGTTGTGTAAAATTCCAAATGAAATAGAGGAGTATGTCTCTCTTAATAGACGCTCCTCTCATTCCAGAATGCTGTTAAAGACGTCGGTATATTTGAGACCTGTTTAGAGTTCTGCAGAAGAAACTTCAAACAAACAAACTTTTGGAGAAGGCAAGACTGGGAACAGTAGTGCGCTTTTTAATGACTGAGGCTGAATATGCTTTCCTCTGGTTTTCTTTTATGTTTCTTCATAAAGCATTTTTCATGCTTTCCTGCTATTTTGCAGTGCCTATTTTTTCCTAATATACTTGGGTTGCCAAACCAAAAAAGAATCTCTGCCCTCATGTACTCCATTTAGTTGAAAGACGAGTTTCGACTCTTCCATGCAGGAGAATGAGCCAGCAACCTGCCACAGAAGTCAAGTAACAAAAGGCCCCCTTCAGAGGCTGTCAGTTTCCAGCCCCTGATGTTCTGTGACCAGATAAGTCAGTTCCTGGTGCACCTGGGTCCTCCTGGGTTGCCAGCAAGGGTTGTCAGCATAACACATCAGGGAACCAGCCACTGTATTTACATTTTAATAAGTATTTTGTTTTCCTTACTTTTTCTTGTTTTTTTTCCCAGGGGTTCTAAGAAAGGGAAAGACAGTAATAACCAACTCACATAAGATAGAATCAGCTACGTTTGGCTGATTTGCAATTTGGACTAAGAAATCAAAGCTGGAATTTTTCATATAGATAAAATATTTAGAAGGCTACAAATGTGATTTGCATAGGTTTTATTTCCCTTGCACTTCTTTGTATACTGAGTAATTCCTCCTGTCCTGTCTACTGACTATAAAAGGTGAAGACCTGTATGAGAGTGCCTGCTGGATTCGAGCCCCTGACACCCTTTTTTGGGTCGGGTTTGTATAAATCTAAGAAATGGCAGGACATAGACATGGGAAGAGACTCTTAAAAAAAAAGCAACTCAACTTTCAGATTCTTTCACCACATCTCAATCACACTTCTATTCCTCTTAGGCAGTGTAACAGTCTTTTCAGTTTCAAAACTGTTTTCACCCTTTAATTGAAATTCTGAGTGCCGCCTTCTACAAGAGCAAATAACCCCACAAAAAAACCACAGGTCCAGGGACTTCAGTTCAGTCAGCAGACTCGCTGGCTGAAACTGTAAGGTCTCTGTTAGCGGCACTGTCTGCCTTGCTTAAATTGCTTCCCTCATCAGACATTTTTGGGGAAAATATTCAGGATTCTAAACCGCAGACGATACCTGGGATGTTGGTGGTTACTGTCAGTGAATTTTATGGAGCATATAAAATAGGCAATGATCTTTTTTATTTTAGGTTCCCATTATTCAGTGCAGCAACATATGCATATATGAGAAAAAAATTCCTCTGGAGTGGGAAGATTAGCCCTGAACGACTACAAACTGATATTAGCACAACTATATATACTCACACTCACATAGTCAGATTTCACTGCATTAAACTGATAACCTTTTCAATGAAGAAATGAGGTTTCTTTGTAATTAGTGTTACATATATGCTGTTAACATGTTAGAGGCCAACAAAAACCTGCGTAGCATAGTTTAGGATCTAAGCTATGATAGAACTTTTCTTGCCACCTTTCACGCCCTTAAGTGTTAGTGTAGGAGAAGTTGTTTTTGATGGCTATTCAAAACAGATTTTATTTTATTTTTTAAATGTATTTTTATTTTTTATAGAGACAGAATTTCCCTATGTTGTCCTGGGTAGTCTCGAACTCCTGGGCTCAAGCAATTATCCCACCTCAGCCTCCCAAAGTTCTGGGATTACAGGCATGAGCCACTGCACCTGGCTTCAAAACAGATTTTAAATCAGTCCATATAAAATGATCATAGGCCAGGAGTGGTGGCTCACGCCTGTAATCCCAGCATTGTGGGAGGCCGAGGTGGGCGGATCACGAAGTCAGGCGATTGAGACCATCTTGGCCAATATGGTGAAATCCTGTCTCTACTAAAAGTACAAAAATTAGCCAGGTGCGGTGGCACACACCTGTAGTCCCAACTACTTGTGAGGCTGAGGCAGAAGAACTGCTTGAACCTGGGAGGCGGAGGTTGCAGTGAGCCGAGATCGCACCACTGCACTCCAGCCTGAGCAACAGAGTGAGACTCCATCTCAAAAAAAAAAAAAAAAAGATCATAAATACTCAGTTGCTACAGAAAAAATTCACAAGCTTCCCAATCAAGTCACATTTATAGAGGCCTTTTCTTCAGCCCCATAAAAATTTATTTTAATTCAATTTTTTTTATAAAAAAACAAATTTTCTTTCCCTCTTAAAATAGAATAAATCACATTCATCATTAAAAATTTGGGAAACATAGAAAAGAAATAGTCAAACCCCATTAACAAGAGATAATCTTTGTTAACATTTTGGTATTTTTGTTTAATCTTTCTTTCTTAATCATATTTTTAAGTTTCTTATAATTGATCCATTACACATGTATAGTCTTCATTTTACATTAAAGCTTAGACATTTATCTGTGCTATTTCACAGTCTCTCTGTATTTCTATTTGTATTCTCTGTGAAATATTCCATTTAAGGATGAAGTAAACTTTAACTGTTTTTCAATTGTAGTAATTTTCATTTATTTCTGATATTTAACATTACAAATAACATTGTAATGATTAGCTTTGACTAAAGCTTTTTCAGACATTTGAATTTTTTTCAGGATAATTTATGAGAAGTAAAATTAGTCAAAGGGTAATTTTGTAGTTCTTGATGTATACAGTATTGCCAAATTGCTTTTTAAATAGTTGGTACCAAATTATTTTCCCACAGTGTATGAAAACGCATTTTTCATTGCTCTCTTACCAATACTCTGTTTTTTTGTTGTTTTGTTTTTTTAAAATCACTAATTTAAAAGACTACAAGTGTCATTTCAGTGTTTTGAACTGAATTATATATATTTGATTGCTATTGGGATTTAACATTTTAAACTTTTTTTTTTTTTTTTTTTTTACAAATTATGTATTTTGGACCTTTACTTATTTATTTATTGCAGTCATGGGGATTCTTTATTATTGATTTGTATGAATATTTTATGTATTAAGGATATTAATGGTTATAATTTCATTGGAATTTTTTCATGTACTTTAAGTTAAATTCTATGACTTTTCTATCTAAACATTTCCATCCTCAGTCTTCCCGCTAACATTTCAAAAGATGGCCTTGGATTTCAACATAATGGAAATCAATTAGGAGAGTTAAAGAAAAAGATGTCAGGATAGTTAAATCCAAAATGTAATTCCATCTCTAAGGTTATATGTTCAATATTACTGTTTGTCAACACATACCAAAATGTCTTACTAAGTCTGGTTAGTAAAGACAGGTGCTTATATCCTAGATGTCAGTGATAATGATAGTCAACAAAATAACGTATAGTAGTACTTAGCAGAATGATGAGGTTCAAAGTAGATGCCCTGACCATCCTGCCTCACCTACCACAAGCAATGATAATTATCCCCCCTTCCTTGGTGTAGCATAGTGAGGAATGGTGTCATTTTAAAGGCCCCTTCCAAGCAGATGATGCCAATATGCATCTATGCTTATCTTAGACCCTTATGGAACCCTTCAGTCATCAAATTCACTTGGCAAAGCATGCATATTACTCCAGATTGAGTCAGATAGCACCAGGCCACTGGGGAAATGGAGCATAGGTAACCTCACAGTGCAAATCTAGTGATGGGTCCCCAAAGTACATCACAGCTGATTACAGCTGAAGAATAAGCCAAGACTTTCAGGCTTCAAGAGAAATATATAGGGGCTTATAGTGTGTGGGGTCCTAGGAAATAAAGTCTTTCTTTCCACTAAAAAAGATATAGAGTAGTCATTAAGAATTTGGGGTTAGAACTACAAAAACACACTGAAGTACATAGACCAGTGACACTATAAAGCAACCACACAAATAAGTCTGCAGAATAATCAGCTAACATGATGACAGGATCAAATCCACAGATATCAATACTAACCTTAAATGTAAATGGGTTAAATGCCCCAAATAGAAGACACAGAGTGACAAGCTGGATAAAGAACCAAGACCCATTGGTATGCTGTCTTTAAGAGACCAATGTCACATGCAATGACACACATAGGCTCAAAATAAAGGGATGGAGGAAAATCTACCAAATAGAAAACAGAAAAAAGCAGGGGTTGCAATTCTAACTTCTGACAAAAGAGACTTTAAACCAACAAAGCTAAACAAAAAGACACAGAAGGGCATTATATAATAGTAAAGGGTTCAGTACAACAAGAAAATTTAACTGTCCTAAATATATATGCACCCAACACAGGAGTATCCAGATTCATAAAGCAAGTTCCTAGAGAACTTCAAGGAGACTTAGACTGCCCCACAATAATAGCTGAAGAGTTTAACACCCCACTGACAATATTAGACAGATCACTAAGACAGAAAATTAACAAAGATATTCAGGATCTGAACTCAGCCCTGGATCAAATGGACCTGGATCAAATAGATATCTACAGAACTCGCCACCCAAAAATAACAGAATATACATTCTTCTCATTGCCACATGACACTTTCTTTAAAATAAATCACATAAAGTAAAACACTCCTCAGCAAATGTAAAAGAACGGAAATAATAACAGTCTCTTGGACCACAACACAATCAAAATTGAAATAAAGACTAAGAAATTCACTCAAAACCATACAATTACATGGAAATTGAATAACTTGCTCCTGAATGACCTTTGGGTAAACAATGAAATTAAGGCAGAAATCAAGAAGTTCTTTGAAACTAATGTGAACAAAGATGCAATGTACCAGAATCTCTGGGACACAGATAAGGCAGTGTTAACAGGGAGATCTATAGCACTAAATGCCTACATCCAAAAGATAGAAAGATCTCAAGTTAACAACCTAACATCACCACTACATGAACTAGAGAACCAAGAGCAAGCAAATCCCAAAGGTAGAAGAAGACAAGAAATAACCAAAATCTGAGCTTAATTGAAGGAGATAGAGACACAAAAAGCCATTAAAAAGATCAACAAGTCCAAGAGCTGATTCTTTGAAGAAATTAATAAAATAGATTGCTAGCTAGACTAACAAAGGAGAAAAGAGAGAAGATTCAAATAAACATAACCAAAAATGATAAGGGGGATATTACCCCTGACTCCACAGAAATACAAACAACCATCAGAGAATATTATGAACACTTCTATGCACATAAACTAAAAAATCTAGAAGAAATGGATAAATTCCTGGATACATACACCCTCCCAAGACTGAACCAGGAATAAACTGGATCCCTGAATAGACCAATAATGAGTTCTGAAATTGAGGTAGTAATAAATAGCCTACCAACCAAAAAAAGCTCAAGGCCAGATGGATTCACAGCTGAATTCTACCAGATGTACAAAGAGCTGGTACCATTCTTACTGAAGCCATTCCAAAAAATTGAAGAGGGACTACTCCCTAACTCATTCTATAGGCCAGCGTTATCCTGATAACAAAGCCTGGTGGAAATACAAAAAAAAAAAAAAAAAAAAAAAAAGAAAGAAAACTTCAGGCCAGTATCCTTAATAAACATTGATGCAAAAATCCTCAACAAAAGACTATCAAACTGAATCCAGTAGCACATCAAAAAGTTTATCCACCACAATCAAGTAGGCTTCAACCCCAAGATGCAAGTTTGGTTCAACATATGCAAATCAAGAAATGTGATTCATTACATAAACAGAACTAACATCAAAAACCACATGATAATCTCAATAGATGCAGAAACGGCTTTCAATAAAATTCAACAACCATTCATGTTAAAAAATCTCAATAAACTAGGTATTGAAGGAACATATCTCAAAATAATAAGAGCCATATATGGCAAACCCACAGCAAGCATCATACTGAATAAGCAAAAGCTGGAAGCATTCCCCTTGAAAATCAGATTTCATTAGACAAGGATTTCCTCTCTCACCACTCCTATTCAACATAATATTGGAAGCTCAGGCCAGGGCAATCAGGCAGTAGAAAGGAATAAAGTGTATTCAAATAGAAAGACAGGAAGTCAAATTATCTTTGTTTGCAGATAACATGATCTTGTATCTAGAAAACCCCATTGTCTCAGCCCAAAAGCTTCTTAAGCTGATAAGCAACTTCAGCAAAATCTCAGGATACAAAATCAATGTGTAAAAATTGTTAACCTTCCTATGCACCACCAATAAGCAAGCAGAGAACCAAATCATAAACAAACTTCCATTCACAATTGCCGCAAAAAGAATAAAATACCTAGGAATACAGCTAACTAGGGAAGTGAAAGATCTCTACAAGGAGAACCACAAACCACTGTTCAAAGAGATCAGAGATGATACAAACAAATGGAAAAACATTCCATGCTCATGGATAGAAATAATTAATATCTTTAAAATGGCCATACTGCCCAAAGTAATTTATAGATTCAATGCTATGCCTATTAAACTACCATTGACATTCTTCACAGAACTAAAACAATTTATTTTAAAATTCACATGGAAACAAAAAAGAGCCCAAATAGCCAAGGCAATCCTAAGCAAAAAGAACGAAGCTGGAGGCATCATGCTACCTGACTTCAAACTATGCTACAGGCTACAGTAACCAAAACAGCATGGTACTGGTACAAAAACAGACACATAGACCCATGGAACAGAATAAAGAGCCCAGAAATAAGGCTATGCACCTACAATCATCTGATCTTCAATGAAGCTGACAAAAACAAGCAATGGGGAAAGGTTTCCCTATTTAATAAATGGTGCTGGAATAAGTGGCTAGCCATATGCAGAAGACTGAAACTGGACACCTTCCTTATACCATTAATGAAAATTAACTCAAGATGGATTAAAAACTTCAATGTAAAACCCAAAACTGTAAAAACCCTGCAAGACAACCTGGGCAATACCATTCTGGAAATAGGCAAGGGCAAAGATTTCATGATGAAGATTCATGAAAAGCAACTGCCACAGAAGCAAAATTTGACAAATGGGATCTAATTAAGCTTAAGAGCTTCTGCACAGCCAAAGAAACTATCAACAGAGTAAACAGACAACCTGCAGAATGGGAGAAAATTTTTGCAAACTTGCATCTGACAAAGGTCTAATATCCAGCATCTATAAGGAACTTAAATTTACCAGAAAGAAAACAAACAACCCTATTAAAAAGTGGGCAAAGGACATAAACAGACACTTCTCAAAAGAAGACATACATGAGGCCAACAATCATACAAAAAAAAAAGCTCAGCAGCACTGATCATTAGAGAAATGCAAATCAAAACCACAATGAGATACCATCTCACACCAGTCAGAATGTCTGTTATTAAAAAGTCAAAAAATAACAGATGCTGGTAAGGTTGTGGAGAAAAAGGAACACTTATACACTGTTGGTGGGAGTGTAAATTAGTTCAGCCATTGTGGAAGACAGCATGGCAATTACTCAAAGACCTAAAGACAGAAATGCCATTCAACCAAGCAATGTCATTACAGGGTATACACCCAAAAGAATACAAATCATTCTATTATAAAGACACATACACATATGTTCACTGCAGCACTATTCACAATAGCAAAGACATGGAATCAACTTAAATGCCCATCAATGATAGCCTCAATAAAGAAAATGTGGTACATACCCACGATGGAATACTATGCAGCCATAAAAAAGAACGAGATCATGTTCTTTGCAGGGACATGGATGGAGCTGGAGGCCATTATCCTTAGCAAATTAACACAGAAACAGAAAAACAAATACCACATCTTCTTACTTATAAGTGGGAGCTAAATGATGAGAACACATGAACACATAGAGGTGAACAAAATACACTATGACTTTTTGGAGGATGACGGTTGGGAAGAGGGAGAGGATCAGGAAAAATAACTAATGGATTCTAGGCTTAATAGCTGGGTGATGAAATAATCTGTACAACAAACCCCATGACAGAGGTTTACCTATGTAACAAACCTGCACTTGTACCACTGACCTTAAAATAAAAGTTAAAAAAAAAAAAAAGGATAAGAAATAAGAGTATTTAAAAATTTTGGGCTTAGAATTTGACTTTGTTAAAATCTAGGAGGCACCACTTAACATACTTGCTAAAGCCACATGATCTTGGGCAAGTGAATCAGTTTCTCTAACTAAGCCTCAGCTTCCTCATCTGTAAAATGGGGGTGATAGAGTAATACCAGCCTCATGGGGACATTGTGAGGGTTAAGTGAGAAAAATCTTGTAAAAATGTCTAGTAGATAGTAAACACCTGATAAATGTTAGCTTTTGCTACACTAGTATCATGTACTTTCTTTAAAGCCAATTCTTCGTTTAATAAGCTATTGTCGTTTATTATAAGTCTTTTAACAAAGGCAATTTTTTGGTTTGTCTAGCAAATAGCAAAGAACAGCAGTAAACAAAAGTGAGCTGGAGGCCAGTACAATGACTGCATGAGAAATTACAGCAGGCAAATAACTAAATCAACATAGAACAAAGTGTTATCACAACAGAATGCAGGAATAAACCTCTAGTAATCAAGGAAAGCTTCAATGACATTTCATATCTCCCCATTCAGAAAAGCAAACATTCTGCCCTTGATGTTCTTTAGCTTCATTATAATGTAAATATAGAAAGAGGTTTTAAAGTTTTCATCTTGCTTGGCATGATTTGTCCTTTTTGGAATACAAATACTCACATCTTGCCTTAATTCTAGAAACTGTTCAGCAATTTTCTCCCACTGGAACTATTTACTTATATATAATAGAACTTCTTACATTACAAAATCTTTTGTATTTTCAGTTCTCTTTTCTCTGTTTTGCACAGTTTGGTAATTTCTAATTTCCGTGATCCAATTTATAAAGTCTCCCTTCGACAGCATTCCCTTTATTTATTCCTTTTATTTAGATTTTTTTCTAGAAAATCTAAATGACTATACATTTTTATTCATTTTTTTATTTCTAATCATTTAAATCGGTTGTCTTTTGTATCTGCATGTTCTAATTTGATTACCACTTAATTGTTATTTCATAAACTCGTTTTTGTTTTTTAATGGATGCTATTCACATTTTATTTTCTGAAGATTTTAAGTATACTTATTTTGAAGTCTTCTCCATCTTAATCATGCCACCGTATGATGATGAGAGTAGCATGGCATGGTATGACAGCTATCAACTCAGGTTGCTGCACAGTGTAGGGGAATGTAAGACTGAGGAGACAGGATAAGCAGAAGAATAAAGGTGATTAAAATTATGTGAAAAAGCCACCGGGTGATTTTTATTTTTCTTGAGTTAGATTTCAAAATATTTAGAGAAAAATGCTGAAATTTTTAAAAGGTTAAGACATACAACAAATGGCTCATTTTACAAATTTGGATGCTAACTATCACCAGGGAGTCTTCATTGTCCATTGCTTAGCAAAAGAGCTTAAGACTTAATATTGTTCTCAATAACTGTGAGCTGAGTGGATAAATGAAGATTAGATAGATGCATATGAAGTAATGATGAATCCCACACATGGGAAGCCTCAAGTCAAGTGAAATGACCATTAATGCCATATCTTTTCAATTCCAAAAGTATACTTTTTCATATTTAATGTTTCTAGAATTAGAATGGTCTTATGATCAATGTATACACTCATTGAGAAGCTTTTACAAGAAATTTTTCTCCTGAAATTTTTTTTTTTATGTCAAAGATGCATCTCTCAACTAATGTTATTTGGAATTTAAAAACAGAACATTTAAATATCATAATTATAAAAGGCTTTAAATACATATATGAAAACACATAAAATGATAGCAATAATTTGTTAATTTCTAAGTAAATGGAAACAAAAGAGAACTATTTATAGCTGAAATGAATAGGCTATGTTACACAGTAAAGTCAGCAAAAATCTGAACTTGGCCAAAATCAGATGAAAATTAAATAATAGGACTTGAATTCTTTGGAGAAAAGTAAGCTTTTCCTAGCTCTCTAGGGTCTGTCTATATCAAAACTTCGACTCTTCTAGCTAAAGTGAGTTTTCTAATAAACCAGTGGAACCAGTTTTATGAGCTTTAATCTACCAAGCTAAGAGGACTTTAATTGGTAGAGAAAAAACTAAAAGTGGACTTGTGAATGCTTTTGATCAAAATTGAGGTATCTCTGGGAGAAATTTTTCCCTTGAGGCTAAGAAAACATTTGAAGAGACTTTCCAAACAGAAGATCCCAGATGAAAGGCTGTAGTACAGAATTATGATGCAGTTATAAATTCTGATTCTTTCATGCCCTAGCAAGACTGGAGGGAGTGATGGGAGACCTGGGACTTTTCGGAAACAAGGCCACTGGCTCCTCCTGGTAGAACATTTCCAGATGCTTTGCCTACCTTATTCCACTAATAGCAAACTAACTGCTTTGCTCTAGTCAATAAACCAACCAAGGCTCTGGGGGAAATGGTAAAGTCTTTGAAAAGAATGATCATTCAGCAAACCTCCCCCAATGTTATGACCTAATGATAATTCTTTGGGAGAAGCTGAAAACAGATATGAAAAAAATAGACAAATTGCATATATAAGCACAAGCAACTGGTTGAAAACAGGAACCAATTATAAAATAATTTGTAAAGGTACTGAATTAAAAATTAAGAACACTATTCATAAATATACTATGTACAGATACACATTTTGACCCCTAAAATATATTTCCCTAAAGACTCGTAAGATCAAACTAAATTCTAATTTAAATTTGTTAGGATAAAACAGATTTTGTACCCTCTTTACAGGTAACAACCTGTGAAAATAAAAGCTGAACCTTTGTACTTATTAAGCAGAGAATCATGAAATAATAAACACTTTGAAATGGGGAAGACTTTGGCGGTCATGTAATCCAAACCTTTCTTGGTCTGCAAATCCTTTGTGCAACTCTAGGACCAAAGGATCTTGTAGGCTCTGCTTTTAAAAAGCCTCTAGCCACCAACTGACCCTTTCCTTTCCTTCACAGCCAAGCACCCTGAAGATTAATATTTCATGATCTATATGTCCTCTCTTCTCATTCTGACCTCTACCCTTGGTGACCTGAGAAGACTTCCACCTTCCCTACTCCACTGAATCTATTCTTACTAAAATCAGCAAAAGCCCTCAATTGCTGAATCTGTGGAAATCATTTCTGTTCTCATCTTCTTGATTTGTGCTTGGTACTTAATACCATTGTCCACCCTGTTCTTTCTGGCTTTCTCTCCTTCCTCGCCTTCCTTCACATCACTTGCCCGCTTCTCTTCTATTTTTCGGGCAGTTCCTTCTTGTCTTTCTCATGTGCTTCTTTTCCTCTGCCCTTTAAGTTCTGGTCTACTCTGAATACCTTCTCCAATTCATCTCCCAAATTTCCTTGGCTTCAACTACCACCTAGAAAGTCACAAATCTTTTGACTTTTTAATAATAGCCACTCTGACTGGTGTGAGATGGTGGAAAGAGGGAGAGGATCCGGAAATATAACTAATGGGTACTAGGCTTAATACCTGGGTGATGAAATAATCTGTATAACAAACCCCCATGACACAAGTTTACCTGTGTAACAAACCTGTACTTGTACCCCTAAACTTAAAATAAAAGTTGTTTTTTTTTTAAAAAAACCCCACAAGTCTAAATTTCAGCTCAGATCTTTATCTGAGCCCCAAATCTAACTATTCAGCTGCTATCAGACATTGCCATTTGGATTTCCCACTGGTCCCTCAAACTCAGCATAATCAAACCAAATGCATTCTTTCCCCCACTTAAATTAGAATGCCAATTCCTCTGTTTACTCTTCTAGCAATCCATTCAAACTATATGCATTATTTTCCCCCACATAAATCAGCTTCTTCTGCATTTATTATTTTACATAACCATCCATCAAGGTATTCAAGTCAGAAACCTAGGATTTTCTTAACAGTTCTCTCATATTCAGCCATTATAAAACAACAACAACTTCTTCACTATAATGATAAATATTTGTTGAGCACTTACTATATTTTAGGCCCTCTTATAAACTTTATAAATTTTTATCTCAATTTTCACAACAATCTTATAAGTATTATTACAATTCCCATTTAACAGAGTTGTAAGTTGAGGCAGAGATTAGTTGGTAAATTCCCAAGTTAAAATACCCAACAAGTGATGGAGCTGGTGTTCAAACCTGGATAGTCTGACTTAAGAGCCTAAGGGGCTTAACCAGTATGCTAGTTATCAAGACCTGTATGATTTAATTCTTCAATCTCTTTCAAGTATGCCTCCTCTGCTCCATCCTCATAGCTATTGCCTTGTTTAGGCTCCCATCGTTCACTAGATTTGACTCTAAGTTTCATAAATGCCAAGGTCATAAGTGCCTTTGTTGACCAATGTCCCACACAATGATTAGCACTTAGCATATCCTGAATAAGTGTTTTTTGATGAAATAAAGTATTTTTATCATGTTATCAATAGGTCGATGTCCATATAATTTAGTGTCCAAGCAGGGAACATGTTGAGATTGAAATGGGGTACTATCAAAAATTACTCTAGGTCAACAGGAATAAATTGGGATTGTCTCAGACAAACTGGGGCATGTCATCACCCTAATAATTGGGCTACTTCTATATGCCAGGTTCTTTTTTTGGCAATTTGACACCATTTTCTCCTTCTATGCTCTCCCTAGTATTATAGGGATTGGAAGCATGAGAACTACATTTCTTCGAATCTCTGCCAGCAGGGTTATGGTTTAAATTAAGACAATTAGACTCATTCATGCACGGTTTCAAAGACAAAAGATAAATAGAACTATTATTACTCTTTTGAGACAGGTAGTCACATGGACTTGGGTAGACCCCAGATGTGAGCTTTTGCTAACAGCTTCCAAGTATCTTCCTACTAACCACTCACTTTGGTGCTGTAGACAGCTGAGATCATTGGTGACAATTTCCTGTAGTTCCTATGCTTCATGATTTTCTGCATACTAGTAGTTGCAACCTGATCTTCCCTCTCTCAAGCCTTCCAACATTTTTCCAGGCCCTAGTATTTTTACAGTAATTAACCCTAGCTGTCTCAATAGACAAAACTCTGAAATCTCTGTGGCTTATCCCAGTAAAAGGTGACTTTCTGCTCATGCAAAATCCAGTGCAGATTGTCAAGAGATCTCCTCTATCTGGTGACTCAGATGACCAAGATTCATCCATATTTTTATTTTCTATTTCAACATATAGCTCCAAGGTTTATTCCAGGGAAAGTGAGGGTTGAAAGAGGCACACAAGCTCTTAACCAGTTAGGCCCTGGGATATTAATTCTTCCCTCCCCTTCACAGTCCTTCAGCCAGGACTATCACAAGGTCCCAATTAACAGCAAGAGAAAACGGGAGAACAATATAGTGTTTGGTAAACATTAATTCTTTCTGTTATAGAATCTATTTCCCTAAATTAAATCACTTCCTGCTTGAAATAACTAGTTTCTCTTCTCCTTGTTTATCGATACACTATGAAATAATACATAATTATAAAACCTGAATATATTAACTTGATCAAGAAGCACTAATCATTTTTTACACCAGTATATTGTTTGTACACCAACATATTGTAAATATCGGTTTTACTATATATGCATCTAAGCATAATATTGTGTATAAAATTTGACATACAGGCTTAGTGTTTAGCTCATCTACCTACTGATAGATATTATTTGAATTAGCAGATTCAATAGGAAAGACATTAGGATTCATATCCTTAACAAAGAAAATAAAACTTTGTGATATGAAGTCTATTCATACATATATCTAATCACTTTAAAATAATCCATATTTAGTGAGTAATAATGCTTTTAAAATTTACAGAAATATGGAACTATCACCCATTAGACCTATAAAGACCAGGACCCACATCATTATTTTTGTATACAACATGCCTGATGGTGCATAAGCTTGTACTAAAAGTGAGCAAGAATGAATGTGAAACAGGACATTGACTCTTGAATTTGGCAATCATTATATTTTATATAAAGCTATTAGCTTCTGTTCAGCTCTTATTCAAGAAGCAAATAATGCATACACAAACCCATTCATGCAACACAATATCTTAAAAACAGTTTCCAAGTGGCAGAGTTAGACGAATGCAAATTAAACATGATTATAGATATTAATGCACCATATATACTGTGCTAGACCTTCATCCTTTCCATTTGAAGGTGTTTTCAATGAACAAGCACTTCTTTCCATTTCAATGGCTATGGTGAAGATGGATTAATTTCCAGGGATGATGTATTGTCAGTGCAGGTGGCAGAGCCAGCCTACCCCACAGGCAACATTCAATTCCTGTCTGAATTGAGACATTCATCATTGTGTTCTGCCCATTTGTGTCTCTGTCAACAAATGAAAGTCAGGATACTCCCTCCAATTTGTGTTAACAGAAAATATGGGTACAACAAGCAATCTGGAAGATGGATATGAATTAAAAGGAAGCACTTCAGGTGCACCATTACAGGACTGAAGTCTAATTCCACCACTTTTATCTCTGGTTAATTTATGGAAAAGAGAGTGGAAGGAAAGAAAGTGGGAAACTCTCCTTTACTGAATACTTATTAATAGTATTAATACTAATTAATACTATGGCCAGACTCTTTGCTCATTAACTTCACATATATTTTCTTACTGATTCATCACAACATCCCTTGAAGATGGCTTTATTATTGTCCCTATTATACAATAAGTAGAGACACCTTCTCTGTGTCACTGTCTCAAAAACTTGGAGCAAAGCTTTTTGCTTCTCTCAGACTAAGTTTTTCTCATGTTAAATGATAATAATAATATCTGCCCTACATCTAGGTATTCTTCACACATATAATTATTTCTTTAACATTTCCTTCCCTGTAGCTACAATGTCCCATGTAGCTAGATTGTCAACTACATGGGCTTCCAAAAGTAGACCTGTCTGATGCTAAAGGCCCTGCTTTTTCCTCAGTCCTTCAGAGCCAACCTGTAAGAGGGGCTTTAAAATAAGAGCTCACTTGGACAGTCTAGATCCTCCTCAGACACAAGTGCATCCTCAGGCAGAAGCCACATTTAGTACAGTACCGTTGGAAGCTTATCTTTGTCACTAAAAATACTTATATATCAAAAACCAAAGAAGAAAATTATAGAAGGGGCCAGTCATGATAAGCAGAGAAGGTCACCTTGCTGTTGATGATTGCTGCCACACACCCATCAAGGGATATAGAATCGATCTGTGTAAGATCAAAGCCATCCACTCTGTGGCCAAGTACAGAGACTAGGGAATAATCTACAGAGAGATACTATGAACTCTGAAATTACTTATGACCATGGTGAGTGGTTGGTCTTTTGACTCAGTTCCTTCTCAATGATGGAGAGTGGAATGGAAACCCAAACCAAAATCCACCAAACTCTAGGGAGCCATAACAATAACATCAAACATAATAAGGATCATAATAATAGCTTGTACTTGATCTAAACTTCTCCCTATTGCTCAGTCAACCAACCAATTAATACAGTACATGTCCTACTAGGGTTCTGGGAATACAGTGGTAAACAAGATACAGGTAGACCCTGCTCTTATGCAGCTGACAATGTAGCAGGGAAGGAAATGTTAAAGAAATAATTATAGCCAGATGTAGGGAAAGCATTATGATGATGATGATGATGATGATGATGATGATGATGATGATGATGACAGACTCTTGTTCTGTCGCCCAGGCTGGAGTGCAGTGGCGCAATTTTGGCTCACTGCAAGCTCTGCCTCCCAGGTTCAAGCGATTCTTGTGCCTCAGCCTCCAGAGTAGCTGGGACTACAGGCACCTGCCACCATGCCCAGCTAATTTGTTTATGTTTAGTAGGATGGGGTTTTGCCATGTTGGCCATGCTAGTCTTGAACTCCTGGCCTCAAGTGATTGGCCCACCTCGGTCTCCCAAAGTAGGGGGGATTAGAGGCGTGAGCCACCGTGACTGGCAGGGAAGGCATTATTATTATTCACATTTAACAAAGGAGAAGACTGAAGCTAGAATTTTTAAGAGGCTTTATATTATTGCAGTTTTTGAGACAGCAGGTGGCAGAGTCAGGCCTCAAACCTGAGTCTTTATACTTCTAGTCTAGGGCTCTTCCTACCTTGCTACATTGCCTGGATGCCTGTCTCTAAGAACCACTTTCTACCAAGGCACTCTGCCTCAAGTCAGCTGAGGGCTGAATATGGTGAATACAAACTAGGATGGGGAAAGACTGAGTAGATTCTGATTCCAGAGGTGACCTTGAGTCCTTTCCTTTCTTGGCTGTTGTTTCAGGAAGGGTTTAAAAAAGGAGCTAACAAGCATATCTATGGATTGCACTATGACTCACAGAAGCTCCTTTGCTTAGAATAACTGGCCCTTACTGGGACCTTATAGGATATTTGAGGCCTTCCTAGGGGTCACCTGCTACCCAGTCCATAGGTATCTATGTTGAGCATTTACCAGAATACCCATCCTGTGGTTTCCATCCCTCCTAAAGGGGAACTTTCAGAGGAAACTGTGAATCTCAAAACTATAATATTGGTAAGGGCTTTGAGAGACTTCTGCCCAACAATGATAGGAATTATCTTTTGTTTGTACTGTCTCCAGGGAGAAGGGATACATGGAAATGGCTGCCGGTGCAGATGCTAAAAACATTTGACCAGTGGAGGCTAAGTTAGAGGAAGACCCAAATAACTGCATTTGAGTTCTGTGTGCCTAGGCATCCCTGTCCCTTCTTTTACCGTCCCAAAAGCTCAAACTTCCAAAACATAAGACTATTCAACATGCCCTTCAACAAGGTGGGAGTCCACTAGGCTTAGATTTAGAGCAGGTGTTATTATTCACATTTAACAGATGAGAAGACTGAAGTAGAGAAAAGCACTTGGCCTGGCAGTAGGTTGCTGGGAGGACTGCTGTGGAGAAGACAAAAACACAGGCTTGGGAGAGTATCATCTGGTTGAGAAGTTAAAATCAAACATGAAATAGTGAATGAAAAAAGACCTGAAGGAGTCTAGGGCGAGGAGACATCAATTTGAGCTGGAAGAGTAGCAGAGCCTTAACTTTGGAAATGAGATCGGGCTGAGCATTAGGGGATGTGATGTGCTGAGCAGAGGAGTTGGAGGAGAAGGGCACTCTGTGCAGGGCGTGAACATCAGCAAAGGTTCAGAGGTGGGAGTGAGGGTGGTTTGAGGAGGACACAGCAAGGAGGCCCATTTGGTGCAAGAGAAGATGTGTCTGGAGAGAAACAGGATTTTGCTGGCCTGGAATACTACAGAGAGCCCTGGGTCACAAGTCAGAAAACCTGGCTTTTGACACAGACTATGGGCCATGCTTGCATAGACCACATTCTCTCTGAGTTTCAGTTTATTCACATGAACAATCATATTGTTCCACCAGGCAGTCTTTGAGATTCCCCTCCCAGCTCTGGCAACTAAGATTCTTTGATCCTCAAAGCTACTGAAGAAGAAAGGGTGCATCTCTATTTCTGGCTAAAGGTTCAGGGGGAGACAGAGAACCAATAACACAAAGAACAAATAGGAATATGTCCTTTTAATTTTATCACAGCTGAGAACCTTTGGAATTTCTTAAACCAGAAGGAAGTCTGGGTGTTTGATGTTAGATGCTGAGGCTCACCATTATTTTGATCCCAGGACTCACTGTCCAGGTTGGTGGGGTTTGAAGAAATCCAGCTCACATGCCCCTCTCCTCTCTCCTCTCCTCTCCTCTCCGCTTCTCTCCTCTCCTCTCCTCCCCTCCCCTCTCCTCCCTTCTCCTCCCTTCCCCTTCCCTCCTCTCCGCTCCTGTCCCCTCCCCTCCCCTCCCCTTCTCTCCGCTCCTGTCCCCTCCCCTCCCCTCTCCTTCCTTTCATTCCTTCTTCTATTATTCAGAACTGACCTGAAACATGCCCATTTCTTTTCCCTTTTCTGTATAAGCCTTTGATAGAAAGACAAGCTCCACCAGTCACATGACATCACATCCTGTAGAACTGGTCATGCATATTTCTGTCTGTAGAATCGTTTCCTCTTAGAGATGCTTCCTCACAATTAAGGAACTTAATGGTCACTATGGTGGCCTTCATTTAGTTCCTCAGTTCTAGAGACTGCAGAGGCCCCGCCTTCTATAGGAAGCTCTCAGAATGATAGGAATCACCTCTGCCTCCTGGCAGATGAGTGGAATCAATGTGCAGAAGGCATGGTGAGAGGCCACTCTTGCAGACATCACTCACACTGCAGATAACCTTGTCAGAGTCTCAACATAGCCACAGCAAATGTGACATTTTAAGCTGGCTTTAATATACAACAAGCATTTGGCAAAAAATATTTGGTCAAGATGTATTTCCTTCTAACAGAATAAATACATAAGGAAAGTCATCTTTGAAGACTAAATAAAAATAAGCACGTATACACACTAAACAAGGGAAAGCGTTTAAGAATCTGATTTTATTGCTACTATGCAGCATGCTCAGTTCATACTTAACTAAAGGAGGAGGCATTTCTGTTTGATCTTCTTTATCTCCTTCCCCCTTAGCAAGTGTCTGCTTTTTAAATTGCCAGCTGTTCTTAACAAGAAGCAGAATGACCAAAGTTTCCTTATCCTGATCGTGTCTTAGAAAATTTTAACTGCTAATATTATTACTTCCACAACTGAATCACAGGAGATAAATCTTTCTAAGTTTGCGAGGTCAACAAGCAATGTTTTGTCAGAGCTGGAAAACAGCATCTGCACTTAGATGTTTCTCATGGTTTCCAAGCAATAAATCAAAGGGAGAGAGAAATAAAAAGACATTTATTGAAATCAAAGCATCTGCTTACAAACAGTGCATTTTTTCCCAGTCTGGAATATACAAAAAGAAAACAAAATAAAAACTCTGAATATGTATGTAGTAGAAAGGGGAAGATGTTGATCAGTCTTAAGTAATATATATTACATTTTTTAGAAATAAGGTTTCTGTAAATTAGTAGGCATAGGATTTATTAAAAAGTTAGATGCAATGAAGTTAATATCACTGAGGAAAGATAAAAGGTTATTTTTCTCCTATAACCCTGCTTCATTAAGTGAAGGGTAAGAAAAAAAGAACATGTAAAAACTGCCTCTGAATATAAAACTTCAGGACAGATAAACATAAGAAAACTACCCCACAACTGAACTAGCGAACAGTGACCAGATCCAAAAACAACGAAAAGTGTCTGAATTCCTTGGATATAGATCAACTAATCTCACACATTTTTGAATCTAAAACAAGCCCTACATAGTTGCTGACAGACAGTGTGGAAAGACATATCATTTTAAAGATGATCACAGCAATTCACAGTGACAGGATGACTCTCATCATGGGAATTCACTTTATGCCATCGTTACTTTTTATAGTACTTGGAGAATTATGAAAAATTTTCTACTGTGACCATAACTAATCTCTCCACTTGAAAAAATTATTAAATAAAATCTATCTTCCATAAGAGGAAATAACTGTCACTTTAAATATGTGTATATCAAAAGGAACTGAAAGGAACTCACATGAAGGTTGCCTAGGTTAAAAGTTCTCTGAGTTATCAGCAATGTGATGTTTAAGATGGAGTCAAGGAAGGACAAAAGAAAAATGATTCCATATTTAAACAAGGCTGTATGATTAACAAAGGTTGAAACTCAGAGCCAGCACAATTATGGTGACCAGACAAAACAGACAAACACGGACTTCCCATCTGATTTTCTGATGTGCATCCCAAATGTCCCTCCTCTAACCCATCTATGCTTCCCTGAGCAGGCTCTGCTTCTACTTGGCTGTGTTTCTTCACTTTCTCTCTCTCTCTCTTCTTTCCTTTCTCTTTAGTCATAATTATACTTCCTTATCATTCCTGTGTTTCTGTGGGAGACCAAGGGCCTCTGTAGATTGGTTCTTTTACTCCCCAAAGCGAAGCTTCCCTCTGGCCCTCTCACTTTCCTGTCCTAAAGTACTTGACTGTGGTCAGTTCTAAACCTGAAAGACACTATTGGTTTTTACCTTGCACTGGATGTGGGTATGCACAGATTAAAAATCATGCTTCAAGAGCTCAAATCTGACAATGGAAGTATCCATAACATATGGACATATGTTGAAGGAAGAGAGGTGAAAGTATAGCATATTTAAGCATCTTCAAGTAGATGCAACATAAAATGCCTTTTAATACAAGCAGTAGGCAGCAGCCCCATGGGGGGATTTGAAGGATGCACATGTGCCCATTTCCCACATGATTCCTACTTGTGCCCATTTAGGAACCTACTCCCTGCTCCATCCAGGGCCACTAACCAACAATGATCAACATCACTCCCCATTTTGGTCTCTGTATCTATATTCCCCAGATTTCAATGTAGTAACTCTAAGTATATTCATTAACATACCTATTACTCACTTAATGCCTTTTTTTCCCCTATGGAAAAATAACAGTACATAGGGGTATATCAGATAAGTTAAAGGGCTAGACGTGTGTGATTCAAACGTCCAAATAATAGAACTGTATTACTTATCCTCCTAGCAAAGTCCATTCTAAAAATACGCTCTCTCTCTAACTACATAAAGCAGTCAAGAGGGCTGCATCTCTTGATGGCTTCCTGATTCACCCTCCCACTGTTTCCCCAGGCCCCCAAGTGACTACTGCCCACTGTCCTTCAATGGAAATCCAATTTCAGAGAAAGCCCAGCTGGGTGTGTCATGAGTGGCTTAGATTTGAAAATAGAGATTTGTTTCTTCTTCATGTTGGGCATTGGGGTTTGAGAGAGTGGGAATAGGGGAGAACTGCTTAATAGTTGTCAAAAAAAATCCGTATAAAATTTTTCTAAGGCACTATTCTGCAAGAATAAATAAAAACCCATAGTGAAAATCTTTGAGAGCTGATTATATAAATTGCATTTACCAAAGCTGGGAAGAATCACTAATAAACCACAAAAGAACACATTTGCTTTGACGGTCCAATCGAATTTTCTAATCTGATATGAAAATTAGGGTCATTTGTCAAGGGTGGCAACAAGAGAGTTTCGTATGATACTCCTTGTGCTAGTCCAAGAAACATCCTCTAAAAGCTAATCAACACTCATTCCTGGACCACTTACGAACTGCATCTCCATCTTCTGTAGATGCTGCAACTTGGGTCAAGAAGGGAATGAGCAGTGGCTGTAGATGCAGTTTCTAGATCAGCCAGTAGCTAAATACTGAATAAAAGATGGTAGGCAAGAATGACTTCCCGCTTTCTAGAGCTCCAATCAGTAATGTTATGCCAGTGTTTACAAACCTATGATCATGAAAGAGACTCTATGAACCAGTTTCAAGTATTCTAAAAAACAGACACAGGAAGGGGAACATCACACTTCAGGGACTGTTGTGGGTTGGGGGGAGGGGGGAGGGATAACATTGGGAGATATACCTAATGCTAGATGACGAGTTGGTGGGTGCAGTGCACCAGCATGGCACATGTATACATATGTAACTTACCTGCACATTGGGCACATGTACCATAAAACCTAAAGTATAATAATAATAATAATAATAATAATTACAATAAAAGAAAAAAAAAAAAGATAGAGTGGAGCAAAGCCAACTCAATCAAACGCACTAAAATGGGTTCCGTGAATTAGGGCTTCAGAAATCATTGAAAATAATTTCTTAAAAGATATACACATTGTTCTATCCTTTTAAGAAAAGTGCACTTGCAGTGTTAAGATGTATATTCATTATTTCTGAATATTTTAAAGATTATCCAAGAAAAACAAATGAAAAATTTAAAAAAAAAAAAAAAAAAAAAAGAAAAATTATATCTTCATGGGTGAGATGGTACCCCAAGTAAACCAAATTGGCAAATTTAATTTCTTTTCTCTTAGTTGAAAGAATACCAATTTGATACAGTAACACTGGTCATTTAAATTAAAGTATGGTTGTTATACATATTTGTGATAAGCAAAATCTGGAGATACATTATTATTATTTAACAAATGTATATGTTGTTTTGTTTTTTACAGTGCCTTTGAAAACACACACAAAAGGTTAAAAGACAAGGAAAACTTGTTGGTAAACTGATTGAGGATCACTGAACATGCCATTCATGCTTTTCATAGTTCTCCTCACCCCTTCCTCATTATTTCATGCCAATGGGTGACACAGTCAGGTCATTGTCCTGATTTTCCTGTTCTTGTCTTCTCCAGATGCCAAGCATCAGGCTAAAAAAACTAAATGGAAGGATTAAATAGAATAAAAAACACAACCGAAGAGAAATAAATTGAAAGGATGAATCCTGAGAAAATCACCCAGAAAGTTGTAAAGCCAGTTGAAGAAATGGAAAACCTGAGAGTGAGATTGAGAGACACGGGAGACAAAATGATAGATTTATTCTGTACAGATTACAGAAGGACAGAATAGAATGCAGGAAAGCAATATTTGAGGCAATAATAGCTTATGACATTACTGAATAAAAAAAAAACATAAGAGCTCTCAGTTCTCAGATTGAAGAAGAAAAAAAAGTAAGAGCAAGGAAATATTTTTTAAAGTGTCCCCAAACAAATCATGGTGAAAATGCAGATCATCACTGACACAATTAGATTCCTCAAGAACAACTATAAAAGCCAGAAAAAAATAAAATAATATCTTCCAAATTCTAGGAAAAAAATAACTGCTATCTACAATTTCACATTCAACCAACATCATTCAAAGACGGAACAAAGTAAAGGTGTTTTCAAATAAAACTGACAGTTTATTACTCACAGAACTCTATTAAAGGAACTAGTATGAGTCCTACTTCAGGAAGAAGGTAATTGAACCAGGAGAAAGAAATAATAGTTCATAAACATATCAGTGAACATGTTGACAATCTAATAAGTACTAACTAAATCATAACAGCTAAAATTCACTGAGCAGTTATGTGCCAGGAACTGATGAAGCTCATCTAATTATCACAATAAACCTGTAATTAGATACTATTATAATCCCCAGTATATCCATGAGGAAACTAGGCATCACACATCTAAAAAACTTGCAAAGTAATACAGCCAGTAAGTGGCAAAGCCAAACAAATAATGTCTTAGTCCATTTTGTGCTACTATAACATAATTCCTAAGACTGAGTAATTTATAAAGAACAGGAATTTATATTCTCACAGTTCTGAAGGCTGACAAGTTCAAGATCAAGGCACTGTAGGTTAAGATCCAGTCTCTGCTTCCAAAATGGCACATTGAACAATTCATCTTCCAGAGGGGAGAAACTGTCCTCACATAGAAGACAGAAGGGAAAAATGGGGTGAACTCCCTCATTCCAGCCCTTTTATAATGGCATCAATCCATTCATGTGGGCAGATCCCTCATGACCTAAACAGCTCCCAGAGACTTCACCTCCCTACACTGCTGCATTGAGGATTTCCAACATTTCCAACACAGGAAACTTGGGGGACACATTCAGACCACAGCAGATAATAATGACCATGTTATAACAAATCTGGGGACAGTTTATAAACAAGTCATAACTAAAACACTAATCAACAATAATATATATGATGGAAGGGGATATATTGAAGCAATCTATGGTTACTATATTATTTAATTAAGACAAATATACATGGGATATTTAATAGTAACCACTAAAAAAAAGAAAGGGAATGTATAAGTTTCTAAATAGTGGAGAGAAAATGAGGAGAGAGGGCAAGAAAAACCACTGAATCCAATAGAAAGCAAACAAGGGAAAAAAAGGAGCAAAATAGCAACTTTAATAGAAAATGTTAGAAAATCACAAAATGTAAGTAATCACAATAAAGATAAACATGACAAACTTCCCTGTTAACTGCTATTGTCAGATTGGATATTTAAAAATATACCAGAATCAAGTAAAACACAACAACTGAGGTAAGTCAGAAAAGGAATAGTAAAAAAAAAAAAAAAAAAAGTAACCAAAAAAGAATTGGTTCTATGATATTAATATTCAATAAAATAGACTTGCAGAGAAAATTCATTATTAAGGATAAAGAAGGTCTTTTGGCTAAACTGTGTAAAGCAATAAAACCCCAAACTACATAGAGCTAAGCTGATAGAAATTCAAGGAGGAGAAATTTACAAAATCACGATCCTAATGGGGCCTTTTAATATACTTCTTTCAAATGACACAGTACTTTTGAATAGTTAATAAGTTTGATCTAATGAACTATGTAGAACTCTATTCCCAGCAAAGGAAGGCTATATCTTCTTTTCAAGTCAACATAATCATTTAAAAAATATTGATCAGTAATGAGCCAAAGTTAACTCTCAATAAATAACAAAAAGTTGATATTCTATAGACCACACTACAACTCATATGCAACAAAATTGGAGCTCAGTAACTCAATAATAACTCTCTATTTTGGAAACTTTAAGGCACTATTTCAAACTTGCAAAATGCAGCTAAATTAGTACTTAGAGGGTGACGCATGGCCTTAAGTGTATACATTAGAAAATAAGAAAGACTGAAAATTAATAGACTAAATATTTACCTCAAAAAGATAGAAGAAATAGACAGAAGGATAAACCTGAATATGGAAGAAAATAATACCACTTACGTAAATTCAAAATCACAAAAACTATATGATACCATTTTTTGTATACATACTCTAGAGTAAGTTTAAAACAATCTCAGAACACTGGTTACATCTGCAGAGGGAGAAGGAAATGGATTGTGGAGAGGTAGAAAACGGGTTTCAACTGTATTGGTAACTTTTAATTTCTTCTAAACTAAGGATCTGAAACAAATATCCAGATTCGTTAACATTTATGAAATCTAGGTGAAGGATATTCAATGTTATTTTTCAATATTTGAAATATTTCTTAGTTTAAAAAAAGGGCAAAGAAAAAATACAACCTTATGAAAAAGAAATATGAGATTTTCTAGTTTTGCAAGTTGTGAGATTATCAATCTTAGTCCCTTCACCTGTCAAAGGAGTAATAGTGGTTCCTACCTCCTGGACTCAATGAGAATCACATATCCAGCATTTAGCTCAGAACTAGATACAGCCTGTTCAAGCATGCTAACTGCTCTTATTAGTTCATCCTAAAATCTGAAATAATCTACTCCCATCTTCACATCAATTTAAGAAGACTGGGATGAGGCCAGGTACAGTAGCTCACACCTGTAATCCCAGCACTTTGGGAGGTCAAGGCAGGAAGGTTGCTTGAGTCCAGGAGTTTGAGGCCAGCCTGGGAAACAGAGTGAGACCCTGTCTCTATATAAAAGAATTTTAAAAATTAGCCAAGTATGGTGGTGGGTGCCTGTAGTCCCAGCTACTCAGGAGGCTGAGGTGGGAGGATTATTTGAGCCAAGGAATTTGAGGCAGCAGTGAGCTGATTGTGCCATTGCACTATAGCCTGGGAGACAAGACTCCATATCAAAGAAAAAAAATAAAAGATCTGGATGAGAAATCTTATTTGACTCTACTTCATTTAAGTCCTAAAGCAAGAGTATTCACTGCCAATTCTTTTATTTAAAAAAAACAGGAAATGTTATATATTCGTGATTAGTAAAATGATGCTTCTGTTATAAAATGCTGTAGGATATTATTGAAGTTCTTCCTTATTACAACCACTATGAACATTGCCTTGTCACTCTATATCCCACATCACTGCTCCACCAAAGTGCTCTGTTTCAATTCAAGCCATGAGATGATCACGATTAGTAGCAGCACTGCGACTACAGTTTTCTTTAACATCATGTGCCATGTATTTTCCATCTTTGCAACTCTAATAGACGTGTGTTTTGCCTAGATTATGTTTGATCCATATAACAGTCTTGCAAGCATGTTACCATCTAGTTTATTGATAAGGAACTGAGTCCCAGATAGGTCCAATGACCTGCCAGTGGTAATAATACATGCCTTACAGGGCGGCTTTGAGGATTTAAAAAGATCATGGTAAGTAACTATCACATAGGAGATAAATATTGGTTCTCTCCTCCATTCTCCCAGATGTTCAATTAATGTTTATAGATTATAAAAATGAAAATATAGGACATGGGGCTTTCTTAGGTAGATGTTTTGCATCTTTACCAAAAACCTCTGCTTTATAAGTTTAACCATTGTTTTTTGCAACAAAATATTGTAAGGTTTCAGAAAGGTAATTAGTTCAAAGATTCCTCTACCAAACTCTCTTCGTTTATGACCAAAAATGACATTGAAATGACTTCAGGTAAAATTATTTCACTATAAAAGATAAATTCACACTTCCCTCTTTCAGAAAAGGAGTAATTCCAGTATGAAGCACTTCATAAAATATTTCTTTATTCTAACATCCTGCCTAAAACAAGTGAATATGGGATGGCTAAATGGATCTAGGGTCTATGGTGATTGGTGATGAGAACAGAAATATAGCTTTTGAAACACTTCCTGACTTATATTTTCCCACACACATTAATCAGAGCAACAACTCAATAATTTCAATTACATTTTAAATATATTCCTTTTAAAAGATGCCATTATTTCAGAGAAAGGACAATAATACAAGCATCAGTGGTCACCATCCTTGGTTTTTTATGCATGAGGATCTTCTGAAAATGTTTAAAAATTGTGGTGTTGTGACTATATTAAAAAACAGAAAGATTTCTTGAGAATTCAGGCCCCAGGGTAAATTCTAAATAGTAAGAACTAGATTTGATTGTGTTTTCTCTGCCTTGATTTTTTTCTGTATCTCAAACAACTTATTTTGTAGTAAATTACATTGACCTTAACAGCTATTTACTATTTCTACTATTCTTTTCCTCAGGAATATTATAAATTTTTCTCTATACACTGTTATTTAGGTTAAGGACATCACAGAGAGAGCAAAAGGGATGGAAAAAATGATCTGTGCATCCCCATGTCCTCAGAGTGTTAAGTCTGCATAACATTTATGACACATCTATTAAGTGCTCTTCACTACAACAGTGAGGAGAGAATCAGCCTTATACACTAGCCTCATGTATACTCATGGATGGTAGCTACACTGGGCTGAAGGTCTGTGAGTTTAGCTTATCCAGGCCAAACTCACATTTGGGCTTTATTATGAGGGCCTCCTCACTGTGGGGATTCCACTGACCAAGCTGAACTTTGCAATGGGATACAGACATGAAGACTCGAGAGCTGAGAGTTGATACTGGGATTATAACCTCTCCTGGAACATCCAACCTGCTGTTTTGGCAATTAGAATCTGATAATAATAGTTACTATTCTTGATGGCTTAGCGGGGGCCAGCTACTATCTGTATTATTTCAAATTATCCTATCAAGCGCTCAAGATAAATTGTTCCCAGTGTAAAGAAGAGAAAACTGAGATTTAAAATGTTAAATAATTTAGGCTGGGCATGGTAGCTAATGCCTGTAATCCCAGCACTTTTGGAGGCCAAGGTGGGCAGATCACTTGAGACCAGGAGTTTGAGACCAGCCCGGCCAACAGGGTGAAACCCTGTCTCTACCAAAAATACAAAAATTGGTTCGGCATAGTGGTGTGTGCCTGAAATCCCAGCTACTCCAGAGGCTGAGGTACAAGAATCACTTGAACCCAGGAGGCTGAGGTTGCAGTGAGCCAAGATTGTGCTACTGCACTCCAGCCTGGGCAACAGAGCGAGACTCTGTTTCAAAATCTATATATAATGATAAAATGTTAAATAATTTGTCCAGGAAAATACAACTACTAGATAGCACAGAAGGATTGGAATCCAAGATGTTCTAACATAGAGCATATGATTATTCTACTATCCATGCTGCCTTTCACTTACCTAGAGATTTTGAATTATTTAAGGATTAAGAAAGGAGGACTTAAAGGTTGAAAAATCAGTGAGATCTGGGTCACATGTAGTCTGGAAATGCTAGTGTCAGGCAAGAACATGGGCCAAGCATCAGCTCATCGATAATGATTATCTAATATGAGGAGGGCACAAGCAGGATTACAAATAAGTACTCTTATAATAGTCAACTTCCCTCAATACATTCTTTATCCTGTCACATACCCAGTAGAAACGTTCTTTTCCTATTGCTTATTTTTGAGAACGTTTGCAGGAGTTGAGGAGCCTAAGAATAGACTGAACGAAACCCTTACATTCCACGGCAATTAAAAAAACCCAGTTAACCATAAAGGTCCGATCAGATGTTCATAGCATATTTTCTTATTTTTTGCAGACTTCTGTTTTTAGGCAAGTTTACTGGAACAAAATTCACTGGAAGCTGGGTAAACCACAGCTTTTGCAAAACGCAGCATTAGCATGATGCAGAGAAGTGCGTAGGCGAAGAACACGGCATCCCTGGAAACCCCATCACTTCCTCTTTGGTATATAGAACATAGAGAGGTAGAAGCTGGCTCATCCACCGCAGCAAATAAAATTTGCTAAGCAGCTCCAAAGCTGTAGTTCTCCAGGCTCAGTATAACTGGGATCTCCCTACTCTGTTTTTCTGTATCTCTATTCTATTTATCATAGTACTTTAGCAGTTAAAATAGTCAACGCGATATCCCTATTTTAGAAAGAAGTCCTATCATGCTTAAAATCCTCAATGGCGCCTGCTGCCTATAGCACCAACTCCAATCTTTAGCTTTGCATCCAGTCCCCTTCACAAACTCTCATCCTTCACTTTACCCATTTCCCACCCCTCCTCACTCACTCATTGCTCTAGATTTATGAAGACCTCTTCTACTCCTCAAACTATGTACTTTCATGAGTTCTAATTTGTTCTTTCTTTTCCCACTTCCTAATTTTTCAAGGCCTGGTTTAAATGCTGCTATCCATGTAAAGCCATTGTTGCCTGACTATGAGCTCCTTGATGCATGGAACTGTGTCCTGTCCATATTATTTGCCTGACATGAAGTGGGCAGTTAAAGCTTCTTATTGAAATAAGACGTCTCCTTGTAAGCCAAGTGTGTGATACAGTGATGATGCCATTGCAATAAGGTAGCCTAGGTTTTCCAGACAGCCCTACCATGGACTTGTATGTATTCCATTCTTGGGTGGGAGGAAATCTGCTGGGGCACTAAGGATACCATTAGTAAGATTTTCTATGGCCCTTATTCTCCAGGATAATGATACAAATTTCTTAAGCTTCCGTTTCCTTTACAACCACATGTCTTCACTTTCTAAGGCCAAATCAAAGCATACATCGGGGAGGATGCTAAACATGCTGTAGAAAATGGGGGCCCTCTCATAGCATTCATCTGCCACCCTTCCAGACTGTCAGACAGAAAAGAACTTGTCATCATGCTGTATACCCTGGGTGGTGTCTACTTTTGCACAGAAATTGTATATTCTAACTAAATGATACAATAACAACAGTAATATTCATGCAGCCTAAGGCTCTAAAATGACTACAGAATCTCTCATAACAAATCCAGAATAAAAGGTAGACCACATTCTAAGTGACTCATTGTAAACAAATCTTGCTTTATCTCACAGATGTATTCTGCAAATCAATTTACACACAATTTGTCTTTTTACACATGCTAGTAGAAATGTCTATGTAAACTGATGAGACAAGGTTGTTGAGTGTGTTAGCGAAGCTTCTAAATGTATTCAAACCTCAGGAAAAGCTCTCAGCAATTCCCAGCAGAAAAAAAAAATATATGTATCTGCCATGGGTCTTACAGAAAAGCCATTCACTAACATAAGTTGCCGCTAGAGGAAATAACATATCAGAATAAAAAATGAGAAGATCATCCTCTAAAGAAAAAGAGGAGGAGTCGCAGATGCCCCATGGCCATAAACCTAGTTTTATATATAATTAAAAAAAGGAAAGGAACAAATTCTTTTAAAAAAATTTTTTTATTTCAATAGGTTTTTGGGGAACAGGTGGTGTTTGGTTACATGAATAAGTTATTTAGTGGTGATTTCTGAGATTCTGGTGCACTCATCAACTGAGAAGTATACACTGTACCCAATGTGCAGTCTTTTATCCTTTGCCGCCCCCCATCCTTTCCCTTGAGTCCCCAAAGTCCAATGTGTCATTCTTATGCATTTGCGTCCACATAGCTTAACTCCCACATGTGGATGAGAACATACGATGTTTGGTTTTCCATTCCTGAGTTAATTCATTTAGAATGATGGTCTGCAATTACATCCAGGTTGCTGTGAATGCCATTATTTTGTTCCTTTTTGTGGCTGAGTAATATTCATATATATATCCATCATTGATTGATGGTCATTTGGGCTGGTTCCATAGTTTTGCAATTGCAAATCATGCTGCTATAAACATGAGTGTGCAAGCATCTTTTTCATATAATGACTTCTTTTCCTCTGGGTAGATACCTAGTAGTGAGATTGCTGGATTAAATGGTAGATATGCTTTTAGTTCTTTAAAGATTATCCACACTGTTTTCTGCAGTGCTTGTACCAGTTTACATTCCCACCAACAGTGTAAAAGTGTTCCCTTTTTACTGCATCTCTGCCAAAATCTATTTTTTTTTTTGATTATGGATGTTCTTGCAGGAGTGAGGTGGTATTGCATTGTGTTTTTTATTTGCATTTCCCTCATTATTAGTGATGTTGAGCATTTTTCCATATGCTTATTGGCCATTTGTATATCTTCTTTTCAGAATTGTCTATTCATGTCCTTAGCCCTTTTTTGATGGGATTGTTTGTTATTTTCTTGCTTATTTGAGTTCTTAGATTCTGGATATTAGTCCTTTGTCAGATGTATAGATTGTAAAGATTTTCTCCCACTCTGTGGGTTGTCTGTTAACTCTGCTGCTGATTTCTTTTGTTGTGCAGAAGCCTTTTAGTTTAATTGAGTCCCATACGTCTATCTTTGTTTTTGTTGCATTTGCTTTTGGGTTCCTGGTCATGAAGTCTTTGCCTAAGCCAATGTCTAGAATACTTTTTCCAATTTTATCTTCTAGAATCTGTGTGGTTTCAGGTCTTAGATTTAAGTTTTTGTTCCATCTTGAGTTAATTTTTATGTAAGGTAAGAGATGAGGATCCAGTTTCATTCTTGCCATGTGGCTTGCCAATTATCCCAGCACCATTCATTGAATGGGCGTCTTTTCTCCACTTATGTTTTTGTTTGCTTTGTCACAGATCAGTTGGCTGTAAGTATTTGGCTTTATTTCTGGTTCTCTCTTCTGTTCCATTGGTCTACATGCCTATTTTGATACCAGTGCCATGCTGTTTTTTTTATACCAGTACCATGCTCTTTTGGTGTCTAAGGCCTTATAGTGTAGTTTGAAGTAGAGTAATGTGATGCTTCCAGATTTGTTCTTTTTGCTTGGTCTTGCTTTGGCTATGTGGGCTCTTTTTTGGTTCCATATGAATTTTAGGATTGTTTTTTCTACTTGCTGAAGAATGATGGTGGTATTTTGATGGGAATTGCAATGAATTTGTAGATTGCTTTTGGCAGTATGGTCATTTTCATAATATTGATGCTACCCATCCATGAGCATGGGATGTGTTTCCATTTGCTTGTGTCATCTATGATTTCTTTCAGCAGTGCTTTTTAGTTTTACTTGTAGAGGTCTTTTACATTCTTGGTTAGGTATAATCCTACTGTTTGGTTTTTTGTTGTTGTTGTTGTTTTTTTTTTGGCAGCTATTGTGGAAGGGGTTGAGTTCTTAATTTGATTCTCAGCTTGGTTGCTGTTGGTATATAGAAGAGCTACTGATTTGTGTACATTAATTTTGTATCCTGAACCTTTGCTGAATTCATTTACCAGTTCTAGGAGCTTTTTGGATGAGTCTTTAGGGTTTTCTACATATACAATCATATCATCAGCAAACCGTGACAGTTTGACTTCCTCGTTACTGATTGGGATGCACTTGATATCTTTTTCTTGTCTAATGACTCTGGCTAGGACTTCCAATTCTATGTTGAATAGAAGTGGTGAAAATGGGAATCCTTGTCTTGTTCCAGTTCTCAGGGGGAATGCTTTCAACTTTCCCTATTCAGTATAATGTTGTCTATCAGTTTGTTGTAGATGGCTATTATTACCTCAAGGTATGTCCCTTCTATGCCAATTTTGCTCAGGGTTTTAATCATAAAGGGATGCTGGATTTTGTCAAATGCTTCTTCTGCATCTATTAAGATGATCATGTGATTTTTGTTTTTAATTCTGTTTATGTGATGTATCATATTTATTGACTTATGTCTCTTAAATCATCCCTGCATCCCTAGTATGAAACCCACTTGATCATGGTGAAGTATCTTTTTGATATGCTGTTGGATTCAGTTTGCTAGTATTTTGTTGAGGATTTTAGCATCTATGTTCATCAGGGATATTGGTCTGTAGTCTTCTCTCTTTTTTTTTTCTTGTTATGTCCTCCCTTGGTTTTGGTATTAGGGTGATACTGGTTTCATAGAATGAGTTAGGGATGATTCTCTATTTCCTTATCCTTTGAAATAGTAGAATTGGTACCAATTCTTTTTTGAACATCTGATAGAATTCAGCCATGAATCTGTCTGGTCCTGGACTTTTTTTGTTTGGAATTTTTTTTTACTATCATTTCAATCTCACTGCCTGTTACTGGTCTGTTGAGAGATTCTGTATCTTCTTGGTTTAATCTAGGAGGGTTGTATACTTCCAATAATTTATCCACCTCCTCTAGGTTTTCTAGTTTATGTGTGTAAAGGTGTTCACAGTATCCTGTAATAATCTTTTGTATTTCTGTGGTACCAGTTGTAATATCTCCCATTTCATTTCTAATTGAGCTTATTTGGATCTTCTCTCTTCTTTTCTTGGTTAATCTCATAAATGGTCTATCTGTTTTATTTATATTTTCAAAGAACCAGCTTTTGTTTCATTTATCTTTTTTCTTTTTAAATTTCATTTAGTTCTGCTCTGATCTTCGTCATTTTCTTCTGCTGGGTTTGGGTTTTGATTGTTCTTGTTTCTCCAGTTCCATAAGGCATGACCTTAGGTTGTCTATTGGTTCTCTTTCAGATTTTTGGCTTAGGCATTTAATGCTATGAACTTTCCTCTTAGCACCACTTCTGCTGTATCCCAGAGGTTTTGATAGGCTGTGTCACTATTATTATTCAGTTCAAATAATTTTTAAATTTCCATCTTGATTTCATTGTTGACCCAATGATCATTCAAGAACAGACTATTTAATTTCCATGTATTTGCATGGTTTTAAGGGTTCCTCTTGGAGTTGATTTCAAATTTTATTCCACTGTGGTCTGAGAAAGTACTTGATATAATTTTGATTTGCTTAAATTTACTGACACTTGTTTTGTGGCCTATCATATGGTCTAGGAGAATGTTCCATGTGCTGATGAATAGAATGTATATTCTGCAGTTGCTGGGTAGAATGTCATGTAAATATCTGTTAAGTTCACTTGTAGGGTATCATTTAGGTACAGATTTTCTTTGTTGACTTTCTGTCTTGATGCCCTGTTTAGTGCTATCAGTGGTGTATCAAAGTCCCCCATATTATTGTGTTGCTGTCTATCTCACTACTTAGGTCTAATAGTAATTGTTTCATAAATTTGGGATCTCCAGTGTTAGGTGTATATATATTTAGAATTGCAATATTTTCCTGTTGGACTAGTCCTTTTATCATTATATAATGTCCCTCTTCATCTTTTTAAACTGCTGTTGATTTAAAGTTTGTTTTTTCTGATATAAGAATAGCTACACCTGCTCACTTTTGGTGTCCATTTGCATGGAGTATCTTTTTCCACCCCTTCATCTTAAGTTTATGTGAGTCCTTATGTGTGAGAGTAGTCTCCTGAAGATAGCAGAAACTTGGTTGGTGCATTCTTATCCATTCTGTCATTCTGTTATCTTTTAAGTGCAGCATTTAGGCCATTTACAATCAATGTTAGTATTGACATGTGAGGTACTATTTTATTCATCATGCTATTTGTTGCCTGATGACCTTTTTTTTCATTGTGTTATTGTTATGTAGGTTCTGTGAGATTTATGCTTTAAGGAGATTCTATTTTGGTATATTTCAAGGATTTGTTTCAAGATTTAGAGCTCCTTTTAGCAGTTTTTGTAGTACTGGCTCAGTAGTGGTGAATTCTCTCAGCATTTTTTTGTCTGGAAAAGACTATCTTTCCTTCATTTATGAAGCTTAGTTTTGCTGGATACAAAATTCTTGGCTGATAATTGTTTTGTTTAAGGAGGCTAAAAAGAGGACCCCAATCCCATCTAGCTTGTAGGGTTTCTGCTGAGAAATCTGCTGTTAATCTGATGGGTTTTTCCTTTATAGGTTACCCGATGCTTTCGCCTCAGAGCTCTTAAGATTCCTTCCTTTATCTTGACTTTAGTTAACCTGATGACTATGTGCCTAGGTGATGATCTTTTGGCAATGAATTTCCCAGGAGTTCTTTGAGTTTCTTGTGTTTGGATGTCTAGATCTCTAGGAAGGCCAGGGAAGTTTTCCTTGATGATTCTAACAAATATGTTTTTCAGACTTTTAGATTTCTCTTCTTCCTTGAGAACACCAATTATTTTTAGGTTTGGATGTTTAACATAGTCCCAAACTTCTTGGAGGCTTTGTTCAATTTTTTCATTCTTTTTTCTTTGTCTTTGACAGATTGGGTTAATTTGAAAGCCTTGTCTTTGAACTCTGAAGTTCTTTCTTCTGCTTGTTCCATTCCATTGCTGAGACTTTCCAGTGCATTTTGCATTTCTTGCCTTCCAGAAGTTGTGATTGTTTTACATTTATGCTGTCTATTTCACTGAAGACTTTTTGTTTCATATCCCATATTTTTTATTTCTTTTAGTTGGACTTCACCTTTCTCTGGTGCCTCCTTGATTAACTTAATAATCAACCTTCTGAATTCTATTTCTGGCAATTCGGAGATTTCATCTTGGTTTGGATCCATCGCTGGTGAACTGGTATCACCTTTTGGGGGATGTAAAAGAAACTTGTTTTCTCATATTACCCAGATGTTTTTCTGGTTCATTCTCATTTGGGTAGACTATGTCAGAGGGAAGGTCTGGGATTCAGGGCTGCTAATCAGATTCTTTTGTCTCACGGGATGCTCCCTTGATGTGATGTTCTTTCCCTTCTCCTAGGAATGGGGCTTCCTGAGAGCTGAACTGTAGTGATTGTTTTTGCTCTTCTGGATCTAGCCACCCAGAGGAGCTACTGGGCTTCAGGCTGGTACTGAAGAGTGTCTGCAAAGAGTCCTGTGATGTGATCTGTCTTCAGGTCTTGCAGCCATGGATGCCAGCACCTGCTCTGATGGAATTAGCAGGGGAGTGAAGTGGTCTCTGCGAGGGTCCTTGGTTGTGTTTTTGTTTAGAGTGTTGGTTTTGTGTTGGTTGGCCTCCAGTCAGGAGGTGGCACTGACAAGAGTGCATTAGCTGTGTTCCTAGTTGCCCTAGGAACACTTGGTGAAGTGGTTTCTCAGGTGATGGGTAGGGCCATAGAGCTCCCAAAAGATTATGACCTTTGTCTTTGGC